>NC_027756.1:27703218-27738658 GCF_000695525.1 Brassica oleracea var. oleracea
CTGACTGTTCCCGATCACTAAGGAAACTTCCAAGATTTCGGAAGTTTGCCCTAGAATCCATCTCTTCTCTCTTTACCACCGGCGCCTCCATATAAAAAGCCTATCCTATCATTTCTTTTTGACTACGCTAGTTTGGCAAAAAACCTAGAACTATTTTGGCGATTTAGCAACTTGTAAGGGAGAAGGCTTCATCTCTAATTTTCACGAGAAGATCATTCTGAACCCTTGTCTTTCTACTTTATTTTATATGCAGTATTATTTAGAAATCATGTCTGTATCACTTTGCTTTATGATTGAGTAGTCGGCTAAGCTTGCTTTGGGTTTTAGGGTGTCAATCGCATGAGCTAAACGCAAATAAGTGATTTTAATTGTTCTTCATTCATATTGTTCTTACTGTTCTTAATGTTCGATCTCAAGTTTAATCATCTACCTAACCGCTTAGGAGATAAATTGACATCCACGTACTTTCGTCGTAATCTTACATGGATTTTTCGACGAAAATATTTCCTCGTAAATTTACATGGTGTTTACAACGCAGTTACGAGGAAACCAAATTTCGTCGTAAACTCCATGTAAATTTACGAGGAAATATTTTCGTCGAAAAATCCATGTAAGATTACGACGAAAGTACGTGGAATGTGTAAAATATGGATTCTATGGTATATTCAGAAGGGACCAAACGAATAAAAGAATGTGTAGAATAACATTAAATACATCAAAATTACTTATTTTAATAAAAGAATTTATAATAAAATCTTCTCTATCTACAATTCTAATATACATAAAATTTTAATACTTTAACAAAATACACAATTTTAAAATAAATACATATTTATAAATTAAAATAATAAAAATATATATATTACTGTAATTATAAACATTAAAATAAGCAAGAAAATATTTTATGTTAAACTTTTATAAATTTCGAATTTATCAATAGTATAAATTGAAAAAAAATATTTAATTTAAAATTATAAAAATGAATTTAAAGAACAATTTATTTATCCCAAAAATAGAAATGAGTCTACAAAACAATAGGGTGAATTAGCTGGATGAATATAACGAGGAGATAAATTGGAGAAATTTTTTATAAAAATATGGAAAGGATGTGACAATTTTTTCCAAAATTGGACAATATACTCTTTACATGCGCGTGAAAGTGGGTTAACACGCACCTGCAACATCTTTTTACACATAATATTTTCATCCTACATTTGTATAGAATAGAATGTGGTGTTACATATTTGTATGAAGTTGGCATGTTGGCATAGTGCATGCAATACAAAGATGAGTAGTGTAGAACCTAAAATCTACACTAAGTATTTGATAGTGATCGGAGTTTCATTTAGGGAAGACAAATGATGTAGGCAACGATATCTTTAGAATACAAAGATGTTAAATAGTATCCAGTAGGTGAGAATGGACTTTATTGATGAATAAGATCGAATACAATGACAAACGAGATCGGTAAAGAAAGAATCTAAAAGTGGGAAGACAACGAGATCGATGTAAGTGTGTAGCTCTCTCTAGGGTTTTCAACGTGTCCTCCTCTGTTTCCACTCTTCTTCCTTTATAGTAAGTCGACTTCGAGATATCTGTGGTAGCTCCGCGATCTCAGCTTCTTGTTGCACGATCTCCGCGACCTCGGCGACTCCTTCTCGAGCTCGTATTCTTGCTACGGGCTCCGGCCCTTTAAGGCCCATGCTTTTGATCGCGGCCTATTACGGTATTGACCAAAATTGGATCCAACAAGTAGGTTTATAACATATATTAACACTGCAAAAAGATACATTAATGCAATGTAGTGAATAAAATACAATAACCATTACATCACAAAAGAAAAACAAGAGAAAGAGGATAATGAAGAGGAAAATAAAAATAAAAAATGAAAAAAAAGAAAAAAAGAAAATGACTACACAATATACAATATTATGTCAAAATAAAATAGTATAATACAATATTTATAATAATATCTTATAAACGATTTTATGGTGGTTGTTAGAAAAAAAAAACTTTATACATGTTACAATAGTGCATATTACAGGTTGACACATTATTGCATAGAATAGTATAAGCAAAGTGACATATAAAAAGAACAACAAATGTGGTGGACTTTTCACTTTTCGTTTTTCTTTTTATCAAATCTCATTTAATTCATCCAATTTTCCTCTTTTCACATAACCATTATCCTTTAATTCATCTAGTTTTTATCTTTTTATCAAATCTTGTTTCTCAGCCTCAGCCTCAGCCTCATGACTCTCTCTCTTTTTGTTTTATTCTTTCAAAAATCACAACAACTGCAAGTAATCGCTAATTGCACTTTTGTCTTTTTCTGATAATATGTATATATTCTAACACTTAATGACATATGGTTAGATAGTGAAACTTAATTTTTTATGTGTTAAACACTGTAAATTTTCAAAAAAGAGGTTATTAAGAAAAAAATTGGACAAAAATGGTATGACTCAAAAATAATTTTAAAATTATAATAAATAGAAAAATGAAAATGAAAAGAGTAATATAAAAGGGGAACATAAGAGGGGATAGTACAAAATGAAAGGGATAGTGAATTTTTTTTTTTTTGTCATCAACTTATACTGACTCATATTGACCCAGTGAACCACACTGGGAGATCTTGATCTATGTGAACGATGAAAGACGGTTGCTTCCAGACACTGTGTGCTAGGCTATCCGCTCTTGTATTTTGCGTCCTTGGTACATAGATAATCTCTGATCGTGTGAAACTTTCTTTCAGGATCTTAATATCTTCCAAATAATTTGCAAATGCTGGTCACTCTTCTGGTTCTGAAACTATCTTCACCAATTGAGAACAATCTGTTGCAAACGTAACCTGAAACTGGCGTAAGTTTTTTATGCATTCCATTGCCCAGATTAGTGCTTCTATCTCCGCATGTAGAGGAGATAGGCAAGCCCGAACATTCCGCGCCCCCAAAAGCCCATCAAATCCTTCTAAAGTATTGAGCCAACCATGTCCGGAGAAAATATCGTTCGCCTTCCAGGAACCATCTGTGAAGCACCATCTTCCTGGGATTGATGGGAGAGTCGTAACCTCGACCGGGGATACTATCCCGTTTCCGTTCAATACTTGTGCTTCAGCCCAAAGTGTTGACTCTGTTTCTGCCAATTTGAGTGTGTCCCTAGGATCCATGTCCAGATTACTGAAAACTTTATTATTCTTTCCTTTCAAAATATACCATAGTAATCACGTAAACTGATGATCATCCATCTCTGGGGAAACTCTTCAGAAGAGGTGATCCAAATTTGTAAAGAGGGAGCTTGTTGGGAAAATAGATGGGTTTGATAGTATCTTGGAGAGAGCCCAAACCTGAAGTGCTGGAGGGCATTCAAACAACACATGGTTGAACATATATCCCTTCGTATTCCTCGCGCTTTCAGATTCTTCTTGATTGCTATACACCCTGTCACCAATTGCCATAGAAAATGTTTTAACTTTGGGGGGCACCGTATTTTCCAACAGAACACCTTCAGAGCATCAACTGTGGGTCCAAACATTAAAGGTGGTCATTCCCTATCTGGATACACCCGTTCTATCTGATATCCTGATTTAACCGTGTACTTCCCATTATTTGTGAAATGTCATCCATACATGTCCACCATCTGGGTTTTACTCAGTGGTATACTTTCTATAATTTTCACATCCTGGGGATCCATCAAAGCCCGGAGTGCCTGCGAATTCCATGTTCGCGAAGTAGAATCAATAAGAGAATCCACTGTTAGGTCTGGGTCGAAATTGTGTTGATTTTAATTTGCTGGTCTCGGGCGAGTGGTTGGGAGCCATGGATCGTTCCATACAGATATAGATGATCCTGATCCCACCCTTTTAATTAGTCTTTTGATTACCAGAGATCTAGATGAAACGATACTCCGCCAGCCATAAGACGGAGAATATGAACGAATCGGTTACAAGGGCGAGGCATTCCTGTAATACCGACCTTTGAATATTCGAGAAAATAAAGTATTTGTCTTCTTAATCAGACTCCATAACTGTTCACCAAGCATCGCTGTGTTGAAATCAGTGATATCTTTAAAACCTAGTGCTCCATCCTCCTTATATGGTTATGTTCGTTTGAACGTCGCAGCGACCCGCGACCAGCGATCTGAGACTGCGACTCGCGACTCGCGACTCTATGTCGCAGGTTATGTTCGTTTCATAGTCGTGCGATTAGTTGTTGCGTCATTGTTCTTGTTGTTGTCCACGTCCAAACCTAAAAAGAAAATAAAAAATCATCATAATGATATTACTTTCATAGTACGATAGTTGTAAAATTTATCACTTTATTTATCATTTATAGCCAGAAACAATACACATATCAAATCTACATAACACTTTGTACAAAGATCAAATTGAAATATAAATTTTCATATGAATAGAAATTAACATTCATAAGAATCATCATCTTTATAAGCACAAAAGCAAAACTCAGAGACAATCATCATCGATATTCTCAAAAATCAGAGACAGAGAAAGAAGGGTAGAGAGCAAACCGTCGGAAAGCAATGGATCCGACGGAAACGGTTCGATTAGAGAATGAGCTGCTAGGTGTTACTCAAGAACGGTGAATGGAAGTTTTCAGAAAAGAGCTACTAGATGCAGATTCTTTTGTCCGACGATGAATAAAATCAGAAGAGGAGAAAGAGTTAATTTAGGGTTGGGTTATTTGTGATTCTTACAAACAGAAAGGGTATTTCTGTAATTTATGATGTATGGTCGCAGGGTATTTACCATAGTCGCTAAAAATTACATCTTCTCAAAATTCTAAACGCAGGTCGCTGCGATATGTCGCTGCGTTTGGTCGCAAATACGTGCGACAAGGAAACGAACAGCAGCTGCGGGCCGCGGGTCGCTGAGACCCAGAAACGAACAGGCCCTATATACATACTTTATCCCATGATTTCCAGTGCATGCCTCTTGTGCTTCCCCCTAGACTCCACCAGAATTGTGCGATCGCGGTTGTCAGTTTAGAGGGATAGTGAAAATAAAATTTTAGAAACTATGATATTTTAGGAGTAATTACTTAAACTACAATATTTCTAATACCAGTTTTCATGTTTACTTTAACCATATTTATTCTTAGTTTTATAGAAGCAAAAAAACACTTATAACCCTAGGGTGTTTAATTAAAAAAACACGTAAGGTTAACTAATTAAGACTTAGATTTTAGATTTGAGGGGTGCTGTTTTGGAGGGTGGGATTCGGGATTTTACTAATTTTTTTTTGTCAGCAACTTAAACAGACTCATATAGACTTTGCAAACCAAACTGGTAGGTTCGCATCCATATGGATAACAAATGACAGTTGCTTTCTTGCATTGCGTGCGAGACTGTCCGCCCTTGAATTATGTGTCCATGGTATATGAATAAGCTCTGAGCTGTTGAAACTTCTCTTCAAGATCTTTATATCTTCCAAATAACTTGCAAAGGCTAGGCATTCTTTTTGTTCTGAAACCATCTTCACCAACTGAGACCAATTCGTTGGAAATGTAACACTAAACTGTCTTAGATTCCTCATGCATTTCATTGCCCAAATGAAACCTCTATCTACGAGTGAAGTGGAGATTGACTCGCTCTTGGATTCCTCGCTTAATAAATATATAAATAAATTCTTAAAATTTAAAGGAAAAAATATAAAATAGTTTCAAAAATAATTTTCTAATTTCAAAAAGAAAATATGAAAAAAACAAAAAATCAATTCAAAAATAATTTGAAAGAAAAAAATTTATAAAAAGTATGAATTTAAAAACGTATAATTCAAAAACTTGCAAGTTTGAATATTTTTCATTTTTTGTTATATATTTAAATAATTATTTATATTTATATACCTATAAAGAAAGGGTACAATCATCTTTTGACTCTTTAGTGAATAAGGTATTTGTGAAAATATCTCTTTAATGAAGATAAATATGAATTGTGGTATAAAAATAAGGTAAACCTGAAATTCTTCCATATTTTTTGTTCATTTCTAACTATGTTGAAATCTGCACCTTGCACATAATGAACATTTTATATATATACATATATTTTATGTTATATATGTTCTCTTACATATTATAAAATAATTAATATTTATCATATAATTAATAAATTAGTAACTATTATTTATATAATTAAATTGGTGCCAACACATAAACAAATTTTATTAATCCAAACAATCATTTTTATATTTTATATGATATATAATTAAATTTCAATAATATTAAAATAAATATATAGTATATTTTTAATAATTATATATATATATAATGATGCTTTCTATTCATACGGTTTATTGATCATTTGTATCTTTTTATAACAAGAACTTTAAATCATTGATAACAAAAATTTCTTTATAAGATACTTAATAGTATTATTATTTAATAATATTTTTTAAAAAATCAATGCAATAATTTTATCAAAAAAAATTAAAAAGCAAATTTTGAAATTATAATATTTATGTATTTTTAACCTTAATATTTATTAAATGAAACTTACTACTTATATGATTTTGTTGTATCTTTTCATAACTAAAATTTTAAATCTTGGATCACAAAAATTTCAATGTGAGACTTTTAACAGTTTTTAATTTATTTTAATAATTAAAAATTAAGAAATCATAGAAGATACACTAATTTTTATGTAATCTTTACTATTCAAAATCATTAGTTGTCATATATATTTTAGCCACATTAGGCAATTCCTTAATTTTTTTTGTAAGGAAGAATGAAGAATATTAATAATTAATTTATGTTTTGTTTAATAAAAAATTTATTATAAAATTAGATAGACCAACTTATTTGTCTAATGATTTTATGAATGATTGCGGTGATGACAAATGAAATATTTTTCTAATTATTCACTATGGTAATTTACATTTTGTAAAGGCGATTTTGATGTGTAGTGTAGTAGTTTCACCCAAATAAATATACCATTTGATTGAGAGGTTTTGTTTTCTCTCTTCGTTAGATATGCTCAGTTTTTTTCTTATTTGGAGGTGGTGTCATGCTTTGCTTCGAGTTCGAGTGAAATTTCCATTGGAAATAACTTTTTATAAGCGTAATGGGCTGAGTAAAAAATGAATGAGTGAATAGAAATTCTATAAGCCTAATGAGCTATGTAACACAAAATTTATTGTGAAGAAATATGAGTATTTGAATCTATGGAAAAATGATACATTTTACAAAATTATGCTCAAATAGTTTCATATATTATTTTATATATTATTTTAGAGAAATATAAAGAGTGCGTCCAAATAGTTGTAGAATATTTCCTAAAATGTTCTTGGATAAATGTAAAGTTGCGTCCAAATAATAATGAAATACTTGTCAATAAATTATGAGATATTTCTATAATAATTATGTTATACTTCTATTCATGAATATTTTTACTTTTTTTCTAGATTTTTTCTTGGTGATCAAGTAACTCATACCCATATAAATAGACACATAGTTTTTTCATTCTAGACATACAGAAAAAGCAAACACTAAAACTTCCAGAAAAAAAAACTCTCTTAGTCTTCTAGTTCTAAAATAAGTGTCTCGCGAGTATAGTGCTGAATTCTAAGTTCATGATTCTGTTTCGGGTACAGCGAAACAGTCTCACCAACTACAAGAAAACATGCATTTTCCGACTGAAAAATCAGTAGCAAATCAGTCATAATAGGTAAGTTTACGACTGATTTGCGACTGATGTACGCAGTCGCAAATCATCGTGTCGCAAAACACTAGTGGTTATAAATTAGTCGTCATTTTGCAACTGCTTTACCACTGATTTGCGACTACTGTTATTGGTCATAGAACAATCGCTAAATTTTGCGACTGAATTACCACTAAATTGCGACTGTTTAAATGTAGTCGCTAAATTTAGCGACTGAATTGTGACAGCATAAATATTTAAATTAAAAAATATAAAACAGAAATAAAGAAATAAAAAGAAATAAAAACCAGAATTTTTTATTAATTAAATAAAATGCAAAAGAAATCAAATAGTATGTTTGTTATTTATATACACAAATACATTATACATATATACTTGCAAATAAAAAAATTCATAGATATAAAAAAAATATAAACCCGAAATACCTCTGCCGCCACCGTGTTCATCTGTCTTCCTCCTCCCCGGTCTTGCCCACCACGCTCCGTCACGCTTGCTACACCACCACACTCCGTCACGTTCGCTAGCTAAACCTAATCAAACCAAATCTAAAAAAACTCAAACCCTAAAAACATCAGCTTCGTCTCGGCTGTTTCATCTTCTCCATCCACCATCGTAATCACCGTCTTTACCATTCATCGTCGTCGTTAGAGGAGGAAGACAAATGAGGAAGAAGAACGAGAGAGAGAGAGAGAGAGAGAGAGAGAGAGAGAGAGAGAGAGAGAGAGAGAGAGAGAGGGGGGGGAGTGGTTAAAGGAGAACTTGCTCAAGGGGAGGAGCTTCTGGGAAATAAAAATGAATACTCAAGTGGGTTCATGGATGTGGAGGAAAATGTTGAAGTCTCGGGAAGTTGCTAAGGGTTTCTATAAAAAAGAAGTGGGAAATGGTTGCAAAACCTCTTTTTGGTTTGATAGATGGTCAGACAAAGGAGTTTTGTTTGATATTTTGGGAGAGCGGGGGTTCATTGATTTGGGGATTAAAAGAGAAGCTACGGTGGAGGATGCAGTGAGAAGTAGTAGGAGGAGAAGAAGGCATCGAATGGTGATTTTGAATAATATTGAAACAGAGTTATTGGAGTTAAGGGATAAGCTGAATGGAGATGAGGATGTTAGCTTGTGGAGGATGAAGTCGGGGTTTAAAGATAAATTTTCTACCCAAGAAACCTGGATGTTGTTAAGAGAAGGTGGGTTGCAGTGTTCATAGGCTCCGGGAGTTTGGTTCTCACAAGCAACACCCAAGTTTGCGTTTTTGACTTGGTTGGCTATACAAGACAGACTGTCTACTATGGATAGAATATCGAGATGGAGCCGGGGAGTGGATCAAATGTGTGTCTTATGTAGAAGCTCGTATGAGTCAAGGAATCATCTCTTTTTCGAATGTTCTTTCTCCGCACAGATTTGGGAACATCTTGTAAAAGGGATCCTATCAACTGACTATACGGTCCAATGGGATGACATTGTGAGGTTTATTACCTCAAGAAACATGGAGAAGAAAGCTCTGTTCTGTATCAGGTACTCCTTACAAGCTTCCATCCACACATTATGGCGGGAGAGAAATAAGATAAGACATGGAGAAAAGGCCATTCCCTTATTGAGTTTGAAGAAGTTGATTAGAAAGGAGTAAGAAATAAGCTTGGTCTTATGAGAGGGAAAGGTGGGAAGAAATTGGAGGGTATTATTCAATTTTGGTTTGCAAGAATGTGAATATCCTTATAATCTATAGTGATCTTTAGAGAAGTTATATGTACAAAGGTCACAGTTGATGTAAAAGGTTTTGACCCTAATTTTAAAAACCCTTAAAAAAAAAAAAAAAGAGAGAGAGAGAGAGAGAGAGAGAGAGAGAGATGTGAAGATTGATTTCGTTTCAAAAGGAAGAAGAATGAGAAAGATCTGTGAAGATTGATTAGAGTTAGAGTTAGAAGAAGAAGGAAGAAAGATTCGAGACCGAGAGAGAGAGATGTGTTTTTTGGAGCAAGATAGAGAGAGATGTGTGAAAAGTGAAGAAGAAAACAAAAGGAAATAAAGGAAAGAGAGAGAGACTAAACAAATCTGGACCTATGGTAGATAAAGCTATGAATTGACCAGCAGAAACTTTTTTAATTTTCAAGATAAAACTAAAACTATGGAGCCAAATTTTGGAGCTAAAATCTTATGGAGGAACTTAATATTTGAGACTAAATTTTTAAAAGATAAATTTGTGAAATGTATGTTTAAGATTTGGTGTTTAACTTTGAAAATGTTAGAGGTGTTTAGGTTTAGATTTGGGGTATAAGGTTAATTTTGGAGTATAATATTAGGTTTAGAGTTAAGAGTTTGGTGTATAGTATTTGGGTTATAGATTTAAGATTTAAGATTTGAGATTAATTATTGAAAAATTAATTTTTGAATTTAAGACTAATTTATAGTAATTGAAGTTTAGTTTACAGTTTAGTGTTTAATATATATATATACTAGATGACTTTTTCGTGCTCATGCACGGGCATAAACTTTAATTTGCACATATATTTTTGCAAAATTCGTATATTTGATATATTCAGAAAAATTAAGAAAATATATTAAATCACGATTCCATTAATAAACATAACTTGTAATATTTTAAAAATTCAGGCACATTTATGGAAATAATTAAATCATAACAATTGGTTGATTTGATTCTTCATATTTTGATTAGTTTGGCTATTATATTTTGGTATATTGGGTTCTAATTTTTTTGTAAATGAATTAAAAGGTTTTATTACAATAAGACAAAAATACGAATAACCTTGTTAGTATTGATTATTGATTCATAAGATAGTTACACCAAAAATTCATAAGCTTTCACCCCGTCAGTTTGCTTATATTCAGTTCAGATCAAGCAATATTAATAAGTTTATTTTTCATTCTAACATTGTTTGAATTTTCTAATAAGTTTTAAGTTAATAATTATAAAATAAAAATAAATATGATATTATATGATAATTATTTTTGTTATTAAAATTATAATCATTTAGTCAAACTAATATTCATCGTAAAAATATTATTTTTTCTTGTTTATTAGCCTTACATTTTAATATATGTATTTGGTTTTACAATACCTTAACATAGTCACAAAATCTAATTGTTTGTTTTTGAAAAGCAAATATATTATATAATTATTTTATGTTGTCAAAATTATTTTTAATCATTTTAGATAAAAATATATTTATAATAAAATTATTATATTTGAATAGGGATATCTATATTATTTTATTTTTCAATTTATTTTGTAAAGTATATCTTAAAGCTTATATATATTTCTTTTAGTTTATGTTTTTAATGAATACAAAGAATAAAAATTTGTTTATACATATAATTTCTATTATATATATATATATTTACCTTTTTATTATTTATGTGTTTTTTGTAAAATGGAAATTTATGTTAAGAAGCTTATTAAAGTTTTAATAAAAAATGAAATAACAATAAAATATATTATATTTAAATTATAAATATAATCAGATTTATCATGATGGTAGAAAAGTAACAATATAGTTTATAAATGCTACATCAAAATGGATAATAAGAAAAAAAATACGAAATGAAAAAGGGGGATAATCTTTTAGAACAAAATTTCCAAAAGAATTTATGTTTTCAATTATTGTGACGCTAAGTTATATATACATATATAGTAAAAGATTATTTATTTTTCTTTTTTATTTATGTTTTTTTGAGATACTTTAGAAAAATAATTAATTTTTTTGTATATAAAAATTTCTTTGTTTATATTTATAAATATTTATTTTTCTATTTTTTTTGTTTCTTCAAAAGGAAAAATTAAATTAAAAATTTAACTAAAATCTTATTATGAAAAAGGAATAACAATAAAATATATCAAAGTTAATACTCAAAGTAAAAATATTATTATCTTTTAGAAAAATATTTTTAAAATAATTTATATTTACAATTTTTGTGAAGCTACGTTATAAATATATTAAGATATATTTTCCATTTTATTTACCTTTTTTTAGAAAAAATTAGAAAAAAAACAATTAAAGTTCGTTATATATAAAAATTTATATGTTTATATTTTATATAAAAATTCCCTTTTTATTTATGTGTTTTTCAGAAAGAAAAATTAAATTAAAAGTTGACTAAAATCTTATTATGAAAAAGGCAATACACTATTAATATCAACCATATATAATATTTTTAGTTCATTAACGGTATTTATATAATCAAACATCGTGAGAATTAACGTGAGCGCAACACATACGAAATTGACTTCTCAAATAATATTATAGAGATGATGTTTATATTTAATGACTATATTTTGACTTTATCATTTTTCAAAAATATATATAGTTTAAATACTAAATTATAAGATTGAAAAGATTAGATTTTATAGTTTTATATGTAGATTTAAATTTGGGATTTAGGGTTAGATATTAAGATTAGACTTTAGGGTATAGAGTAAGTAGTCGCTAATTACCGAGTGATTTGCGACTGATTAAGTAATTACAAACTGATTTGCAACTGATTCGGTAATTAGCGACTGATTTGCGACTAATACGTTTTAGTCGTAAAATAGTCGCAATATTTTGCGACTGCAAAATCAGTCGCAACATGAATTTCATGTTTTCTTGTAGTCCGTAGTTTTATCCTGGGATCCGAAAACCGTATAGAAACCGTCTCACATTACAGGCGATTTATTGAGTTAAGGAAAAATATCACATCTCGACTCCACAAATTCTTTTGTTTGCTTAACGATTTTTAAAACGTTTTATACTCCGATATTATCATTTCATTTGATTTTTGTTTACTTTTAATCAGGATTTTCGCGGTCCTACAATTTCTACTATGATCAAAAGCTGAGATTTGGAACACGCTTTGGAGATTCAAGCCATAATCCAGATGAATCGTTGCTACCATAAGAGCATCTTCAACCCTACTTCATTTTTCACTTTTTGCTTCATTTTGAAGTAAGTTTTGCTCCAACCCTTCTTCATTTTTTGCTTCAAAATGAAACAATGAACAATGTTGCTTCAAATTTGAAGATCTACTGTACATATCTTCATTTTTTTGAAGATGAACTTTTTCATTGTAAATTGGTCCTTAACTTTTATTTATTCTTATCTTTTACTAAAATAAACTATATGCTTTAATATAATCCAATTAATTTCATAATTTTGACTATTATTTTTATCTAATCGGATGTTTATATCCTTATGAATATTTGTTTTTAAGAATTTTTTAACTCGATTTAAAAGAATCAAAGATAAATAAGCTCATTTCTTACTCTAAACAGTTTTGTTAATCAACTGTAGAAAAAAAATTATATATATGGTGTTTTTTATACAAATTATGATGTTTTGTGTTTGCTTATTCATGTTATGTAATAAATTCATTATATGAGTATATTAAATTTATATGAAATAATAATTATGTTGGATTATTGTTAAAACAAAATAGTTAGATAAAATAAGTAAATATAAATGGGCTTTTTGCAAAAGTGACAACGACTTAATTAAGTCGTCCGATAAGTCGTCCAGCTGGGAAGACTTTCCAGACGCCTTATTATAAGTCGTCTAATAAGTCGTCCAGATGGAAGACTTTCCAGACGACTTAATTAAGTCGTCCGATAAGTCGTCCAGCTGGGAAGACTTTCCAGACGCCTTATTATAAGTCGTCTAATAAGTCGTCCAGATGGAAGACTTTCCAGACGACTTAATTAAGTCGTCCGATAAGTCGTCCAGCTGGGAAGACTTTCCAGACGCCTTATTATAAGTCGTCTAATAAGTCGTCCAGATGGAAGACTTTCCAGACGACTTAATTAAGTCGTCCGATAAGTCGTCCAGCTGGGAAGACTTTCCAGACGCCTTATTATAAGTCGTCTAATAAGTCGTCCAGATGGAAGACTTTCCAGACGACTTAATTAAGTCGTCCGATAAGTCGTCCAGCTGGGAAGACTTTCCAGACGCCTTATTATAAGTCGTCTAATAAGTCGTCCAGATGGAAGACTTTCCAGACGACTTAATTAAGTCGTCCGATAAGTCGTCCAGCTGGGAAGACTTTCCAGACGCCTTATTATAAGTCGTCTAATAAGTCGTCCAGATGGAAGACTTTCCAGACGACTTAATTAAGTCGTCCGATAAGTCGTCCAGCTGGGAAGACTTTCCAGACGCCTTATTATAAGTCGTCTAATAAGTCGTCCAGATGGAAGACTTTCCAGACGACTTAATTAAGTCGTCCGATAAGTCGTCCAGCTGGGAAGACTTTCCAGACGCCTTATTATAAGTCGTCTAATAAGTCGTCCAGATGGAAGACTTTCCAGACGACTTAATTAAGTCGTCCGATAAGTCGTCCAGCTGGGAAGACTTTCCAGACGCCTTATTATAAGTCGTCTAATAAGTCGTCCAGATGGAAGACTTTCCAGACGACTTAATTAAGTCGTCCGATAAGTCGTCCAGCTGGGAAGACTTTCCAGACGCCTTATTATAAGTCGTCTAATAAGTCGTCCAGATGGAAGACTTTCCAGACGACTTAATTAAGTCGTCCGATAAGTCGTCCAGCTGGGAAGACTTTCCAGACGCCTTATTATAAGTCGTCTAATAAGTCGTCCAGATGGAAGACTTTCCAGACGACTTAATTAAGTCGTCCGATAAGTCGTCCAGCTGGGAAGACTTTCCAGACGCCTTATTATAAGTCGTCTAATAAGTCGTCCAGATGGAAGACTTTCCAGACGACTTAATTAAGTCGTCCGATAAGTCGTCCAGCTGGGAAGACTTTCCAGACGCCTTATTATAAGTCGTCTAATAAGTCGTCCAGATGGAAGACTTTCCAGACGACTTAATTAAGTCGTCCGATAAGTCGTCCAGCTGGGAAGACTTTCCAGACGCCTTATTATAAGTCGTCTAATAAGTCGTCCAGATGGAAGACTTTCCAGACGACTTAATTAAGTCGTCCGATAAGTCGTCCAGCTGGGAAGACTTTCCAGACGCCTTATTATAAGTCGTCTAATAAGTCGTCCAGATGGAAGACTTTCCAGACGACTTAATTAAGTCGTCCGATAAGTCGTCCAGCTGGGAAGACTTTCCAGACGCCTTATTATAAGTCGTCTAATAAGTCGTCCAGATGGAAGACTTTCCAGACGACTTAATTAAGTCGTCCGATAAGTCGTCCAGCTGGGAAGACTTTCCAGACGCCTTATTATAAGTCGTCTAATAAGTCGTCCAGATGGAAGACTTTCCAGACGACTTAATTAAGTCGTCCGATAAGTCGTCCAGCTGGGAAGACTTTCCAGACGCCTTATTATAAGTCGTCTAATAAGTCGTCCAGATGGAAGACTTTCCAGACGACTTAATTAAGTCGTCCGATAAGTCGTCCAGCTGGGAAGACTTTCCAGACGCCTTATTATAAGTCGTCTAATAAGTCGTCCAGATGGAAGACTTTCCAGACGACTTAATTAAGTCGTCCGATAAGTCGTCCAGCTGGGAAGACTTTCCAGACGCCTTATTATAAGTCGTCTAATAAGTCGTCCAGATGGAAGACTTTCCAGACGACTTAATTAAGTCGTCCGATAAGTCGTCCAGCTGGGAAGACTTTCCAGACGCCTTATTATAAGTCGTCTAATAAGTCGTCCAGATGGAAGACTTTCCAGACGACTTAATTAAGTCGTCCGATAAGTCGTCCAGCTGGGAAGACTTTCCAGACGCCTTATTATAAGTCGTCTAATAAGTCGTCCAGATGGAAGACTTTCCAGACGACTTAATTAAGTCGTCCGATAAGTCGTCCAGCTGGGAAGACTTTCCAGACGCCTTATTATAAGTCGTCTAATAAGTCGTCCAGATGGAAGACTTTCCAGACGACTTAATTAAGTCGTCCGATAAGTCGTCCAGCTGGGAAGACTTTCCAGACGCCTTATTATAAGTCGTCTAATAAGTCGTCCAGATGGAAGACTTTCCAGACGACTTAATTAAGTCGTCCGATAAGTCGTCCAGCTGGGAAGACTTTCCAGACGCCTTATTATAAGTCGTCTAATAAGTCGTCCAGATGGAAGACTTTCCAGACGACTTAATTAAGTCGTCCGATAAGTCGTCCAGCTGGGAAGACTTTCCAGACGCCTTATTATAAGTCGTCTAATAAGTCGTCCAGATGGAAGACTTTCCAGACGACTTAATTAAGTCGTCCGATAAGTCGTCCAGCTGGGAAGACTTTCCAGACGCCTTATTATAAGTCGTCTAATAAGTCGTCCAGATGGAAGACTTTCCAGACGACTTAATTAAGTCGTCCGATAAGTCGTCCAGCTGGGAAGACTTTCCAGACGCCTTATTATAAGTCGTCTAATAAGTCGTCCAGATGGAAGACTTTCCAGACGACTTAATTAAGTCGTCCGATAAGTCGTCCAGCTGGGAAGACTTTCCAGACGCCTTATTATAAGTCGTCTAATAAGTCGTCCAGATGGAAGACTTTCCAGACGACTTAATTAAGTCGTCCGATAAGTCGTCCAGCTGGGAAGACTTTCCAGACGCCTTATTATAAGTCGTCTAATAAGTCGTCCAGATGGAAGACTTTCCAGACGACTTAATTAAGTCGTCCGATAAGTCGTCCAGCTGGGAAGACTTTCCAGACGCCTTATTATAAGTCGTCTAATAAGTCGTCCAGATGGAAGACTTTCCAGACGACTTAATTAAGTCGTCCGATAAGTCGTCCAGCTGGGAAGACTTTCCAGACGCCTTATTATAAGTCGTCTAATAAGTCGTCCAGATGGAAGACTTTCCAGACGACTTAATTAAGTCGTCCGATAAGTCGTCCAGCTGGGAAGACTTTCCAGACGCCTTATTATAAGTCGTCTAATAAGTCGTCCAGATGGAAGACTTTCCAGACGACTTAATTAAGTCGTCCGATAAGTCGTCCAGCTGGGAAGACTTTCCAGACGCCTTATTATAAGTCGTCTAATAAGTCGTCCAGATGGAAGACTTTCCAGACGACTTAATTAAGTCGTCCGATAAGTCGTCCAGCTGGGAAGACTTTCCAGACGCCTTATTATAAGTCGTCTAATAAGTCGTCCAGATGGAAGACTTTCCAGACGACTTAATTAAGTCGTCCGATAAGTCGTCCAGCTGGGAAGACTTTCCAGACGCCTTATTATAAGTCGTCTAATAAGTCGTCCAGATGGAAGACTTTCCAGACGACTTAATTAAGTCGTCCGATAAGTCGTCCAGCTGGGAAGACTTTCCAGACGCCTTATTATAAGTCGTCTAATAAGTCGTCCAGATGGAAGACTTTCCAGACGACTTAATTAAGTCGTCCGATAAGTCGTCCAGCTGGGAAGACTTTCCAGACGCCTTATTATAAGTCGTCTAATAAGTCGTCCAGATGGAAGACTTTCCAGACGACTTAATTAAGTCGTCCGATAAGTCGTCCAGCTGGGAAGACTTTCCAGACGCCTTATTATAAGTCGTCTAATAAGTCGTCCAGATGGAAGACTTTCCAGACGACTTATAATAAGTCGTCTGCGCAGTCTTTTGGATTGAAGTAAATACCTGACTCAAGATAGCAGCTTTCATTGATCTGCGGCCTCTGCTGCCCTCGTAAGCCAGTATCGGTGGAGACGGACTGTCTGCTCTGGGACCACCAATACTAGCACCCAATTCCGGCATAGCTGTGTACGTCTAGACCTGAAGAACTTGTATAAACCCATCCACGGTGTAACAGCCAGCAATTTCTTTGTTCCACAAAGAGTCCATCAGCACCTTAAACGCGACTCTCCCCCATGGATAATTCTCAAACCGTTCTAAATCCATCACTAGCCTTGCCAGAGTAGATCGTGTAGCGGTTGAAAACTTTCTCCCTTCAATGAATCCAGTGAAGATGGAGAGGTACGCGAGCCGCTTGCGATCTTCCCTGGACCAATCCCCGCATCTCTTCAGTGCTGCTATTATCTGATCAGTAGTTGGCCCAGCTTCCAGATGAACTCCCAGCATCCCCCAGAAAGAAACCATCTCTGGGGTAACGTCACATTTTGGTGTCTCAAGGTCCTCGATGTACTCGCAGTTTAGACCAGTGAGGTTTTCAAACTCTAACAGTGAAAACCTCAAAGGTTCTGGACCAACGAGAGACCACATCTCATACTTCTTCTTAATGTCCAGCTTGAAACTGAGCATGTAGTGAACCAGCCTTGAAGCCCAACCAAATCCCTGCTCCTTGAACTTGATGAAAACTCCCAAACTCGACTCCTTGAGCTCTTCAAATTCGTCATCAGTAAGAGCTTTCCTAAGAGCAGTATGCAACTTGCTGTTATCCGTATGATACGAAATGCTATTGTGGGCTTCTGGTTCTTCCCCTGATGTGTATAACCTACGGGGGAGTTCTGGAATATCCATCCTTTTTGTCTGCAAAATAATCAAAGACAACAATATAAGTCCAGACGACTTAGTAGACGACTTAAATTACTTACAAGTCTTCCAGTCGCAGAAGGAGTTGGAGTACTCGTCATTGCGGTTATAGATCTGAAAAAATAAACGTGAAACGGTGAGAATGAGTAAATTGATAGAGACAACGTTTTATGTTCATCTTTTCCTCGAGATTGATGACTTAGCGGCGTTAGGGTTTACAGAGAAACGGCGCTAAGGTTTACAGAGAAGAAGCGGCGGCGCTAGGGTTTAGAAGAAGCGGCGGCGCTAGTGTTTAGAACGTTGGTGACCACGGTGGCGAGGGCGACGGTTTGTTCGGATATAGTGGAAGCGGCGGCGCTAGGGTTTAGAGGAATCGGCGGCGCTAGGGTTTAGAGGAATCGGCGGCGCTAGGGTTTAGAGGAATCGGCGGCGCTAGGGTTTAGAGGAATCGGCGGCGCTAGGGTTTAGAGGAATCGGCGGCGCTAGGGTTTAGAGGAATCGGCGGCGCTAGGGTTTAGAGGAATCGGCGGCGCTAGGGTTTAGAGGAATCGGCGGCGCTAGGGTTTAGAGGAATCGGCGGCGCTAGGGTTTAGAGGAATCGGCGGCGCTAGGGTTTAGAGGAATCGGCGCGGCTAGGGTTAGAAGAAGCTGCGGCGACAACGGTGAGAATGAAGTGAGATAGATAGCCGATGTTGAGAACGATGGTTTGTTCGGAAATCGTGGGAATTCGAAATCGCCTTTGAGAGGGAGAACTGTTAGGGTTTCTGAATTTCGCGAAAAATGAAACAAAAAAATAAAAATCACCTTATATATTGGGTAAATAATCCGGTTAGCTTTAAAATTACATTGGTAAACTTTAAGGTTTGGTCCGGTTTAGACGACTTATTCTGGCTGATAATGTACAACAGACGACTTAATATTTAGTCGTCTGTTTTCAGACGACAAAATATTAAGTCGTCCTAGACCCTAAAATGAACCCCTAAACTAAAATGACTAGATTAACTAACTAACCACGTTATAAAATCAAATTATACTTAAATAGTGTTTACTATACACAGAAATGAACACGCATAAGTAATTTTAAAAATTTTCAAAAACGGTTTTAATGCTTTCCAAAATCTAACCCTAAGAACACATACAATACTACAACATATGTTGATGAAACATAAACTTAAGAATATCATGACTCACTACTTTCACTCATCTATGCTGAAAACAATTGAAATTTGTTATATCTTAATTTATACCTCCTAAGACATATGTTAATTACATAATTCCCATTTTTCACTTATCAAAATATTTTTTACAAAATTTTTAAATTATGTTTAAGACTAACTGTCCAGACGACTTTAAGTTAAGTCGTCTGGACGACTTATTTTCAAGTCGTCTAAACAGACGACTTGCGAGGGGTAGAAACGTAAAAAGAATTCCGTTTTTTTGTTTGGTCACAAGGGGATAGTTGTAATTTCAATAGCCTTTTAGGTTACTTTTGCCTTTGACCCAAGTTGGGGTATTGTTTTGGGTTTGACTCCAAGTTTTGAGTCACACTTGGCAATTCTCCCAAAAATATAAGGTGTCTATTTATAATTAGTGATAAACTGAAGATGAAATACACTTGGAATATTCATTTTATAAGAAAGAAATGAAGTAAGTTTCATTTTTTTCTTTAGTTTGAAGAAAGTGAACTTTTGAAGATAAAAATTGAAGCCAACCATTAGAGATGCTTCAAGCGTTATGCAAGATTCTATTAAACTCTAGCAATTGGAGAAGAAGAACTCGAGATTGACGGTGATTGAAGCCAAGCAGTAATTAAAGGCAAGAAGAGCATGCAAGCAGCCTAAAGCAAGTTCGAGGTGAAGATCCGCAAGTTTTCCGGCACCGCACGGACTGGAACAGATGAAGCCACGAGTTGACCAATTGTCCTTTATGCACTTCATCAAAATGTTTAAGTTTTGGACTTCATTTGGGCTAAATTGTATTTTGTGTCTGTATGTATCAGTACCCTTTGGGCTTTTCTTTAATGCAAAGACTATTTTTTTTTTGTTTTTGATCAACAATACAGTTGACCGAATTCGGAATTGTTTCGATTAGACCATCTTCAATTGGGTTTGGAGTGTCTAAATATCTTGCGATTTCGCAGATCACTCCATAGCCAAGTAGTCTCATTATTTCTCTATTGTTTGTTAGTGTATAACCCTTTCATTTACGCAAATCAATCTTCTTTTCAATCCTCCATTGATATACGATAAGCAAGAAGCTTTTTTCTGCAGAAAAAGGTGAGCTTTTTTGTTTACCTTTTCTTCTCATTCCACCAAAAATCTTTCTTCTCTGTGTTTAGCTTGCTTCATAATTGCTCTGGGAAATGTCTAAATACTGATTGAGAGACAAACAAGAAAAAAAAAACAGAGCTAATCAATGTTATTTAGGGTTCTTCACTTTGCTTTATGCTCTAAGGGTTTGATGTGTAGAGCTATTAATCAATCATTCACTGTTCTAAGAAAGAAGAAGCACTGGATCTCAAATGTGTTGTTAGAGTTTGTTGTTTCTATAAAAGATTAGACCTTTGATAGATTTTAGTTTTTTTTTTTAAACTCTGTTTTGCAGTTAAATCCAATAACACGCAGGAGGAAGCAGCTTCCATGGATCTATCACTCAACACTAAGAATGTCTTCTCCTCAGCTCTCCGTTTCGCCATGTCCATTGACACGCTGAAGAACTCTCCTGAGCTTGCTCATGAACTCAAAACCTCAGCTCAAGAGCAAGTCGAGTTCATGCTGTCCGAAGACGAAGAGGTACGGTTACTGGTTTCTCGAGAGGAAGTTAAATCTGTCGTGAGATTAGGCATCTCCAGTGTCCTATCGGCGTTGTTAGACAGATTATCATCTTTGCTTCTTCTCCCTGAAGAGTTTGATGTTCTTAATACGCTCTATGATATTGAGTGGCTGTGCAAAGTGTTGCCGAGGATGGAGTTGATGAAAGATCTCGTCTTTAAATGGGCGGACGTGTCGAACGAGATTCTTGTGATTGCTCAGAACTGTAAGTTAGGTGTGAAAGTGAAGCTTGTAGAGGTTACAGGGAAGGTTTTAGAAGCGGTTGGTTATGGTGTCGTGATTGTTCCTTGTGGAAGCAGAGCTTGTCTTCTGAAGCTATGGTTGCCTTTCATAAGGAGGTTAAAGGCTCTGGTCGATGCACAAGGATCTGAGTCTGAGTACAGAATGGACGAAGATCTTTGTGAATTCTTAGAAGGATCGATGGTGTCTTTGGTCTTGACATTGCCTTCGAATGACCAAGCAGAAGTGTTTGGGGAATGGATGAGAGGGATTGCGTTGGAAGGAGTGAAGTTTCCGGATTTGAGTGAAGCCTTTGAGGTTTGGTGTTATAGAAGTAAGTCTGCAAAGAGACGGTTGTTGGAAAAATGTGATAGACTTGCATCTGAAAACCTTGCCCATTGATTGATTGTTAATACATCGATCAACAACTCTGAAAGTGTAGAAGATGTAGCTAACCAAACCAAGCTTTTTCTTCTTTAAGCTGGTCTGATGAATTCAGAGAGCTCGTCGAATACATCAGCTTTATCTATTCGCAGTTCACACACAATCCCTTGACTTGACCCTCGACGAAGATAGACTGAGAGGAGGGGAAATCGACTAGCTAGGGATTCAGATTACCCTTCATTCCTGCTCACATATGTTATGTTGTATCTTCTTTACTCTCCTTGATTTGGTAGCGGTTTTATTGTATTAGGAGTGACAGAATTCGTGGATTATGCTGATTGATTTATGATATAAACCATGTGGTCTGGGGTCGGTGAGGTAATATGTAAAGGTGAACAACGCGCAACTAACCCAACTATGAGTTGTTGACAAAGCCATTGGATGTGAATAAGATCAGTGAGTGTCTGAACTTGGTCAAGGTGAATTATGATAGATTGAAAGAAGCAAGAGACGAATTTATGGAAGAACACAACCGAGGTGGGAAAATGTTAGCATCATACCAACAGCAGACATTTCACGGCAATCTTCTCTACTTTCCAACAATGGGATGAAATGAGAATCTTTTAAATACCTCCATTGATTCAAGTGTCATCCATATTGGTAACTTCTTCTCAAAGGGAAAATCCATTGCTACGTTTTCTTCATCAATTTCAAGAGAACTAAGGTTATGTTCTCTCTTATTGTCACCCTCCCGCATAAGAGGTTAAGAAAAATCCGTGATTAATAAATAATAAGCCACCAGTTAACAAACTACCGGGATGATGATAATAATGTTGAAGAAACTGAAGTATTAACATTACATTCTCTCGTGTTTGTATCAACGGTGCTGCTGCTACTCCCGGAGGTGCCGTTACAAGTGGACCAGATTCTTCTGCCGGAATACAATAACGTTATAAACTGAGTTTTCATGATACAGAATTTGAATATATATATATATACTATTAAAAGAGAAGGAATCCTATAAAATCTATCTATAAAATGTTACTGCACTTTTTTATTTAAATAACAATTTTTGGTCTTGCCATAATATTATACAATATATACCCGCATATTTATCTAACATATTCATTACGCTGCATTTAAACCAACAACCAGTTTTCTAATTTTTTAACTAAGTCTGCTAAAACTTTTCGTAGGGAGTTATTTTTCATTGGTTGTTCTATTCCGGTCTGGTTACCCAGACCACCTCAAACTTGAGTAATAGAATGACCGTCGACGTAAAAAAAAAAAAAAAAAAAACCAGCAACATACCAACATTATGTTTGGTAGACAATAACATGTTCTGCACGAAAATGTAGAACACAATACACAATATAGTTGGTACATTTACTATACTCTTAACTCTAAACATGTATCTTTACAAGTGAAATGAGTAACATTTCACTATACGCTTAACTCGTTTAATTGTGACACTGAAATGTTGATCGTCATCCTTACAACTATTAGTGGCAATACAATATAGTCTCATATCAATACAAGACTCATTTCATCCAATATATACAAACAATAACAATCATTATATTCTATTTTTTGGTTCAGTGGAATACATCCTTTCTACGCCTATGTTGTTTCATCTTTTTTTTTAACACTAATGCTTTATTATAATAAACATTTACAGAGGCCAATACAAAAGGCAAGCAAGGATCTAAATCAATCAAAGAAAGCTTAGATAAACAAATGGCTAAGCCATGAGGGATAGCCAACAGCAATATAGGATTGAAAAAGATCCTCCTTGATCACACTTCAAGCGATGAGCTTAGCTCCCATGATATCCTTATGAGAGTGGAATTGAACTTTCCAGTCCACAATATCATGTAACCAAACTAATAATTTGGTGGAATAAAACTTGAGTGAAGGCCAGGCTGAAGGTTTGTTGATTGCACTAATCATATCATGATCATCTGAAGCAAAAATGATAGCATTGAAATGTAGATTCTTCATACTTTCTAATGCCCAACTCCAACTTTCGAAAGATGCTTCAAGTTTACTCGATATTCCAACAAAAGATCTCCTACCATTCATTAGAACTTTTCCTTCACTGTTCCGCAATATCCATGAAGCTCCACTTTGATGATTACCATTGTTCCAATCAGAAGCTATATCACACTTAAGCCAAGAGATTGGTGGAGGTTTCCGTCCGAATATGATCCTCTTTTTTCTTTCCAAATCAATAGCTTTTCCTTGTTGATCAGCATTCTTGATCAGATACCAGTGATCCACTTCATCATCAATTGTTCTAATAAAAGAAGGACCTAAAGCGATCTTTCCTTCGAAGAGAAGGGAGTTTCGATTTTTCCATATAGACCAAATAAGCCAAGGTCCCTTTCTTCTTATTTGTTCTGGAAAAAGTATATTGTTCCTTGTCTTTAAAACATAGAAGATGTTGGAATAGACAGAGGAAGGATCAAACCCATGAGGAGGATGAGGGAAGTTGCTGTTTGCCAAAGTTTGTCTTGCAATGGTGCAGGTGAAGAAGACATGATTTAAAGATTCTCTCTCCAGTCCACATATCTGACAACGTGTATCAATCTTCATACCTCGCTCTATAAGCTTGTCTGAAACTGGTAAGGCTCCACTGATAACTTTCCAAAGGAAGATTTTGATTTTAGGAGCGGTATCAAGTGACTAAATACGATCCTTTATACCATTCAAAGATGGTAGCAAACCTCCTGATACAAAAGCTTCTTTGTTGGCTTCCTTTTCAGCAAACCAGTAACCAGATCCTACTGTATAATCCCCTGAGCGAGAATGATTCAAGATATAGAAGTCTGGCGATGAAATAACAGGTTTGATCTTGAGAATGATCTCTATATCTTGAAGGTAAAAAAGATCTTCCAGCAATGAGATGTTCCAATTGTGAGAATTGGGCAGTAACAGATCACATATTCTAAGATTGAGATCAACGAAAATATTCTTCATGAGCGGTATACGCAATCTATCACCATCCACAAGCCATGGAGAGGACCAAACCGATAAAGAACATCCATCTCCCACCATATGTCTCAACCCTTTAACTAGAAGCTCTCTCCCATATAAAATACTTCTCCAAGCATAGGAGGGTCTAGATCCTAAAGGGGCTGATAAAAAGGATTTATTGGGAAAATATCTGCTCTTTAGAAACCTGCTTAGAAGGGAAGAAGGAGAAGAGAGAATTCTCCATGCTTGTTTGGCTAAGAGAGATTGATTAAAGATTTCTATATCTTTAAACCCCATTCCTCCACGAGCTTTAGGAACACACAACTTATCCCAGCTAAGCCAATGAATTTTCCCTTTATCTTCCTGAGAGCACCACCAAAACGTTGCCATAGCCGCAGTTAAATTCCTACAAGTTGTTTTAGGAAGTCGAAAACAACTCATTGCATGAATAGGCATTGCTAGAGCTACAGATATTAATATGATTTCCTTCCCTGCCTGAGAAAGAAATTTTGTGTACCAACCAGACATCCTACCCTTCATCTTGTCCTGAATGTAATTGAGAAGTTCAACCTTCGAACCACTAAAACATTCAGGAAGTCCTAAATATGTACCAGCACCTCCTTCAGAAAAAATCCCCAACTGAGCTTGCATCTCTTCTTTCAAGTTAATATCAATGTTCTTTCCAAAAGTGAGAGAGGATTTCTCCAGATTTATGATCTGACCTGTAGCTACTTTATATTTGTTGAAGATCTCTTGAAAAATGCGACATTGAAACAAGCCAGCCTTGAAGAGAAACAGACTGTCGTCCGCAAAAAAACAAGTGGTGAATAGCTGGCCCTTCAACAGAGAATTGAATGCCTTGCAAAGATCCATTATCTGAGGCTTGATTAAGCATATGAGAGAGACCTTCAGCACAAAGAACAAACAAGAAGGGAGAGATCGGATCACCTTGACGCAGTCCTCGCTCTGGAGATATGAAACCATATGTTTGACCGTTTACAAGTACAAAATATTTAACCGTAGAAACGCAAGACATAATCCAAGATACCCGTTTAACATCAAACCCCAGAGCTAAAAGGAGAGCTTCCAAATAATTCCATTCAACTCTATCGAACGCTTTAGACATATCTGTTTTAGCCGCCATGAAATTCCTAGAAATATAGTCATGAGAGCGGAGGCTGTGGATCGCTTCATGCGCCATGATAATGTTGTCTGAGATAAGTCGATCAGAGACAAAGGCTGATTGAGTAGGCGAGACAATATCAGGTAGACAAGTCTTGAGCCGAGATGCAATAATCTTAGATATTGTCTTGTGCAAAACAGAACAAAGACTAATAGGCTGAAGGTCAGACATGAGAGAGGCATTAGTCTTCTTAGGAATTAAACAAATCTGTGTATAATTCCATTCCGAAGGCATCACCCCGGTTTCAAAAAAAGACAGGAATTCATTTGTGATCTGTTCACCCACAATGTCCCAATATGATTGAAAAAAGAATCCACACATCCCATCCGCACCAGGAGCACTATCAGGGTTAATAGAAAAAATAGCTTCTTTAACTTCATCCGGAGAGACTTTTTGAGTAAGAAAATGGTTCATTCTTCCAGTAACTTTAGGCTGAAGGTTCCTTAGCAAAGACCTGTAATCTTCTGATTTAAAAGATTTAAAAAAGATCCTTAAAATAGTCAATGGGAACCTGACCTTTAGATGCCTCAGACCTTTGAACTCTGCCGTCTTTATCATAAAGCTTTGCAATTGCATTTTTAGCTCTGAAAATTTTAACAGTAGCATGAAATACCTTAGAGTTGCCATCTCCATGAAGAATCCAATCATCTTTGCTTTTTTGTTTCCAAAAATTTTCCTCATCTCTATAAGCCAAGAGTAGATCTTTCTTGAGCTTAAAAACCTTTTGAGTAGAAGGAATTAAAGAAGACTGCTCGTGCTCAAGATCATCTTGCAGTTTAATAATCCGAAGTTGAGAGTTTGCAGAGGAATTCTTTTTCCATTGACTTAGCGCTTTCCTACAATGACTGAGACGAGAAGAAACTGGAAGGAAATTATGGTAACCAGGAGAGTTCCATGCCTTCAAAATAGCTTCTCTAACTAAAGGCTTATGAAGCATTCTTCTGTCAAAACGAAAGGATCCTTTATAAGAGTCTTGAGAGGATATTAACTTTATCAACACATGACGATGATCTGATCCACGCTTTGCAAGAAACCGTTGATTTGCAGCAGGGAATTGAATAAACCATCCTTTGTTACCAAAAGCTCTATCCAACTTGGAATGAATATACATGTTTCCTCTTGCACCTCCCCATGTGAAACTGTTCCCTGAGCTAGGCAATTCAGTCATATCACAAGCATCCAACATAGAAGCAAAAGGCAAAAACGTGTTATCATTTCTTCTAGGACCACCAGTCTTTTCTGAGTTATTTAAAATCTCATTAAAATCACCGACCATGCACCAGCTACTCTTCCGATTAACACCGAAGCGAGTAAGACGTTCCCAAACAATGTGACGGAGGCTAATAATAGGGTTACCATATACACACGACAAATAGAACTGCTTATCTTCATATATTACTTGAACATCCAAAATATTCTTGTCTGCATACATGATATTTACATCTACACTGTTTTTCCAAAAAAGAGCAAGACCACCAGCAGTATTTACAGGGTCTACAGTGTACAGACTATCATAACCCAACCATACTTGAAGATCTACTAGAGTATTCCGGGAATTCATTGTTTCCATAAGAAAAAGGATCTCTGGGAAAAGCGTACGTCGCAGTTCCGTGAGTCTTTGGACTGTCAGTTCCTGAGGACGACCCACTCCCCGACAGTTCCAACTGATGATACTCATTTTAGGCGTTGGACGGTCCCTCCCGCGGGACCATCAATGATGCATTGCTCTTAGCAGCCTTGGATGCACCTGCCAAATCACCTTCTGCCTTCCTTTTCTTCTGCGAACTACCTTCAGGTCGTGCCAAGTCACAAGAGACCTCTGATACTTCCTGAGATTTTTTATGAGTTCTCTGGACCTTTCTATACCTTCCCGGCTTCCTTTTACCATAAACCTTAGTGATTGGCGCTTTAGCTGAGAAGATAATAGGAGAGCTTGATTGTTGAATCAGAGAGCTAGACTGTTGTAGCAGAGAGCTTGACGGTAGGGACATAGAGTCTTGAGGAGCTTGCAGAGTCAGGCGACAAAAAACGTTTGTTGTAGGGTTTATTATAGAACTCCCTGCTGCTATTGCTGAAACCATAAGCTTAGGTTGTGAGCTTGAGAAGAGAGACTTCAAAGCGAGGTCTTCTTTATCGTATCCAAAGACTAAACCTTTTCCCTTATCAAGATCTTTAGTAAAGACAGGAGGGGGAATGAGCTGAAGGATAGACCTCTGTGTGGTAGGATTCTGTTCAGCTTCTTTAACTGAGGAGATGACCCTCTGCTCACGAACATGACGATCTTCATTGCTGGAGGCAAGCAAGTAATTACGCATTTCTTGTAGAATCTCAGGAGCAATTCGCGGCCAGCCAGAGATGGGGTTGATTCCAACTTGATTCTCTTTTAACACTCCAAAGAGAGGATCAGATTCAGAGAGGACCTGGATCGGTTTAGGGATCTGAGATAGAGACATGCAAGGTGAGATACGTTTGTTTGCTCCTTCAGAGTTGATGAGAAAAGGGCATCTTGGCTTTGCATGTATTAATCTTTGACAGTGATGACATCGCATCTGAACCCTTTCATAATAATAATAGATCGTGGTTTGATCTCCACCAGGAAGGTTTATAATCCTTGTCTTCTTCAAAGGCTTCGAGACATGAAAACGAATTTTAACCCGGACATAACTCTGTCTTTGGGGTTTGTCAGGATCAAAAGCAACTTTTTCTACATGACCAACAAGATCTCCCAGATCAGAGATAGCTTTTTTGGTGTAGTGATTGACAGGGATATTGCTGATCCGAACCTAGATTGAGACGTATTGAAGAAAACCAGACGACGGCCGTTCAACCCATCTCTCAATGGCAAGACCCTAGTCATCAAAAGTCTGAATACCTTTATCAAGGATTTCATTGAGATCGTGTTCATGCATGAACACAAATTGAAACCTTTCTTTAGTTAAAGCAAAACCTCTACCCGTGTTCGCCTTCTGCCATCTTCTAGGTAATTCAAGGATCAAATGAGACATCCTCTGAAATTCTGGGTTGAGAAGGCGACCGATGATGCTGCATGTGTTCCTTTCTGTGGCATAGTACTGGGGGAGATCCGGGAGAGTGAAAGGGGAATCATCATCATATTTGAGGGATAATGCTAACAAAGCTCTGTCCATTTCAGAAGACATAGAGAAGAGAGTTTTTAGAGGTAAAGATAAGGTCTTTTGGTAGGTAAAAAGAGGAAGATAGAAACTTGGGGATGGATACAGAATCGGTTCTAAAGCTCTTTCTGGAAAAGGGAACCACGAAAGAGAAAACAGAGTTCTAGAGAGGTTTTTCGGCAGACAACGATATCTTCCATTCTCTCTTTTTATGTTGTTTCATCTTTACATCATAGTTTTTAACCATTACATTTTAGTCTCAGAGAGACCTAAAGGTTTATCCCTCATCACATGTATTCCTCTCCTAAACCAAAACGCCAAGATGTCAACACTTTCATTCAAATAAAATTTCAGAGCAATACCCGAACCTCAACACCATTAAATCCTTACATATAAGTATCATTTTGAATCAAACTAATCAGCCAAAATATTCAACCCTTAAATCGTTATATCACAACTCTCTTCTTTGTTAAGGCTCTTAATTCATTCTTATCTATCAAAATCTGCTGAAGCCAGAAGAGGAAAAGGAAATACTGGAACCAAGTATCACTAAACTTCAAGCCTTTGCTTGGAGGTTGAAAGTGCCAAGGAAAATGTGGCATCTTATATGGCAATTGATAACAGGTCAGGTGGCAGTAACAAGGAATCTAGTAAGGCGGAATATGAGGTGCGATAATTATTGCCCAAGGTGTGGAGAAATAGAAGAATCTGTAACTCATGCAATATTTGAATGCCCTCCAGCTCTCCAAGTATGGTCCTTATCAGTAACTCCTACAAGCCCAGGTACATTTCCAGTGTCAAGCGTCTACACAAACATGGACTATCTATTCTGAAGGAAGAATGATATCTTAGAACCAGACCAAGACAGGGATCCTTATCCCTAGATAGTATGGTATATTTGGAAGTCTCGTAATGATAAACTCTTCAGGAGAATAGACAGAGACCCTTTGGAACTAGTTCGGTACGCAGAAAGTGAATGTCAAGCATGGTTTAATGCAAATGAGATGATACCACCAGTAGTACAGGCCAACAATAATGATGAAAACCAAGTCTTAAGCTTGGGTAATATTTGCCTGTTAGATGGATCTTGGACAGCTTCTGATCGATTTAGTGGATGTGGATGGGTCTGGATGGATAGTGGGGAGAACATACAACTTATTGGAACTCGGAATTTCACTCGATGTGAATCAGCATTGCATTCGGAGGTAGAAGCACTGCGATGGGCGATGGAGAATATGCTTCAACACTCGCCATGCCAGAGCTTTGGAATAGACTGCAAGGAGCTGATTGCAATGATAAAGGAACCCCAGGAGTGGCCAAGCTTCGCAACAGAATTAGAGAAGATAGAGACGCTGCAGATTTGTTTCCCGGACTTCAAAATCACCCATGTGCCACGAGTGCGCAACTGGTTTTCTGATTTTTTAGCTATGACTTCTAGGACCTTCCGTAGGGAGTTATTTTTCATTGGTTGTTCTATTCCGGTCTGGTTACACAGACCACCTCAAGCTTGAGTAATAGAATGGCCGTTCGACGTCAAAATAATAAAAAAAAAACATCCTACTATATATTAATTGAGAAGTCACTTTAGTGTTTTTTGCTTATGTGTCGATAATATGTGAACTCTTACAAAATTGTTATAATTTGATTGGTCGATGATTTTTAATTTTTATTTATTTTAATTAGATCTAAAAAGAAAATGTAAGTCTATAACCAATTAATATCACTTGCCAAATCATTTACATATTTACAAATAATTCTTTATGGTAACTAATTGTTGAAATTATAGAAAGGGAAATTAATTGACATTTTATATTTAAAAATACATAAAATAATAAACGACAAATTATTTATATAAATCAATATAATGATTTTATATTCCTATTTAAAAGCATTATATTTTATATAAATTATCATAATAACTATTAACTTGTTCTAAAGTTCATATTATATGCTTTATAAATCATCTATAAAAACATTTATCAAATTATTTATCTTGACTTATTGTATATTTTAAATTATTATAATAGTTTGTAAATCATCTATAAGAGCTTAAAATCAAAGTTATATATCCTATCTTATATTAATTGAAAAGTCATTTAAGAGATTTTTGGTTATGTATCGATCATTTATGAAATCTTAAAAAATTGTTATAAATTGATCTACATAATATTTCAAATAAGTCTATAAACAGTTAATATCACTTGCCAAACAATGTACATAATATCACTAATTGTTGATATAAAATTATTATATCGACTTTAATAAACTTTTTTGTTTACTATTTTTTGTAGTTTATAAATATATAAAAATTAATCAAACATTATTACTCTTTCTATAGTTTCAACAATTAGTTAACATAATTGTGCAATGGCACTGGCGAGGTTTTCACAAATCTCCAATGGGAGCAGAAACGTCGACATAACGTATGTCGGAAGAGCGAGTAAAATGGATTTGATCATTACCTCCTTCCCCCCCCCCCTTTTTGAAAGCCATCTACTTGTCCATCCATTTACTCTATGCATCAGGTTATCTTTTAGAAATGCAAAAAGTTTGCATTTGGAGCCACTAATATCCTCTGGGATTCCCAAGTACTTTCTCATCCCACCATCATTATGTATTACAAGTGCATATTTAATCTCTTGCCTAGTAGCTGCATTAATCCTCTTACCAAAGAGTAAGGAAGATTTATCAAAATTAATACATTGACAAGATGTTTTACCATATGTCCTGACTACTTTCATTACTTCTTCACATTCACGGGGCTCCACCTTACAGAAGAAAAAGCTATCATCAGCAAAGAGAAGGTGGGATACCGAAGGACACGCACGTGTGACACGCACCCCCGTTATCTTCCCTTGATTCTCTACATGATTAAGAAGGCTAGCGAGCGCTTCCGTGCATAGAATAAAAATGAAAGGAGACAAAGGATCTCCTTGGCGTAGGCCTCTACCAGGAACAATATTTCCTCTTGGCTGTCCATTCATAAGTACCTTATATTTCACCGACGTAATGCATCGCATTATCCAGCTGATCCAAGTTTCTGAAAAACCCATCTTACGCATGACAGCTTCAATGAACAACCATTCCATCATGTCATATGCTTTGCTCATGTCCATCTTAATGGCCATCCTTTTACTGCGTCCACTTGGTTTAGTCCTCAGAGCGTGGAACATTTCTTGGGCAATCATAATGTTGTCTGAAATCTGTCTTCCAGCAACAAAAGCTGACTGTGTTTCCGAAATCAAGCCTGATAGCACTTTCTTTAATCTCTGGCATAAGACTTTGGAGATTATCTTGTAGCAGACATTACACAAACTAATGGGTCTAAATTGAGCCATATCATTAGGTTTGGCCGTCTTTGGGATGAGACATATATTCGTATCATTTAGTCCATTCGCCAACGTTCCTTCAAAAAGATAGTAGGATGCTTAGTTAACCCTTATCTTCATCAAACATATCGATACATAAATCATGACAAACAATATGCATGTGTCTTTCTTGAACGGAATCAAACCACACAAGACTATATAGATTTACTTCAGTTAAAACAGATATTTAAGAAAAAGCCCATCTATAAAAACTCTTATGAAAAATATGTCTGTAACAAAAATTTAAACATATAACAATATTTATATTCTTTGTTTTATGTTTTGTATTTTGATTGTTAATAAAAAGAAATCTAAACGTAAGTAGAATTATTTCTATATAGATTTACTTCAGTTTCTAATTTCTATATTACTAAATATACAAATTTCATTTTTAAATTTGAACACATTCCGAAAACGCACGTTCGCTCGAATCTGTATATGTCAGTATTGTTTATTTAAACCAAAATTTTAAATCGTCAGTTCCGAATCGCGATCGTTTATGTGCTTACACATTATCTTATAAAAATTCAATAAAAATATTTTAATTGCAGAAACAAACCCGCGTTTTATAAGCGCGGGTCAAAATCTAGTATATATGTTAGATATAGAGGAGTATCTTACCATTCATCAACAAATCACTCATTAAAGGCGATTCTCTTGGCTGCAACAATTCAGAAAGATGAATATGTTTGCTGAAGTTCTAAAGCTAAAACGCCAGTTTCATTTCTACAAGAGTCTTGCAAACGATGAAAGGAACAACGTTGAAGTACCTTCCAAACTGATGCAGAAATATTCCAAATATCGTAATTATGTAGTTTATTATTTATTTAGGTATTTATCTTAATTAATAGGATTTAACTTTAGGTTTTTAAAAATTTTAAGGTTATTTGGTTTTTATATAAATAGGCTTCTTATGTCTAGATTTGTATGATGTTTATGATTTGATTAATAAAAGTGAAGAGTTCTCTCTTTATTCTTTGTTTTCGGCTAGAACATTGGTGTTCTCAACGAATTTAAGAAGATATTGATCTTAGGCATTCTTAGACTAAATAAGATATTTGTGATTATTCTAGTTTTTCGGGTATTCTCAGAATCAACGGATCTTTAGTTCTATCTTATAAAGCTTCCGCTACATCAGGTGGTATCAGAGCAGGCGTTTTGGTTTCTTAATCAAAACTCGTTTCTGGAGTCATGGCGAATTTGTTCTTTCAAAGTAAAGAAACTGTTTACATAGAGATTATTGGAGATCCAGTTTACGATACTTATGATGATGATTATGCACACTTCATCAAATATAAAGTACCGCAAGACGTCGTCGTGCATGAAGGCGTCCATAACTCCAACTCAAACAATTCCATACAAGATAGTGCGCTTGTGATAAGTATGGAAAATTATGCTCTAATTCAAGCAAATCACGTGGTGGTGGATAGCATCAAATCAAAGACTCAAGTGGTTACGTGTCTTGTTGGTGACTGGTTTGTGGAGACAAAAGGTTCAACAACGATGATTGGATACGTGGACAAAAATAATTTGTTCTATATATGCCTTTTAATTTTTATGTGAAGATCAAGGATGCTAAGTTTCATCACTGGAAGAGAAGAAGAAAAAATAATTGACGACCACGGTTAAAATTCGAGTACAAATTTTTTCCAGCCCGGAGAGAATGATGCAGAAAGATATTTGGATATATTCCAAATATCATAATTATCTAGTTTATTATTTATTTAGGTATTTATCTTAATTAATACGATTTATTTTTATGTTTTTAATAATTTTAAGGTTATTTGGTTTTTATATAAATAGGCTTCTTATGCCTAGATTTGTATGCATTTTATGATTTGATTAATAAAAGTTAAGAGTTTTCTCTTATTTCTTGTTTTCAGCTAGAACATTGGTGTTCTCAACGAATTTAAGACGACATTGATCATAGGCATTATTAGACTAAATAAGATCTTTGTGATTATTCTAGTTTTCTGGGTATTCTCAGAATCAACGGATCTCTAGTTCTATCCTATAACTTTCGTTTCATCAGTTGAATGATGCAGAAAGATATTTGGATATCTTCCAAATATCATAATTATCTAGTTTATTATTTATTTAGGTATTTATCTTAATTAATAGGATTTATCTTTAGGTTTTTAATAATTTTAAGGTTATTTGGTTTTTATATAAATAGGCTTCGTATGCCTAGATTTGTATGCAGTTTATGATTTGATTAATAAAGGTTAAGAGTTCTCTCTTTATTCCTTGTTTTTGGCTAGAACATTGGTGTTCTCAACGAATTTAAGGAGACATTGATCTTAAGCATTCTTAGACTAATTAAGATCTTTGTGATTATTCTAATTTTCCGGGTATTCTCAGAATCAACCGATCTTTAGTTCTATCCTATAGCTTCTGCTTCATCACAAACACAGTCTTTCCACACATTGGAAGGTCTAATATCCGACAGTTTGAAACACAGTTCCTGGTTTGTAGCCTCTACAAACACTTTACACCACTTCCCATGGACCCATTTCTCAGACATCATTCCAGTCACTCGCCCCTGATGCCAATGTGTACGGTGAAACACCTCGAGACATCCCACCAACAGATGCTCTTCAGCGTTAAAAGGAGGTAGATCAAGAGTCTTGTTGGGTCTTGCCTTGATATCTTTAAGGTTCCAGGGGTAGTTACAAGCGTTGACAGTATATTTCTTCTCATCATCATCGTCAATCTCTTTAATGATCATTGTAGTAAACAAAACGACCTCTGTTTTATGTAAATAAGCACTCACTTCCACTAATGCCCCAGAGCTAAACATTGATTCTGTTAGTTCAAAGTACAGATGCAAATCAATTTCACGTACTCATTACGTTTGAGTTTATAAACCTTTATAAAAGAGAGAAGAGAGATTAGTGAGAATCAATTGGATTTAATCTTCATCTTCCCCATAACAAGTTTTTGAAGAAAAAACTCAAAGTAGAGTTTGCTAGGGTCTCGGTACGGGTGTGTTGTACGGAGATCGATAGTTGTATCTTCAAGATAGACGCCTACAAAACTACACACACCATTGTAGAGGCGAAATTCTGTCTTAGGAGATTGCTTAGGCAAACCTCTATCAAACCACACTCGGTTAAGAAGTGAGAAGAAGAAACATAATTATCTCATAAATTTTTATAAACCTTTTTCTTACTTGATTTATAAACCCTTATAAGAAGTTACGAGATAATTATGTTTCTTCTTCTCACTTCTTAACCGAGGGTGGTTTGATAGAGGCTTGCCTAAGCAATATTCTAAGACAGAATTTCGCCCTACAATGGTGTGTGTAGTTTTGTAGGCGTCTATCTTGA
>NC_027756.1:27738912-27744981 GCF_000695525.1 Brassica oleracea var. oleracea
TAATTAATTAAAGTCCAACAATACCCCACATTTTCTATTCAAACTCATCAATACCCCACATTTGAATAGAAAATAATTTCAAATATTTCTGAAAAATAGAAGCAATATGCATCGAAAAATGTGTCTTTTGAACTTGAACCTTTCCTAGTAACAACTTATCGGATTTACTTTGTGGGTAATGAACTATAGTCTTGAATTAACCACATTTTATAGTAAACCTAGACAATAACTGAAACACATATCTCATCAGCTCATTTCTAGTTTATACGGTTGTGTTCATTTTGATCGTGAACATATCCTGCCTTCGTGAGAGCTCTAGAGAATTTAGCCATATCAATTCTCAAGGGTGCGACCCAACACCACTCCCATATAGGTAACGTTATTTAAAGATAATCCATTCTATCTCTCTTCTACAAAAGATACTAACATTATTAAGAATAAATTATTCAACTCTTATTCATCAATGGATACACATTATTATTTCATAGGAAAGAAAAATGTGTAAAACGTCTTGAGTCTTCCTCAACTAGTTTGCCTATTGAACCTAGACCATGGGATCTCCAATGTTGATAGGTTAGGTTCCCATCAAGTGATGACTCAATGTGTTGGCTTGAGACCCATTCCCCTCGAAAAGAAAACAACTTGCTTTTTAGGTAGGCCTTTAGTCAAAAGATCAGCCAAGTTATCCTTTGATCTAATGTAATCCAATACTATCACCCCATTGGAAAGCAATTGTCATGCATGTCTACGTCTTATACGTCTTGACTTGCCATAATAATTTTTTTTTCCATAATGAGAATGAGTAGGTGAATAACCATATGACTCTTGTTTAATTATAAATCCAAGAATTAACAGCTAATTTCATATCTTTCATGAGCAATTTCCCCCTATTACATGAGCAAAGATTGTTATTCCAAAGAAGAGATGCAATGCATTTGAATTATAAACCCTTATAAATAAGTTGGATTTACTATACTTTGAGTTTTTCCTTCAGAAACTTGTTATGGGGAAGAAGAAGATGAAATCCAATTGATTCTCACTAATCTCTCTTCTCTCTTTTATCCCCTTCCTTTCTCGTATTGCACTTGATCACTTTATATAATGACTCAAATGGTGCCATTAATCAACGCATACGTTAACTCAAGCGGTGCCTTTTAATCAACGCATATGTTGACTCATAACCGACACGTTTTGTCTGAAACGTTGCTTTCATTAATTAACTAAAGTCCAACAATACCCCACATTTTCTATTCAAACTCAACAATACCCCACATTTGAATACAAAATAATTTCAAATATTTCTGAAAAGTAGAATCAATATGCATCGAAAAATGTGTCTTTTGAACTTGAACCTTTCCTAGTAACAACTTATCGGATTTACTTTGTGGATAATGAACTACAGTCTTGAATTAACCACATTTTATAGTAAACCTAGACAATAACTGAAACACATATCTCATCAGCTCATTTCTAGTTTATACGGTTGTGTTCATTTTGATCGTGAACATATCCTGCCTTCGTGAGAGCTCTAGAGAATTTAGCCATATCAATTCTCATAGGTGCGACCCAACACCACTCCCATATAGGTAACGTTATTTAAAGATAATCCATTCTATCTCTCTTCTACAAAAGATACTAACATTATTAAGAATAAATTATTCAACCCTTATTCATCAATGGATACACATTATTATTTCATAGGAATGAGAAATGTGTAAAACGTCTTGAGTCTTGCTCCACTAGTTTGCCTATTGAACCTAGACCATGGGATCTCCAATGTTGATAGGTTAGGTTCCCATCAAGTGATGACTCAATGTGTTGGCTTGAGACCCATTCCCCTCGAAAAGAAAACAACTTGCTTTTTAGGTAGGCCTTTAGTCAAAAGATCAGCCAAGTTATCCTTTGATCTAATGTAATCCAATACTATCACCCCATTGGAAAGCAATTGTCATGCATGTCTACGTCTTATACGTCTTGACTTGCCATAATAATTTTTTTTTCCATAATGAGAATGAGTAGGTGAATAACCATATGACTCTTGTTTAATTATAAATCCAAGAATTAACAGCTAATTTCATATCTTTCATGAGCAATTTCCCCCTACAATGGTGTGTGTAGTTTTGTAGGCGTCTATCTTGAGGATACAACTATCGATCTCCGTACAACACACCCGTACCGAGACCCTAGCAAACTTTACTTTGAGTTTTTCCTTCAGAAACTTGTTATGGGGAAGAAGAAGATGAAATCCAATTGATTCTCACTAATCTCTCTTCTCTCTTTTATCCCCTTCCTTTCTCGTATTGCACTTGATCACTTTATATAATGACTCAAATGGTGCCATTAATCAACGCATACGTTAACTCAAGCGGTGCCTTTTAATCAACGCATATGTTGACTCATAACCGACACGTTTTGTCTGAAACGTTGCTTTCATTAATTAACTAAGTCCAACAATACCCCCACATTTTCTATTCAAACTCAACAATACCCCCACATTTGAATAGAAAATAATTTCAAATATTTCTGAAAAGTAGAATCAATATGCATCGAAAAATGTGTCTTTTGAACTTGAACCTTTCCTAGTAACAACTTATCGGATTTACTTTGTGGGTAATGAACTACAGTCTTGAATTAACCACATTTTATAGTAAACCTAGACAATAACTGAAACACATATCTCATCAGCTCATTTCTAGTTTATATGGTTGTGTTCATTTTGGTCGTGAACATATCCTGCCTTCGTGAGAGCTCTAGAGAATTTAGCCATATCAATTCTCATAGGTGCGACCCAACACCACTCCCATATAGGTAACGTTAGTTAAAGATAATCCATTTTATCTCTCTTCTACAAAAGATGCTAACATTATTAAGAATAAATTATTCAACCCTTATTCATCAATGGATACACATTATTATTTCATAGGAATGAAAAATGTGTAAAACGTTTTGAGGCTTCCTCAACTAGTTTGCCTATTGAACCTAGACCATGGGATCTCCAATGTTGCTAGGTTAGGTTCCCATCAAGTGATGACTCATTGTGTTGGCTTGAGACTCATTCCCCTCGAAAAGAAAACAACTTGCTTTTTAGGTAGGCCTTTAGTCAAAAGATCAGCCAAGTTATCCTTTGATCTAATGTAATCCAATACTATCACCCCATTGGAAAGCAATTGTCATGCATGTCTACGTCTTATACGTCTTGACTTGCCATAATAAAAAAAAAAATTTCATAATGAGATTGAGTAGGTGAATAACCATATGACTCTTGTTTAATTATAATTCCAAGAATTAACAGCCAATCTCATATCTTTCATGAGCAATGATTTGGAATCTTCTTCTTTTTTTCACTTGTTTCACCACAGAAACAGTGTCGCTCATCTTAAAGTTTGAGAATTTTCCCACGATGAATGTCTTAATGCTTGCAACTTCAGACTTGTATTTTTCTCTCTAATGATTCCCACAACTGTTTTGAAGTTTGGAATAGATAATAAACATCGTAGAGAGAATCGTCCAAAGCGTTAAGAACACAAAAACTCGTTTTGCGTCCATGCCTCTGAAGCTTTAACGATTTCATCAGGGATATCACCGTCTACAGGTAACATCTTTTGTTGTCATCTTTTGAAATCCACTCCTACAAAAACAATAGGCTTCTCTATGTAACTTTTCACAATTGCAGTAGATTGATCCATCTTGCTTTCTTTGAAAAGAACAAATAAATTTATGTATTAGATTGTTAGTTCAAAGTACAGATGCAAATCAATCTCACGTATTCAAAACGTTTGAGTTTATAAACTTTTATAAATCTTACTCGATTTATAAACCCTTATAAGAAGTTACAAGATAAATATGTTTCTTCTTTTCACTTCTTAACCGAGTGTGGTTTGATAGAGGCTTGCCTAAGCAATCTCCTAAGACAGAATTTCGCCCCTACAATGGTGTGTGTAGTTTTGTAGGCGTCTATCTTGAGGATACAACTATCGATCTCCGTACAACACACCCGTACCGAAACCCTAACAAACTTTACTTTGATTTTTTCCATCAGGAACTTGTTATGGGGAAGAAGAAGATTAAATCCAATTGATTCTCACTAATCTCTCTTCTCTCTTTTATCCCCTTCCTTTCTTGTATTGAACTTGATCACTTTGTATAATTAATGACCCAAATGGTGCCTTTAATCAACGCATACGTTAACTCAAGCAGTGCCTTTTAATCAACGCATATGTTGAATCATAACCGACACGTTTTGTCTAAACGTTCCTTCCATTAATTAATTAAAGTCCAACAATACCCCACATTTTCTATTGAAACTCAACAGATTCCTCGCTCAAACGCCTCAGGAACTAGCAGTTAAGTTAAGTAACTTCACAACCAAAACCTCATACTTGCTAGAAAAGTAACAAAATAGGAAAAAAAAAATCGATGTGGCCTCAAATGCTTTTGAGCAATCGGAATGATCTCAGGTGGTGAATTAAACAACGCCAAATAGTTGTCACCACCAATTTGTTTGACCAACAGACCAGTCCACCACATACCTTTCTGATCAGCGTCCACGATGGAGCCTACCTTGATAATGATGCCAACTTGTCCATGCTCCGGTGGAATCGGTCGAAACGTGGCTTCGTTCATGAGGTGGGTAAGTAGAGTGAAAGAGTCATCCTTAAGCAACCGGACACACCTTTCTCTTTGGCGGAGTCTAGACTTGGGATTTGCCTCTATAATGGCTTTACACCAAACGTTTTCAAAGCCTTTGTTTCGGTAAGAGTTTCAACTTCACTAAGGATAGCATTTCACCCGGAACGTACCTCATGCTTGATTACTCACAGTGAAGAAAAAAACGAAACCTAAAACTGAAAAGACCCACATTCACTTAAATTCATCCTAAATGGCATATAATGCTTTTAAGAATGGGAAAAGGAAAAAGGGCGTAAATAAAAAAAATTCTTGAAATTTGAGACTAATATCTTATTAGTAATATGTCAGAAGTACTTGTATTTCCTTTGAAGATTGTAGATTATGGGCTTGTTTTTCAAGTACTTTAGAAGTCTTCTGTAGTGTTTTTTCACAGTCAATTTAATATAAATCACTTCACTTCTAATTTGAATGCGCTCCTTTAATATGCTAGAACCTATGTCTAAAAGTTTTATTTTGGTATTTGGGTTTTACCATTTGAAGAATGCAGCTTATTATGTTGGGATTATGGTTTAGAGCTTGTTATTACTTCTTAGTTAGTTGTGATTATGGTATAGATTTTGTAATGAGATGCTTCGTTATCTAAGTGGTTGGCATTCTGGCCTAAGAGTGCTCCAAAAGATAAAACTTTTATCACACAGCGATGCCAAATTTTGGACACTGCCTCAATACATCAACACAAAGACACTTCGTGGGTGTGTGACTTCTTTTCTTCACAAAACCCTAAGACAGAGTGATCATTCTCCCAAAAATGCAGATTCACTAAAACTTATAAATAAGGTAACAAAAGAAGAAAAAAAGCTAGAGGGAAAATATAAAGGATAAGAGGTAAAGTGGTCCTGAGAATCAGTAATTTTGCTTCGACATTCAGCTACTACATTCCTTAAAAACTAAAGGATCGCATAAAACCCAAACACGAGAAAGATGAAACCAGATTGTGGTAAAAATCAGAACTTGCAACCATGAACCGAGACATGTGGTAAACAACAGAATTTGCAACCCTTGTAGAGAGTGCCAGTGATCATGAAAATACAAGGTTCTCAAAAGCAAATTGAAAAGAAAACTCAAAACACTTAAAAGGTCGATTAATACACAAACAAGGTTCTACGGTTTATCAGAGATGGGGAAGGAGTCCTTGACCCCGAATAGCTAGAGGAGGATTTCTTCAATCAAATAGTTTGAGCGCTTAGAATATGGCGGCACCCTTGAGGCTTTCCATCTGATTGCAATCATAAAACAAATAATTATTCTACACAACTGGCACTTGCCTATGCAGTCCTGGTGTACGTGGATAATATAGTGATTGCCAGCTCCTCAGAACTTGGTGCTGCTGGTTTGACTGCTGTTGTTTACCTCTTGTTCTCAACAATAAATTATCAAAGT
>NC_027756.1:27745617-27748235 GCF_000695525.1 Brassica oleracea var. oleracea
CGAGAATATGTAATTAGGCAGTAATATTATTTAAGGAAAATATTCCAAAAGAGCCTAAAATAAGTTTTTTGGACCAAAAAATACACAAGAGAAAAATAACCAAAAAAAAATTTATTAAAGAGATAAAATTTTAAAGCAATTCTCTCGAATAGCTATTTTTAATTTTTGTCACAAAAATAGCTCTCAAGAAAAAAAAAAGACCAAAATAAGTTTTTTTTTTGAAAATTTTAATATTTATTTTTTATTTTTTAAAATTTGAAACTATATCCCCTAAACCATACACCTTAGCTCTAAACTCTAAGTATAAATTAGTTAACCCTAGGGTAAAAACTCATTTTTACTCTTTAATAAAACTTGTTTTGGTCATTTTCTTCATTGAAGGCTATTTTGTGAGAAAAATTTAAAAATAACTATCTTAGGAAATTTCTCAAATTTATTTTATTATACTTTTACTTTATAAATATAAATAAACTTAGGTGGTTCGCCCGTACATGCGGACATAAATTTTTTATAATTATTTATTAATACATACATTACTAATTAAATGATAATTTTTTTTTATATTTTCATTTGAAAATTCTTACGTAGCATAATTTTTTTAAAAACTCTTTGTACACTATAAATCATTATTAATAAATAAATCGTAGAAATCATTTAATAATCTCTTTTTAATTATGCAAAATTAAGAATTTTACTTGATTAATATTTAGTTATGTGTGTTTTTAGTTTTTATTAAAAAAATATTTTGGATACAACACAATCTATATAGAAATTATTTTTTATTTGAAAATATATTTTTTAGATTTTGGATAATTCTTATTATTATTAAATTTAGTCACCTATCTAATCATAAAAGTTTAAATTAATTTTTATTTTGTGGTTAATTTATAAATTTTATTCATTAAAGGTATAAACGATATTAACCACTTTAACTTTCTACATGGGAGCTCGAGTTCGAAAAATCACTTCGCAAATTATAGTATAGATACTGTGTATAAATAGTTAAAAAATAATTTTATCTTTTTTTTGGAAAAAAAACATTTTTTAGTTCAAACCTTTTTCAAATTTTTATTTAAATTTTATTTTGGAATCTCAAAATTATCATAAAATTATTATTTAAATTTTTAAATATTTTTTAAAATATTATAAAACCTTTTTTTGTTTGTTATTCTATTTTTTACTTAAAAATAGAAAATAGAATAAGACTAGAGCAAAACCAGCTCTCTTTTTTTTTTAAATAGAGCTTTACTTCGAAAATGCTTTAGTGGACCTAAGTGACGTGTTTTTTTTTCAACGTATCAGTGATCACTTGATCAAACAATGAAGCAGGCTGTAACGACCCGGTTTTCTTAACCGGAATTGGTTTGTGTTTCTCATTAATTAAATTGGTAAACCAATCTGGTTTTGTTCAATTAAGTATAAATCCAACGAAGCAAATTGGTTTCTTAGGTTTTATTAATTGTTGCCTTATATAAATACACAAAAGTGTTTATATCTTCATCTATCTCAAAACCCTTGCAGCCTCTTCAAATTGTTTGTGTCGTTCTCTCTCTCGCTTGCACTCCTCATTTCCTTCATATACACCATTGTTCATCTCTTCTCTCCTTCTCCATTATCATTCATGTACGTGTGTTGAAATCAGAAGAGTCAAGTCATCATCTCAAAATCATCACCGAGGGATCACCATTGCTAGCCACCATCGGAGCTGTTATGCTTCACCGGAGGAGAGCTTTGCCATCATGCCTTGTTCCGTGCCATCCCGTCCATGGCGTCGATGCTTTGTATATGGTTCGTAGGTGGAGAACGTGAGCCGATTGGGAAAGGAGTCGTACGAGCCGGAGCCACCGTCTAAACACCACCATCAACCGTGAGCTGTGATCCACAGGAGACAAAGTTGGGATGTCGGAGCTCATGATCCACCGTTGCGTTTCCTAGCCGAGAAGGTTTATTGCATTCATTTTATGTTTCTTGCGTTGCAAGAAAGCTTGCAAAGTATAAACCCTAATCGCCTTGCCCTTTGCAAATATGCCATGTGGTGTTTCGGACCTGTTCTTTTGGTGTACTGAGACGGGGAGCCGAGACCCAAGTGGAAAACCTTAGGTTTCTTGGTGGTCAAGTCATCTTGCCTCGTTTTTGATTTGCTTTCCGGTTCTCCAATCTTGGCTAAGGTGAGAGCTATTCCGTCTAATCCCGTGCTAGTTTAGTACTAATATTATGGAAAGTCTAGTTTCGAAAGATGATCTGTCCTTGTGAATCGAGTCTGTTTGAGAGTCTTATTTGTTTATTATTGTTATTGATTGTTAAATCGGAAATAGGATAATAGAGGATTCAACGGTTGAATGAATTGAGTGCTGTTAACACTGCTATATATATGTATATAAATATATAAGTCCGTTTGTATGGATTGCGGGTGCACAAAGACGTTTGTGTAAGCCGCCGACTAGCAGTGTGATTGCAGGTGCACAAAGACGTTTGTGTAAGCCGCCGACGAGCAGTTTGATTGCGGGTGCACAAAAAGACGTTTGGGTAAGCCGCCGACGAGCAGTGAGATTGCGGGGGTACAAAGACGTTTGTATCAGTCGCCGACGCGCAGAATCTGGGAGTACAGAGATGGACTA
>NC_027756.1:27748316-27759725 GCF_000695525.1 Brassica oleracea var. oleracea
TGGTGTATTAGACACTGTGGTTGTTTCATGCTAGAGCTAGGCCTACATAGTCGTAGTGATATGTACTGAGTCAGTGGTTTGTGGTTTAGCATCTCATACCTCACGAAGTAACTCCCCTGTTGCTCACCCCTCTTTCTTCCCCATGCAGGTGAACATGACAAGTAGTTGGATATGTGGACGGATTGGTGTCTTGGGATCGTTGTATTTTATTTCGGTTTTAATTAACTTTTCTATTTAATGTATTTAGTTTTAAATTATAAACTTGTTTTATTTGGAAATTATTTGATTAAAAGGTTTGACATTTTATTCGGTTTTATAAATTGGTTTATTTTGGTATTTTTTGGTTAGTAGCACACCGTTCCCGAGAGGGGATGAGACGGGTGCTACACAGGCAGACGACAAAAGTGTCTCTTGAGGCTAACCACAACATACATGCATTGGACTTAAACAGATCATCATACCCCAATTATTGTTAACCTTGACTTGCAAACAACAAAGGTGAAAATGGAGAACAATAAACCTAAACCGGGAATCTTAAGAACGTTTCATGGAAGTTATCAACCACATTTTGACAACTGAAACCTTCTACAGTGGAATAGTAAGCGGTAGACTAAAGGTTTCTTTATCCAGCGATCAACTAGAATGGCGTCGTCGTCGGCTATGAAACAACTTGGAACTGCCACAAAGAAGCGCCATGAAGAGAAGAGATCTCGAACTAATCTCTTAGGAAATGAGAAGGAGCGGGTCGATCCATTTTCGGAGATGAATAGGAGAGAACCCAACAATTTGACAAAGATAAAAAGAGACAAACAACCCAACTGAGAAACACCAAAGCTGAAAGCGAAGAAATCCTACAATAATCTGGTCCATCCAAAAGGGATAAAACACTTGCAAAAGACATAAGGAAAACTAAGGATCAAAGGGGCAAGTCACACCAATGATCTAGAGGATCCGAAACTACCAAGAGCAAATTGTAGACGAACCCGATCAGATTTAGAATTTCAACCACATTAAAATAGATCCTTCCTTTGAACATCTACACGGTTAATCAAACAGATCCAAACATACCAAACCAACAAAGTCACAACATAAAACAAAGAAAAAGGAAGAGAGAGGTCGGCTTCGGTGCTAAGAGAACCACTAAAGCAATACAAATGAAAAATTGAAAAATATTTTCAGAGACTAGAGAGAAAGTATAGCAAAGTTGTATTAAATTCCATTCTCTCATAAAAAAATCTCTCTAAATCTCTCTCTTGTAACGCCCTAGCCATCCATGGCTAAGGGGCCATCCACGCTCGCTTACTCAGCCCATGAGCCCATCTCGTGCGATGGATGGTGCGTAAATTTTTTGGAGACTCATTAGTCATGCTTACTAACCATGCAATCACCACATGACATTTCCTGGTGCTTTAGCCTCATTCGAACGATATCGCAAATCACTTCCCGATAGGTCACCCATCCTTCCACTACTCCAGCTCAAGCACACTTAACTCTAGAGTTCTAAATGAATGTGTGCCTGAAAAGATAAGCGCACTTTGGTGATATAGGTAGTCAAATCAATTCTCTTAAACATTTTCACATATACCAGAAATCAGGATGCTACAATTCACTTCCACTCACAAAGCGTAACACCCCCGTTGCACACCACGACGGGTCTCAAGACGTTTCTCGGATCATAACCGAGATGGCTAACCAGTTTTGATACCACTTGTAACGCTCTAACCGCCCACTGCTAATGGGCCTCCTACACCTGCTCACTCATCCCGTGGGCTCTATTATGTGCGGCGGGTGGTGCATTAATTTTTCGAAGACTCGAAAGACTTGTTTACAGACCCTACAATCACCATGGTGGATTAAATTTTCAAAGACTTGAAAGACTTGTTTACTGATCCTGCAATCACCACATGACTTTTTCTCGTGTTTTGGCCTCACGCACATGATATTGCGAATGACTTCCTGGTAGTTCACCCCACTACTCCAGCTCAAGCACGCTTTATCGTGGAGTTCTAAATGGATGTGACCAAAAAGGTAAGTGCACTTTGGTGACATAAGTAGCCAAATCAATTCTCGTAAGTCTTTCCATATACCACAATTAGGGATGTTACAGTTCACCCCCTCTCAAAGAACACAACGTCCATGTTATGCCCCAAAATCGTTACCCATGTTAGTGTGAGACCTCACTTAACTCTACAATCATTTGGGTTCGGCTCTGATACCACTTGTAACGCCCTGACCGCCCACGTCTATTGGGCCTTCCACACCCGCTCTCTCGGCCCGTGGGCCCCATTCCGTGCGACGGGCAGTGCGATAATTTTTTGGAGAATTGAAAGTATTGTTTATTGACCTTGCAATCACCACATGACCTTTCCCCATGTTTTGGCCTCACTCATACATACCGCGAATGACTTTCCGGTAGATCACTCATCCTTCCACTACTCCAGCTCAAGTACTGTTAACTATGGAGTTCTAACCGGATGTGTGCCCGAAAAGGTAAGCGAACTTTGGTGATATCGATACTCAAATCAATTCTCTTAAGTCGTTTCACATATAACAGAAATCGAGATGTTACAATTCACCCCCACTCATAGAGTCTAACGCCCATGTTGCGCACTACGACAGGTCTCAAGACGCCGCTTGGGTCAAAACCGATATGGCTAACCAGCTCACAAGTATATCTTTGTTGCATTGCACCACGCCCTTGAGACTATCTCTGACATTGATCAGTTTTCTTGATTCTACAACAAATCTTCTAGTCAAGCTTTGAGCACACATCTCACGTTCTATGTCCTTCTTTTGATGACCAAAGAAATAGATCAGTTCTCTAGTTAAACTCAACTTATGCTCATCTGCCAATGTTCTCACAATCAACTCAACTGTTATGTTCATCCAGAGCGTGTATCTAACTTTGCCACTCCCCAGATCATCATACGATCTTATTGGTCTCTCAGATTCAACCATTTTTTGTTTTTCAAAAGTGATCGTAGAACTTTGTAAACATCTATGATAGGATTGTGGACTCCAGACTTAAAAATCTAACCAACTACTTAAGTTCCTCATTTATTGAATCATTACATGAACTATCCTGGTGAGTTTTGTTCTTTACACATGTTTGTTGCATGGCCACTTCAGTAGATTTAAAGTATGATGCATCCTAAATGTAGCAATTGTTTCTTGAGCGAGCACCAAAGATTTTCACTTTTCCTTGCTCGTTGAATGCTTTACACTGTTTTGATGAAAACTACTGTCAATCATTCATCAAATAATTGACTTATACTAATGAGATTTGATCTCAATCCTTCAACCAGATAGACATTAATCAGTCATGGTTTCTACGAAATGTTACTAGACACAATTCCATTAATGTTTCCCTTCTTACCATAAACAAAAATTACATTTCCTCGTGCTGTTAGAACATCTTCAAAAAAGTGTCATTCTTCTCAGTCATGTGTCATGAGCACCCACTGTCGAAATACCAAGCATTTAATGTCCATGTTTTACAGAATGTATATGCAGTTTCCATAGGGTCTTTACAATCACACGTAAGGCCATCAACAGTCACATGATTACAGATTAAGTCTTCTGTCATTGGTGATTGATCTTGATTTGGATACATATCCTTCTTGGCAATCCACCTCTTCCCAAAACTCTTATTTTTAAGGAAACACTTGCTAGATCTCCATGCTTGACGAATTTTCTGAGAAACAGATCTCCATGCTTTACGAATTTTCATGAGAAACTAATAATAATATGCCTTTATGTATCATAATCTTCCACACATGAAACATCCTCTGTTTCCTATGTGTTGTTGATCCACTGATTTAGCTTGGTTGTTTGTTACCATCAATCTTTTGTCTTTTCTTTTTAAATGAAGTGTTTTTTCTTTTGCAATCATGTTGCAATACACTTGGCTTCTTACCTCAGTGTAAGCTTGCTCTTGTCTTTTTACCTCAGTTGACCCTTCGACTATCCTTTTTTCCAAGTCCTTCGTAGAACCTTCTCCTTTCTAAAATGTTTTGCGGTTCTCTTGGAGTTTGATCTTAGCTGAGATAAATACAATACATGTTGATTCTACACCACTGCATCCTAATCCCCAGTTCGTATTTGGTGGTTGTTCTACCGCTAGAAATTAATCCAAACTCTTGGTCCAGTACTTAGCATACGGCTCTTCTTATGATTCTCACATATGTCATTTTCAAGACTTCGAGATTTAGCTTTCTCTTTGGCGTAAGCTTTCAACATCTTTGCAATTCGATGTTCCAATACTTGATTCTTGAGTTTTTCTTCAGAAAAATCATTTGCAATTTCTTCAACGTTTTTTTAGTGTCCATGGATTCTGATAAATACTTTCCTTTATCACCAGATATATTTGAGTATAGCTCCAGAATGTTGATTTGAGCCTTAAGCATATATGTATACTTGAGGAGTTGTAGATTTTCATGACTAGCTTGACCCACCAATATACAGTTCTTGATATTCCTTTTTGACATCTATTTCCCATTCATCTTCAGAATCTGTGGTATCTTCATCTGATGATGAATTTTTCAAACCGACCAGTGCCACAAAATTCAGTAGAATATCTTGATCTTCTTGGTCATCTTCAGTCTCGGTATCACTAAACAGAGGAATGATTTCTCTTTTCCTTTTTGTGACCATGGGCATTCAGCTTTGATATGCCCAAACATTTTACATTTTTCGCATCATAGCTATCTTCTCTTGAATAAAGGTGAAGCAGCATCATGAACCTTCACCGCCAAACAACCATTGTTCTATGTCGGCTTTCTTTTAAAGTTTCCTTTTCTTATTGAGCTTTCCTTTTGTTAGTTTTCCTATTCTTAGATGATTTTGGAGATTTTGCCGATTCTTATGACCTATATAAGTCATTGTAGTGTTGCTTTTGATAATCAGTTTTTGGAAGATAATAAACTAGAGTTTTCTCTAAAGCCTTGTGTTGATTTTGATTAAGTTCATCAACTCAAGAAGTCAGGTCTCTAGAGGTTTTCGATAAAACCCTAGATTTGAGCTGAGTTACCGTTGATACGCTGCGCCAGGTTGGTATCAGAGCTTTGCTACGCTCCTCGAAGTTTTCCATTCATCATGGCAAGACCAAGACGAGTCCCTGTTCGAACCGAAGCAGAAAATACCTGTGATGCAATAGCTGAGCTTCAAGCTCAGATGCAAACTATCACTGCCACCCTCCAAAACCTAAATGTTCACCGCAACGTACCTCCACCACCGGTTGGCAACCCTGCCAATGATCAAGCCGAAGAAACATATGGAGAAGAAGATCGAGATGAGAACCTTTTTGCTGATAATCCGTTTGCTCCACTCCAAAATAATTGTGCTCTTGCACGTGATGCGGCTCAAGTAGTTGATGATGGTTTTCAATGGACAACTGGATTTAAAACAGAGATTCCAGATTTCATGGCAATTCCTCTGCAGAAGAACTTCTCGATTGGATTGTCACGGTTGAAGAAATCCTTGAGTTCAAAAGAGCACCAATGGACCGTTGTGTTCATCTTCTTACAATGCGTTTTCGCAATAGAGAAGAAGCGTGGTGGACGCAACTGAAATCTACGCGAGCTCGCCTTGGGAAACCTAAAATCATGTCATGGGACAAGCTCAAAATCGAAGCTTAAGAAAATATTCTTACTATAACTATGATCAGCTTATGTTTCAGCGTCTACATAACATTCGTCAAGGACCTCGATCAGTTGCTGAATACTCCACAGAATTTTTCTTGCTTATTACGCGAGTTGATCTACAAGATTCGGAACGACAACTTGTTGCTAGATTCACCGCATGCCTGCGACAACAAATTCAACATACTATCAATTTGTTCAATCCATTGACCTTGTCAGAAGCTCATCAACAGGCGCTCACCATTGAATCACAATACAAGAATACTTTTTTATGGTCAACAACTCGTCCCGCCCGTACCACCACACCTCAACCAACTGCAAACTCAACTGACGCATCCATCCCTCCGAAAAGTGACACAGCCATTGTCCATTTTACAGATAGGGTCGCTTCTCGGCCAAGCTCTCTTTGTTGCTTCTCGTGCGGAAAAATTGGTCATCGCTAAGCTAACTGCCATACTCATAATCGGCGAGGTCTACTTCTTGATACTACTGGAAAAGACGTTGAGGTAATATATAATGAAGAAGTGGCGAAATCATCGATGAAACTGAAGACCTGATCGCTGATAGTGGACCTTGTCTAATGGTTCGCCGTGTTTGTCTTGCGCCACATATCATTGACGAAGACCCTCAATGGCAAAACCTATTCCACTCCAAGTGCACAATTGAAGAGAAGTTTGCAAGTTTATCATTGATTCAAGAAGTAGTGAAAACGTTGTTGCCGGAGATGTCGTCAACAAACTTAAGATACCAACAGAACTCCACCCTTGCCCTTACAAACTGGCTTGGCTGGATCAGAAAACAGATCTCATCATCACTCGACGAGCTTTCATCTCTTATTCGATTGGAAGCAAATTCAAAGATCAAATTCACTGTGATGTAGCTCCAGTGGACGCCTGTCACCTACTGCTAGGACGGCCATGGATATTTGATCATCGGGTTCAACATGATGGTTATCGCAACACCTATAGTTTTTGCCATGATAATCATAATATTACCCTCCAACCTTCATTGCCGGAGAAACAGAGTTCAACTGCAGTGCCCATTCTCATTCTTCAGCGGAAGCCTTTCGAGTTAACACTACGGGAAGAGGGCCGTGTTTTAATCCTTGTGAACTCGTTTGTCTCTTCCACAGTTCCACCAATTTCAGACGACTTCAAAACCATGTTAGACGAATTCCATGATGTATTTCCCAGCGATTTACCACTTGGCCTACCTCCACTCAGAGATATTCAACACAGCATTGATCTCGTTCCAGATGCAGTTCTTCCTAATCAAGCTCATTACCGCATGAGTCCAAGTGAGCATGAAGAACTTAGACGACAAGTTGAAGATCTCTTGATAAAAGGTTTTTTACGGGAGAGCTTAAGTCCTTGTGCAGTACCAGCATTGCTTATTCCAAAAAAGGATGGCTCGTGGAGAATGTGTGTTGATAGTCGTGGTATTAATAAAATAACAGTTCGATACAGATTTCCCATTCCTCGTTTGGATGATCTCTTGGACCAAATCGGCACTGCAACAATTTTCTCTAAACTTAACCTTCGAAGTGGATATCACCAGATACAAATCCGACCTGGAGATGAGTGGAAAACAATATTTAAAACTCGGGAAGGGATTTTTGAATGGCTTGTTATGCCTTTCGGATTATCAAACGCTCCGAGCACCTCCGAGCACTTTTATGCGCGTCATTAATCAATCTCTCCATCTTTTCATTGGCAAATTCGTGGTGGTCTATTTCGACGATATTTTGATCTTTAGCAAGACTTTGGCTGAGCATCTTGTACACTTACGAGAAGTACTTCTTGTCCTCCGTTGTGATCAACTTTATGCAGCATTGAAGAAGTGTGAGTTCGGCTCTCCTAAGGTTCACTTTCTTGGCTACACTGTTTCTGCGGAAGGACTCACTGTGGATCCAAGTAAAGTCGATGCAATAAAGTCATCGGCGACTCCTACTACGCTGACTGAAACACAGATTTTTCATGGGATCGCGTCCTTTTAACGCTGCTTTGTTCCACAATTTAGCAGCTTGATGGCGCCACTTACAGACTGTATTCTTCGAGATGGTACCTTCACGTGGACCCTTGAGGCAGCTGCAGCATTCGAGATCATCAAGTCAAAGCTGATGACGGCTCCTATTTTGGCTCTGCCCAATTTTGCTCAAGTTTTTGAATTGCATTGTGACGCTTCCAAAACCAGAATTGGTGCAGTCCTGAGTCAACGTAATCGGCCAATCGCATTTTTTAGCGAGAAATTGGGAGGCGCTAGAGCATGTTACAGTACTTACGACGTTGAGTTTTACGTTGTGGTTCAGGCAATTAAGCACTGAAGACATTATCTTTTCCATAAATAATTTGTTCTCTTCACCGATCACGATGCATTGAAGCACTTGAACAGCCAGGATAAGGTCTCCGCTCGTCATGCCGCATGGGTCTCATACTTACAGCAATTCACTTTTGTTATTAAACACACTTCTGGTGTTTCAAACCGAGTCGCTGATGCACTGAGCCGTCGCCATTCTTTGTTAGCTGTTCTGCACGTTTCAGTTCCGAGTTTCGCAGCCTTCGCGGACATGTACTCTGCTGATGCGTTTTTTGGCCGCATCCTTCTTGACGCACAAGCAGGCATCTCGCGAGATTTTACACTCGAAGATGGATTTCTTTTTTTATGGAGATCGTCTCTGCATTCCGGATTGTAGCCTCCGTATTAAGCTTATTGCAAAAATACACAACGAAGGCCATATTGGCCGCGACATGACTATACATTTGATCTCTCAGTCCTACTACTGGCCAGCCTTAAGACGCGATGTGGAAAGGTTCGTCGAGCGTTGTACAATGTGTCAAACCTCAAAAGGCCATGCCACAAACGCTGGTCTATATCTTCCTTTACCCATACCGACACAACCATGGTCCGACATTAGTATGGATTTCGTAATGGGACTCCCTCGTACGCAGAGAGGTTTTGACTCCATCTTTTTCATTGTTGATCGATTTTCGAAGATGGTCCACTTTGTACCTTGCAAGCGTACAACAGATGCTCTCCAAGTGGCCACATTGTTCTTTCGTGAGGTGTATCGTCTTCATGGTTTACCAACCTCGATAGTCTCAGATCGTGACTCACGGTTCTTGGGGTATTTTTGGCGTTCCCTCTGGAAAATGTTAGGTACAAGTCTTGACATGGGTTCTGCTTATCATCCTCAGACGGATGGTCAAACCGAAGTTACAAATCGCTCTTTAGGAAACTTGCTTCGTTGCCTGGTTGGGGATTCTATTAAAACATGGGATTCAAAGCTTCCACAGGCTGAGTTTGCGCATAATCATGCACTCAATAGGAGTTCGGGATTTAGTCCGTTTCAAGTCGTTTATGGTGTTCTTCCTCGTGGTCCTGTCGACTTGTCTTACACGGTGTTGCCGATGACTTCATTGACACCATTCATCAAGTTTTTTTAAAGTTTCCTTTTCTTATTGAGTTTTGCTTTTGTTAGTTTTCCTATTCTTAGATGAGTTTGGAGATTTTGCCGACTCTTATGACATATATAAGTCATTGTAGTGTTGCTTTTGATAATCAGTTTCTGGAAGATAATAAACTAGAGTTTTCTCTAAAGCATTGTGTTGATTTTGATTAAGTTCATCAACTCAAGAAGTCAGGTCTCTAGAGGTTTTCGATAAAACCTTAGATTTGAGCTGAGTTACCATTGATACGCTGCGCCAAAAAGACAATCTGATTAAAAATGTACATATCCCTCACATTCATGACACCGCATATTCTTTTTCCCGTCACTCCAATCTTCACTTGAACGAGTATTCTCATTTTGACTACTTCTTTTGAATCTTCCATTATTCTTTGTTAGTTCTTTGTCAAATCTCTTCACCATACTGTTGAAATTCTTTGCCATCAGACTCACATGTTCCTTTAACTTTTAACTCTTTCATCCTCGTGATTTGCTGTAAAGGCAATTCTTTTGATTTGAGTTGGATTGTCTTCAGCTTGTTCCAACTCAGAGGCCATGAGTAGTTCCACCAGTTTATCAAACTTAATCTCATCAGATTTCATAGTCGCTTTAATCACTGCTTTATAAGCTTCAAATTTGATTGGAAGACATCTGATGAGTTTCTTGACTAACTTCCTCTCGTTGTACTTCTTTCCCAAGACAATTGCTTCATTTTCTAGAGTGTTTAATTTTGCAGTGAAACTTTCCAACGACACATATTCACCCATACTTAGATTCTCAAACCTGGTAGCAAGATGGTCTGGACGAGTACTTTTAACACTTTCATTAGCTTCAAAGTAGTTTACAAGAGTATCACATGCAACTTTGGCCGATTCAGATCCATGTATGATCTTGAACTGATCAATGTCTACTGCCGAAATATGGTTGATCTCGCCTTTGAGTTGAATTTAGACGTGTTATTTTATTTTGTTGAACAAACTTAACAGTCTTGTTCAATCAGATTTATGTGACTACACACAACTCGTGTATCACGACTGACCAATTCATAGCTATGCAAGATGTCCTAAAGAAACAACAGTTGCTTCTCTCTTAAGAATCTCACTCACCAAAACCTCAGATCGTCTTCTTATTGCTTGAGTGCTCTATTCTCTCTCAAAACGGCTAACCTAAAATCATTTAGGTCTTTTGTATATATAGTCGAGTTTTTCCATTTCTTGATTATACTCTTTTCATTTTCTTTGTGAAAGCGTCATAACTCCAAGATTGCAATCTTTTTGTTCGCCTTCACTGCAAGCCACATCTTTGATATGTTCAATATTCTTGGGCTTACAACTAGTGCCGATTTTGTGAATGTGCCCAAGGTGCAAATGCACATGATCCTCAATTTTTCATTACAATTTCTCCACAGTGTTAGAGCATGATTATCCCATGAAACCCACTTGGGTTTCTTAATGATTATTTAATTATATAAATGTACTTAAGTGGACTTAAGAACTCTAGTTAAGAAGTGGTCCAATGGGAGTTTCTTAATTAAGGGTTCTTAAAAAAAAATTTAAATTTTTTTAGAAGAATTGAGGAAGATCACTTACTCAAGAAGAAGAAACAAGAAAACTTTACTTAATCGTCTCAATGCCAATGTCAATGCCATTCTTAGAAGAAAACCTCAATATGATAGCGGGAACACTCATTACTATCAGTGTCACATATTGTATCCGTTTGAAACAGAACATGCTACGTGACTCTGATGATAATGAGTGGTCTCATTACCATAAGTTGCAGTTACTAAAAACACTGACGTCTTATGAATGCATGGTGAATCTCTTATGTGGATATACAATGACTACTTGAAGATGAAGATACTTTAAGTTAGTACTCACCAGACAGTGCAGATTTGTCATCTGTCTCCACACCAAGCTCCTGCATTGGATCACTTCAGAATTACAAATGACTACCAAATACGCTAATATTCTACACAGACCTTGTATGTGGACGGAACTAGCAAGAAAAAAATTGTGAAGAATACCTTCTTAATAGCCTTGAGCTGCTCATTTAGCAAGTAACGGCGTTGCTCACCGCTAATTTTTTCTTCAATTGCTTTTGCTATAGTTTCCTGTAAAAGGGATTAAAAAAAAATAAGAACCTATTGCCCATTCAAACAGCTATCGGCTAGGGAGCTCCTTACCTGAATCTTGCTAATTTCTCTTTCTTTTTTCATCAATTCCAGCGTCAACCGCAGACGTTTATGAACCTGGTTCGAGCAAAAAAAAAGAGATGAGGTTTTGACTAAGCATGTAATACCAGTAATAGTGAAACTCCTTACATCAA
>NC_027756.1:27759747-27770827 GCF_000695525.1 Brassica oleracea var. oleracea
ACATTTATTGATATAATATATATATATGTGCTATTAATAGTGAAACTCCTTACATCAATTTCTTCAAGAACTTCTTGAGCTTGATGCCTATTTGCACCACATATAGCCGCTCCAAAATCCGCTAATCATGGACAAGTGAATTCACCTATATGCTACACAAGTTTGAAAGACATCTACTAAGATACTTGTATCCTGAGACTTTTTTTTTATCATGAAGAGAAAATAAAATACCTAGGTATATGTTTGGACGTGGTCTCTCCACAGTGAGCTTGTCTTCAGTACATCCCTAAGCGTTGAAATAACTTCAAAGGATGTTGCCTTGATGACATCATCGTCCATGTCAAACGGCTTATCCTGCACACAGAGCAATAAAAAAAGGTTACATTCCTTACAGAGTTCCAAAATGGAAAATCAATCAAAAGTCTTATACGAGGAAAAGCATAGAAGCAGAAATGTACCTTAAGATGATCGACTTTGACTGTAAGTGGCTCTTCACTCACCTGAATAAAGAACATAAAGTTATTTCAAAACAAAAAAAAATTCTACACAATATGAATCATGTTTCTCTAACTACTTACCTTCTCCGTTATGCGAAGCCGTCTATGACCAACGAGGATAACTTGATCTCCTTGGATACTTGAAATCTGGAAAATCAAGGGAATCACAATGCTAGTTATGTTTTTTTTATCACATCAACACCAAACATAAGCTAAAGAACAATAGTAGCAACAGGATACCTGAGCAAGTGTGCCAACTTCGTGAAGCCGTTTAAGCAGATCTTTCCCTTTCAGATCATTTATGTTTTTCTCCATGTCAGCGCTTGAAGAAAGAGAGCTCTCTTCTCAACCATTATTACTATTCACAATAGCGGTGGAATCATGCACCATTGGAGTCGAGCTGTTTCAGCTGTCGGTGAAGCATATGCTTTGATAGGTCCTGGAATATGAGGAGAAACAGAGCTGCTTATCTGATAATTATCAAAACCACAGCATTGCGTAGGAAAGCTTCAAGTTAATTAACTGAAAGCTTCAAAATGTAAAACAATTCTTCGGTTACATGAATCAAAGGGCAACAATTAAGCACACTAATCCAGACGATAAAGGTGAGAAAGTTACATACTTACCAGAAGCTGATCTCCAAACTGAAGACATCGCCCGCCGGAGGAGGAGACGCCGTGAGGACTGATAGAGTCGTCGTACGTCGGAGAAGACGAGAACCAACGGACAAGACGCCGTGATGACCGAGAGAGTCGTCGATTGTGATGGGTTTTGATCATTCTTTTGAGGTGGAAGACGAGACAAGTCGGAGGAGACACCATCATTTCCGAGAGATTCGTCGATTGGTGGTGGATTTCGATCCTTCTTCTGACGACGTAGACAAGTCGGAGGAGACGCCATCAGTCCTCGTCCTTCGTCGGGTTGGATTTTTCTCCTCTGGAGAACACAAGAAGTCAAGAAACGGTGAGAAAAGGAAAGGAAGAGAGAAAAGAAAAAGAAAAAAAAACAAAAAAACGAAATGCTGAGTTATAAAACTCCCCTAAAAATCGGTTTCCAAAACACCCCGTTAAGGATCGGTAATTCTCCTTTACTTTTCTTTTGATTTAATTAAATCACAAATTTTGTTTAAAACCCCCAGTTAGAACCTGCGATAATCATGGTTTTAGGGTCCTAAATTCTAAAATTCTTACAAATAAAAATTCCAATTTTTACAATCATATACAAAAATAGCAGGAAAAATGTTATAGCACATGGGCCACCCATTTCTTGAGCCGTGCCTGCTTACAACTAGAGAATTCAAGCAATAATAAAAGAGAGCAACTGGCTTTACTTTAGATATTTTAATTTTTTCGAACTACAAACTCGTTTTCTCTTTCTCCAATTTCTCTCTTAGTTTTCGTTTGGGTGTTATTTTTTGAGAAAATTGCCAAAACGGAACAAAAATTTAGGATAGTTGTCATTTTAGTATAATACTATCACTACATTGTCCGTATAGTATAATATTTTTCATAATCTCAAAACTAACTTTTCATTAATCAAATTAAATATAAATTAAAACCATTTTTAAAAAGTTTAATGAAAAAAGATAAAAATAAAATGTTTTAGAAGGACAAAAGAAATGTGAAACAATTAAAAAAAGGAGAACAAAAGACAAGAAACCAAATATCATGTAACCCTAATCTTCTTCCATATCAAAATCTTCCACAAACATTCTTTTAAAATCCTCTAAGGTAGAACTTGATTCCAATAACAGTAGCCTACCCCCCTTTGTTATCAGCCGGAAAAAAAAACATCTCGTGGTTGCACCAAATTCCCAAACACCATATATTGTATAGATATGCATCATATAACAAAAATTTGTGAAAATCACAAGATAAAACTATGGAAAGATCATACATTGATGAAGAAGAAAAATTAAAATTGTTTTTTTTATATTTTAGCAAAGCAAATCAATCAAAACACATTTTAGAAATTTAGAGTATTTTTAGAATATTTTCTTAACATAAACTTCCTTAATTTTTTTTTTAAAAATAGGTTTTTTTATCCGTAGAAGACATATTCTACAATGAGTAGAACCATGACAAAAATCGTGAATGCAATTTCTACCTCATGTAGACGTATGTATTGTATTTAGATTTCGCATTCCAAAAATTTTAGAATACTTCAGAAAAATAGAATCTGCATTCGAGAGAAAATTAGATATCTTTGCAATTAGTAGAATTTGCATTCTCCATATTTAGAATTTTAATTAAAAGTAAATTGTTCGTTATAAAAAAAAGTAGATTGACTTGTTTATTCTGGAATTCGTATTCTACTAACTCATTTTCCGTAGAAGACGAATTCTACTTTCATTAGAACGTAATTTAAAAAAATTATTTATCAAGTTTTTCAACAAAAGAAAAATATGTGTTTGGGTATATGGGTGTTTTATTAATTGTTTATATTTTTAATAGTTTTTTTATTCATAAAACTATTTATTTCATTAAATTTCAGAAATGAAAAGAGTAAAAGAGAGACGAAATGGACAACATTGGTTTTATACCAAAAAGACAACCATTCTGTTTCGGCAATTTTTCCTTATTTTTTTATAAAATAAAATATCATCAATAATATTAGAGTTATTAACATAAATTGACACATTGTGTCTTTTTATTACACTTGAGAACACATTATGCTACTGAGGTACTTTTCAGTGGTTGAATACTTGTTTACCCTCCAAAAAGCAAAACCAAGGGAGAGTATTGAGGTAATTGGACGATTCTTTTTAGTTGGGCTGGTTAGGTATTTGAATTTTTTTTAAAAAAATAGTGCTTAAGCTGGTGGACGTGAAACGTAGGTGAAATTGGGTTTTGTTTTTCACGCGGGCCCGGAGAAAAAGTAACTCTCGTAGACTTAATTTTTTTCTTCAATAATAGTAAAACGCAGAGAAAAGGTGACGAAGGAGATTTCCAACGGAGGATGTTGTAACGGCGGAGACTGATGGAGAAGAAGATGTCATCGCGAAAGAGGAGAGATTTAAAGGGCAAAGCAAAAGGTTAGATCCATTTATTGTTTACATCTCGATCGGTTTGGGTATTTACGGTTGCTTCCATCTTAATCCTCATGTGAGGTTAAAGATTCCCAAGGTTTTGGGTTAGTTTTTCGATTATGGGATTTCGTTTTTGGGATTAGGGTTTGGGATTTCGATTTTGAGATTTGGGATTCAAGATTTCGATTTTGGGATTAAGGTTCTGATTTCAGAGTTTTTTAAGTCCCATTTTTTTGTTGATATCAGTTTTACAGAGGTGGCGCAAGCAGAGGAGGAAGCGGTGAATGAAGGAAGCTTTCTTAATTTTGGGATTAGGGTTCCGATTTCAGAGTTTTCTAATGATGATGTGTTATATGTACGTGTGTACATTGTTATGTGTGTGTACATCTGTACACTGATGTGACACTGATGTGCACGTGTACATATGGACATTGCTTCGAGTTGTAAATTTGTACTCTGAACCTTGTGAACCAGTGCTGATTTGACTATGTACCTTATGTAATAGGTGTAGTGGTGATTGTGAGCCAGTTGCGATAAAATTTATGGAGCTAAATGCTTTAGGGATCCCACATCCTAGGATGGATGGTATGACTGACGATTTGGTGGACATAATGAGGAAGCAGTTTGCTATGGATTACTACAAGGATGGGGTTGTACCAGTTTATGTAGAGAATGAGACGAAGTGAGAAGTTAGAGGACTAATGTATGCATGTTAGGTGTTGTTTTGCATTCTGTAGACTTATTATATTATGCTAATTGGATGGTGTAAGATTTTATTTTGCGGTTTGATTGTATGATATGGACGTATCATGGCTGTAAGAATGATGGTTTTATTCGGCTAAAATATCACAGTAGTTTGTGTTGTATGTGTACATTGTTGTTTTGTGTACATGCGTACAATAGCGCATAGTTGTCCCCGTGGACAGCGAGTAGCATTAGAGTAAAATGTACTGGCTACTGATTTTGGGAATTCAAATCTGTGGCAGTGTACATTGGATTAAAATTCGTGTGCGCTATGTTTGACTTGTATGAGTTCTTAAAGTTATACTATTTGTCAGGTGGATTCAAATCCGTGTGTGCTATGTTTGACACGCTAACGTGTACACACGTACAAAAAATCGAGGTTGTACACATGGACAACTCGCCAGCAAAAATGTACAGGCTACTCCTTCGGGCATCTCAAATGGCAAAGTGTAAATCCGTGGCTACTGATTTTGGTTCTTGAATGTCTACGAATTATCAGGTGAAACATGATTCAAGTGTGGTTGTGTGTGTTATGTATGTCACGGTAATGTGTACATGCGTACAAAGAAGCATGATTGTACACATGGACAGCTTGAGATTCGTTTACAAAGTGTACACGATCGGAGTATGAAGATAGTAGTAAGGTGAGAGGTTGAAAAAAATCATGTGGTGTTCGGCTAAATTTTAGGAATAAAAAAAGTTCGGTGAAGATTATGGTTGTAAGTTCCTTGGTGTTAGGCGGTCAATAGCTTAGTGAGGCGGAGGGGGGATGAGCTTTGGTGTTGACAAAGAACTCCTGCAACACATTCCCGCTGCCGTAGTCGGACGTCTTTCTATTCGCCGGCGATAATTATACAGTGCTCCACCATGGAAGATACCTAAAAAACAGAGTTGTTATTCAACCAAAATTAAGATGTTGGAATTACAGTAAAACAAATTGTTAAACAAAGCTATCTCACACAGAACCATTTAGAATCCAATAATCAGGGTTGAAAATCTTGGATTAGTTAGCAAAGTTTCGATTCTTTTTTCCTTGATGAACATAAAGAAAAGCGTTGTTAGAGGAGTGAAGAAAGAGAATAATGTTATCCGTAGAATTAAATCTTGACCATTGAAAATAAGAGAGAAGGATGTTGATCGAATGGTTGTTGTTAAATGGCAGATATATGTCTTTTCCAGATCTGCCAAGTAAAATCTCAGCCGTCGGAGCTTTAAGAAGATCAATGGTTGTGGGCTAATCCCGTCAAAGAAAAATCTAGTTAGTTGCCTTATGATTGAGTTGTAACGAAAAAAAAGAGGAGTAGTTGAGGAAAGTGTGTCTTGGAGTGTAAATAAAGATGAGGAATGTGACCTAGAATGAAAATATTTCATAATATTACCCTAATATTGCAATTTTGCAAGTTTTTGTTTTATTTGTCAACTTGCAGTTTTTCACGTTTTAGTTTTCTTTGTCAACTTACATTTTTCTTCTTTATCGGCGGCGGCTTTGTTTTGGCGGTACCAACTTGCAATTACAATAATATTAAAGGACATGACATACATATAAACTTCATTATATAAGTTTCAAAAGTTACTCTTTCTCAGTGGATAATTATTGTTGGATAATTATTGGCAATGCAGAGAGAAGCAAAAATGGAGAAGAAAGAAGACGAAACTCTTCACGTAGCCATGTTCCCATGGCTAGCTATGGGGCATCTTCTCCCTTTTCTTAATATCTCAAAGTTACTTGCTCACAAGGGTCACAAAGTCTCCTTCATATCAACACCAAGAAACATCGAGAGACTTCCCAAACTACCACCAAATCTCTCTTCCTCCATAACCTTCGTCTCTCTTCCTCTCCCTCATATTCCCAACTTTCCTCCTTCCTCAGAATCCTCCATGGACGTACCATACATCAACCAACAGTCTCTCAAATCCGCCTTCGATCTTCTTCAGCTACCAGTAACAGAGTTTCTCCGAAGATCCTCTCCGGATTGGATCATATATGACTACACTTCTCACTGGCTTCCTACGGTCGCGACGGAGCTCGGAATCAAGAAAGCTTTCTTTAGCCTCTTTAACGCTTCAGCTCTCTGTTTCATGGGACCGCCTTCGTCGCTCATAGAGGATGCTAGAACTACGCCGGATGATTTCACGGTTGTTCCGCCGTGGATCTCGTTTGAATCAGATATCGTCTTTCGTTACCATGAGGTTGCAAGGTACGTTGAGAAGACAGAGGAAGATGTAACCGGAATCTCTGATTCGGTCCGGTTTGGTTACTCGATTGGTGAGAGCGATGCTGTTTTCGTACGTAGCTGTCCAAAATTTGAACCGGAATGGTTTGTTTTACTAAGAGATTTGTATCAAAAACCGGTCTTTCCGACCGGTTTTCTCCCTCCACCGGTTAGTGAAGACCATGAAGACGATGGTGATGCAACCTGGGCTCGTATAAAAGAGTGGCTTGACAAGCAACGACTTAACTCAGTAGTGTACGTGTCTTTAGGTACTGAAGCGAGTCTTCTCCGAGAGGAACTCGCTGAGCTGGCTCTTGGGTTGGAGAAGTCAAAAGTGCCTTTCTTTTGGACTCTAAGGAACGAGCCGACTCGGTCGGAGCCATTGATTCCGGACGGGTTTGAGGAAAGAGTCGGGGGACGAGGTATGGTTCATGTTGGTTGGGTTCCACAGGTGAAAATACTGAGTCACGAGTCAGTGGGTGGGTTCTTGACACATTGTGGTTGGAACTCGGTGGTGGAAGGGTTAGGGTTCGGACGAGTTCCTATTTTTCTTCCGGTGTTGAATGAGCAAGGACTGAATACGAGGTTGCTGCGGGGAAAGGATATTGGTGTCGAGATTCCAAGAAATGAGAGAGATGGAATGTTCTGGTCTGACTCAGTTGCTGACTCAGTTAGACTGGCGATGATCGATGATGCAGGAGAGTTGAAAAGAACAAAGGCAAAGATAATGAAAGGTTTGTTTGGAAACAGGGATGAGAATATCCTTTATGTGGATGAACTTATAGATTATATGAAAGAAAAGTAAAGGATCATCTCATGTTGGAAGAAATTATGTTTGTATTGCAAGATTTATTTGAATATTAGCAGCTTTTCATACATTCTTGTATTATTCATAATGCGAGGAATCGCATGGAAAATGTTGCATGGGCATTAGAATCCTCTGGTGGGGTTTGATTCAGGTCCTTTCCTATTTGAGTTCTTATGTCTTAGATATTTAGACACAACTACATATTTGGAAATTTTCGGTTCGATTATAGGTCGGTCTTTTTGGGTCTGAAAGATCAACATGTAACCGAAACAAATACTAAGTGAAAAACATGGATCTATAGGCTAGAGTTATTAAAAATTGGGTACACTAATACTCAATCAGGTCTAGAGCTCGGTTCGGGTCGGGTCTTCCACAACAGGATTTAATAGGGTAAAATAGCATTATCCATACTCCAATCCGAACTGACTTTTTCGAGTCAGTTCTGGCTCGGGTCCTTGGTTCTAGGTAAAATACCCGTACCTCGAAAATGTAATAAACTAAAATAATCCTTGAAGATTGTCCTTCAAGTTTCCTCTTCATCGCACCAAGCCCAAATTCGTCTCACCTTTCTCAACAATCTTATTTCTGAAAATGTCAGAGATCACATCAATCGTTAACAAGTTGTACTTGTGTCACATGATTGTTTTCTACAGAACTAGTTGTTAACTTGTTTGTATAGTTGGTCAGAAAAAAACTTGGTTGTATGATGTTCCAATCATCCAAGCCAAAGTCATCACAATATGGCATTGGGCGATGACATGCAAAAAGAAACTCAGTATATCTTAAATTCATTTCCCTTCGATTAATACCAAGTTAGTTTTCTTTCGTCAAGCCGGAAAAAATATAATTGTATCCAAAAAATTGCTATACTTTTATATCAATTGTGTCTTTTTTTTTTTGTTTGAAACAATCAATTGTGTGTCTATTATCCAGTTTGTAATTGAAATGAAGAAAAAGAAATCAAAATGAAAAAGGTAATCAAAATGAGAAACTATAAAATCTCTTCCATACTTTCTATTTTACTTGTTTATTGTTGTGATTAATAAACTGTTTATTTATTGGTTGGTCGATCAAGTACCAAGCTGACATTTTGTATTAGAGAAAAAGAAGGAAATCGTTCTTTAAAAGCTGGCACGAGCTTATCTGCACTGTCATGACCAGGTGGCGGTATTATACTGGTTGGAACGCTTTGTGAGTGGTCAAATTTTGTTTTTGTGCGACTTACTACAGTTGCCACTACTAGTGTGACACATCACGATGCCGGAAGATGAGTACTGACCAAACTGATATCAAATAGAAAAATTACATGTTGCACATGCCCAATGAACAGACCCGGCCCTGGGGTAAAGCCCGTAAAACTTGGGCTTTAGGCGCCAAACGATATATACATTTTAGGGGCGCCAATTGCAAGCAATCCTCTTAGGTCCAGTGGCTTAAATTATTTTCCTCTTACCTCACGTATGCATGTTCGAAACCTGTTTTTTTCATTAACAACTTGTCAGAGATCACATCAATCGTTAACAAGTTGTTCTTGTGTGACAGGATTGTTTTCTAGTTGTTAACTTGTTTGTATAGTTGGTCAGAAAAAAACTTGGTTGTATGATGTTCCAATCATCCAAGCCAAAGTCATCACAATATGGCATTGAGCGATGACATGCAAAAAGAAACTCAGTATATCTTAAATTTATTTCCCTTCGATTAATACCAAGTTAGTTTTCTTTCGTCAAGCCGGAAAAATATAATTGTATCCAAAAAATTGCTATACTTTTATAACAATTTTTTCTTTTTTTTTTTGTTTGAAACAATCAATTGTGTGTCTATTATCCAGTTTTTAATTGAAATGAAGAAAAAGAAATCAAAATGAGAAACTCTAAAATCTCTTCCATACTTTCTATTTTACATGTTTATTGTTGTGATTAATAAACTGTTTATTTATTGGTTGGTCGATCAAGTACCAAGCTGACATTTTTATTAGAGAAAAGGAAGGAAATCGTTCTTTAAAAGCTGACACAAGCTTATCTGCACTGTCATGAACAGGTGGCGGTATTATACTGGTTGGAACGCTTTGTGAGAGGTCAAATTTTGTTTTTGTGCGACTTACTACAGTTGCCACTACTAGTGTGACACATCACGATGCCGGAAGATGAGTACCGACCAAACTGATATCAAATAGAAAAATTACATGTTGCACATGCCCAATGAACAGACCCGGCGCTGAGGTAAAGCCCGTAAAGCTTGGGTTTTAGGCGCCAAACGATATATACATTTTAAGGGCGCCAATTACAAGCAATCCTCTTAGGTCCAGTGGCTTAAATTATTTTCCTCTTACCTCACGTATGCATGTTCGAAACCTGGTTTTTTCATTGCCCCCCCCCCCACCAATTTTTATAAAAACTGAGAATCTAATGATTTTGATTCCTTTGTTTATAACCTTAGTTTCCTTGTTCATTTTTTTCCATTTTTATAATAATTGAAAGAATCTAATGATTTTGATTCCTTTATTTATAACCTTAGTTTCTTTGTTTATATTGTATTAAATAATATAATCAAACCAACTAATTTTCTTTGGCAGAAACAAAAGCGATTCCATTTATGAGACTATTCATCTTTCCTCTTATTTTTTTTTCTTTAAAACATTGTTCTGCTTTCCAACTCTAAGTACAATAAAGTTATTCTAGTTATTAATTATGTCTGTTGCTGGCAACAATATAAGAAATGAGCTAAATGCATACAAAACGAATTGCCGTAACCGGAAACCAATAGTATTTTCAAGAAACATGTTAAATGCATATGATCGTTTTAGAATAATTATTTTATCAATATGATAAATCAATATATTGGGGTTCTTGATGAATTTTTGTTTGGTTTAAAAGCTAAGTTCTAAAAACAATTATTGTTGTTAAGGGGCATGAATTTTTAATCCGCTTTAGGCGCCACAATACTCCGAACGGGCACTGCCAATGAAGAAGAAAAGGGTGTCGGTCAGTGACAGGGAGGATAGAAGAAGGTATGATGGTTGATACGTTTATTTTTCAAGAATCATCATCATATTCTTTACTTGCTTTTTATTCTGCCTTGATCAATTTTTTTTTTTTAATTTTTTTTTGGGGGTCTATGATTGTGTACTGTTAGCTGACAATTTTTTTTATCAACTTATTATTCCTTTCAACATAAAAAAAAATACAGTTTTGGTAGGCGGATGAAAAATTATCCTAAAAAATAGGATCAGTGGAAAATAAAATTCTTCTGCAAACCAAACTTACAAACCTGAACTGATTTTATCCAGGGAAAATTGTTTTTTTAAAGCAAAAAAATGATAACTATGTCGCTTTATACTAATCTCATATACTTTATGTCTCATTAGGCTAATTATTTTTAAAAAGGCAATAATGCCTTTAAAATTATATTTTTTAAATATAATAAATAATGAGTTCGATCAAACGAGATAGATCGATCCGAAATTACAAGGTCGAACGGATCGATCGATCTTGATCATTATGCAGAAGAAAAAAAACTTGGAGCATATACTGATCGACCTGGTCCATTTCATTCGATCGGCAAAGGTCGATTTCATAAAGATCGACCGGTCTCGAATTATTGACCGATAGATCCGTGGAAGCATATATATGAATCATGGTAGAATTAATGTGAAAATTTTGTGAACAATCAATGGAATATAGAAGATGGCATGGAATATAGAAGATGGCGTGAGAAGAAGGTTACCACTTTTTTTTTGTTTTTTTTTTGTTTTTTTTTAAATCGATTTTTTCAAAATATGAAAGTGAATATT
>NC_027756.1:27771059-27774534 GCF_000695525.1 Brassica oleracea var. oleracea
AATCTCAAAATTATGATTTAAACATTTTTAGAACTGAAAAAAACGCCACTAAATTCATATATGTATTTTATCAATAGTTACTATTTTTTCAATTTTTTTTTTGTAAAACTATTTATTAAATTTATTTTCAAAAATATTAAAGGGTATATAGGCAAAAATAGCCCAAAATAGATATTGCTCTTAAAAAAAAACAATTTTCCCTATTTTTATAAAACGATTAGAAATGAGATCGAAAGAAAAGACATACTATTGCAACACAATCGACAAAATATATTGTAAATAGAGAATAAAGACTGATCAAAGATGTCTCCGGCTAATCATCAATAACAAGTTTCTATTTCAAACTTACCTTTCGATTTTAAAGAATCCAAACTTCACATTCAGCAAGCCAGAGGCCCAAGATCTCCCAAAAGCGGTGGAGCCAAAAACATAGATCGTTACACACTTAGGATGAAGCTGGAGCGGAGATCACAATCACATCCGTAAGGTACCGGCAAGGAGAAAACGATCCAACCCGGGTAACACTAATCTCACTGAGAGGTGAAGGTGAAATATCGAATCGAGAAAAACCCAAACCAATCTTTGTAGATAGGAAATAAACTAACATTCAATGATCAAAGCTTTCGATGTACAAAGATCTACGAGATAAATCAAACCTATTTGAAATCAAATTCTCTGCGCAAAGAAGAACTAAAATTTGGATAGAGGTGTGGTTCTCCAACTGTGGCCTTTTAAAGTTTTCTCTAAAACCTTTAGATATTGCATTTTAATCCTCAATATTATTAATAACTAACTATAATCACTAAAATTCTAAAGAACATAGTAGCTTCTCTCTCCTTTCGTTTTCTCCAACCTCTCACTAGAACACTCAACCATAGAAACGCTCCGGTGACTGGCGGCTTTATAGTCCCCGGTTACTGACTTTTTGTTTTTGTTTTGTATGTAACTTCGATCATAAGGGTCGACTGTGCTTTTTCGCTTTGGCGATTTTTTGTTTCGTTAGGCGATTTTGGTATGTTATGGTTAGCCAAATCAGAGACACTTACCAATCTTATCTACTCTCTGATTTGTGTTGAACCTAAATAAAGTTTCAGATATAGTTCTTCTTCTTCTGGGTAGATGGTGATGTCGGTTGATTGAGAGATTTGATTTCTTTCTTGGGTAGAAAAACTTAGATTTTTGATTCTGAGGTGGTATTAAACTCCACTTTCAGTCATGAGGAGTTTCCACGAAGGTCAAGATCTGAGGTTTGGAACAAGCTTTGGAGATCCGGTCCGGAATTTAGATGAATTGGAGCTGCCATATAGACAGTGTTCCAATAAAATTCTGTGCTCGTTTCTACTAAAGTGTTCTTTGGACTCATACTCTATCAATTGGGATTGAAGATCTCTCTTTCGCTGAAGATTGAAGGAACGAAGAACATGCAAACAGCCTCAACTGATCGGAGATGGAGATGGATGGATTACCGGCAAGTCCTCACACGTGTCTTTTAGCATGTAAAAGTTATCTGCTGGTGTTTAGGCTTTGGACAAAAATTGAGTCTTTTTGTAATCTTTGCCTAATGGGCTTCTTGTTAATGAAACCACAAGTTGACAAAAAAAATTACTAAAATTCTATAAAGAAACAATAAACATACATTTTAAATATATAATCAATAATATACTCTTATAAATAAACTATAATACAATAATTACTTAGTAATAATAATAATAATAAAACATAAAATTATAGATAATAATAACTCATACAATCCAATTAACAAAGATACATATAAAATACAAAACTAATCAATAAGATTATTTCCATAATGTTCTCATATATAATCAATCAAATCATTTTTAAGTGATAAGTGAGCTTCCTTATCTTTTATCTGAAGATTACATGTTAAAAATTGTCGAACCACATATCTTCATTTATCATCATTTCAACGTTTGTTGGTGGTGTTGGTCTTGCATCTCTAGTCGGTACGTTAACTTCTCGTTCATCCTCAATAATCATGTTATACATTATAATACATGATATCATTATATCATGCAATATCTTCTTTTTCCAATAACGTGAGGATCCTGCAACAATAGTAAATTTGAATTGTAGAATTCCGAAAGCTCGTTCAACATCTTTCTGACATGATTCTTGTCTTGATGCATACAATTTCTTTTTTTGGACCTTGGGGATGCTAATTGTTTGGACAATTGTTGACAATTCAGGATATATACCATTGGCTAAATAATAACCCATATTATATTTTTGTCCTTAAATTGTGTAATTGGCTGTTAGACAATTATTCCATTTCTAATGTATACAATCAAGACTGCCTAACATTCCAGGAACTCCACGTTGATGGACGATGCTAAAAAGTCTAGAAACGTCTTATGTTGTTGGTGACCTGAGATATCACTCTAAAAACACAGTTACACTTGCATGACAAAATCATTTCATGCATTCAATTTCTGTGTACTCTCCTACTTTGATGTATTCATCGGTCGCATCAGCAGAGATGTCATATGCTAAGATCCGAATAGCAGTTGTTACCTTTTGTAGAGTTGATAATTCAAGTCTACCAGATGCATCACATCGCTAATAGAAAACTGTTGGAGAAAACTGTTGGAGATGCTCTAAAGAACCACCAGAGCCGGTGAACGAGAAAGATGAAGAAGCATTAGAACTAAAGAAAAATTGGAATAATTTATTCTTACAGAGAGGAAGACTAGTTGACAAGTTTTCTTGTGTGTACGTTTTGAAAGTTCTTCTTATGTGTAATTTAATATATTATATTTTGTGATTATTGACTATGGCAGTGATAAGAAAACTGCAACATTAAGGAAATTTTGAGCTCATAAATAATAAAACTTATACGTAATATATTATCACAAAACTATGGAAATAAATTTATACCAGGAAATTTTGAACTCATATATAATAAAACTTAGGGTTTTTTGCAAAATTGATCTACAACTCAAAGTCAAACACAAGACTAATTTCTTTTTTTTTTGGAAATTAGTTTTGCCATATTCACCCCACAAGTTCATATAATTCACGAAAATGCCATCAATTTTTTTTTTTTTCGAAAATGATATTTTTACTCTTTCACCCTCATCAATACCCCAACCACCATTAACAACCAATTTGAAGCTCTTAATGCTCCCAAAATCGAGTTACTCTTCTTCTTTTTCCATTCTTGTGAACTAAACACAACATATCTCTCACTTTCTCTCCACAATGAGCTAAAAAAAACCAAAATTTTGATTCTACATTTTTTATGGTTCATAGAGTCATAGAAGCTAACGATTCTGGGTGGGTCACTTTCGTTTGAGATTATGNNTTATCTCACCAATTTAAGGTATGACATCGAGTTTTTTTCCAGATCTATTCGTCAGACGACTTACCTGGAAGTCGTCTGGTCAACGCAGAGGTTATTTTTGCAATTGACTTTGAAATCTGTTTTCTGAGACGACTGAAAGTTAAGTCGTCTGAT
>NC_027756.1:27774712-27775883 GCF_000695525.1 Brassica oleracea var. oleracea
GTTAGTTTTGCAATTGAAAAAAAAAACTTCAATATTTAATTATACCCAGACGACTTACAATTCAGTCATCTACCCGACGACTTACATGTAAGTCGTCCAAGATTTTATTCCGAGATTCTGGTCAAACCTCGTAAATCCTGGACGACTTACATGTAAGTCGTCTGACGGACGACTGAATTTTAAGTCGTCTATATATAATTAAATATTGAAGTTTTTTTTTTCAATTGCAAAACTAACCTATGACGACTTAATTGTAAGTTGTCTAGTTTAAAAAAAATATTATTATTTTAATTTTCATGAGACGACTGAAATGTAAGTCGTCCAGAAAAGTCAAACTTCTGAAATAATCCAGTCTAATGCAAAACTAACCTATGACGACTGAAATGTAAGTCTTCTAGCTTTTTGGAGTTTTTTTAACCAAACAATAGTAGACGACTTATTTTTCAGTTGTCCGAAATAACAGATTTCAAAGTCAATTGCAAAAATAACATCTGCGTTGACCAGACGACGTATATTTTAGTCGTCAGGATGACTTAGATTGAAGTCGTCCGCTTCGATCTTTAATAAACTTTCGTTTTCTTTGTTCTAAGTTTGCTAATGTGTTTTATTTTGAATTTTTCAGATGATGCGTCAGTTACATGTAGTGAATGGAGAATGGTTGTTGAAACATGGATGTTGGAATTTTGTGGTTGATCATTTCAAAAGAGCGAGAATGCTATTTTTGAGTGAAGGTTCGACACATGTTGATCTTGTTGAAATGGCTCAAGAAGATTATAATGAGGCTGAGGAGGGGGATGAAGCTGAGGAGGGGGATGAAGCTGATGTGAGGGATGAAGAAGAGAGCTGATGTGAGGGATGAAGCTGAGGAGGGGGATGAAGCTGAGGAGGGGCATGAAGCTGAGGATCATGATGGGGAGGAGGATGCTGACATCCCTGTTGTCACTGATGCCGAGGATTATAGTGAGTATGGAAAGGTTAAAGACGCTGATGAGAAAGAAGATGATGAAATATGTTTTGATGATTACAAAGGGGCATATGGTTGTGAAGGAGAAGGATCATCTGCAGACAGAATTTATGTCAACCAGAGTTTTTCTAGTAAGGATACACTGCTTGCAGAGTTGCGGTTGACAGCGGTGAGGCGTAGGTTCTCCTTCAGAATATTCAAGTCAAC
>NC_027756.1:27775942-27778170 GCF_000695525.1 Brassica oleracea var. oleracea
TGTTTTGATGATTACAAAGGGGCATATGGTTGTGAAGGAGAAGGATCATCTGCAGACAGAATCTATGTCAACCAGAGTTTTGCTAGTAAGGATGCACTGCTTTCAGAGTTGCGGTTGACAGCGGTGAGGCGTAGGTTCTCCTTCAGAATATTCAAGTCAACAAAAACTCTCTTTGTGGCAACATATCGTGTTAGTGGTTGTCAATGGAAGGTCCGAGCAAGTGTGAAAAATGGGACTAAAACGTTTTACGTAACCAAGTATGTGGCAACCCATACATGTTCCATCCCAGACAGAATCGCTCAGCGGAAACGTTGTACTCCGAAGTACATTGGTCGACTTTTCATAGATCGAGTGGGAATCATTGATGGGTTGAATCCGCAGCATATCAAAGATGCAATGAAGAACATGTTTGGCATGACACTTGATTACACCACTTCATACATAGCATTGTTATATGCGCAAGAAATGGTGAGAGGATCAGCGGAAGACGGGCATGAGCGACTGCCTTCATATTTTGAGCAAATCAAGGCAGCAAATCCGGGTTCTATCACAGCTTTAGAACTTGATTCTCTGAATAGATTTAAGTATCTATTTCTCTCTTTTAGAGCTTCTATCAGAGGATTTAAGTATCAGAGAAGGGTCATTGTGGTGGATGGGACTCACCTAAGTGGGAAGTATGAGGGTACTATGTTGGTTGCAGCCACACAAGACGGTAATTTTCAGATATATCCATTGGCTTTTGGGATCGTAGATGGTGAGAATGATGAATCTTGGGAATGGTTTTTCACAAAATTGGCGAGTTGTGTATCTGATGAGTATCCTCTGGTGATAGTCTCCGACAGGCACTCCTCCATTATAAATGCGTGTGAAAAGGTGTTTCCTTGGGCAACCCGAGGAATACGTTATTATCACCTTCAAAAGAATATTGTCAAAAAGTATAAAGGGAAGCATCTCTTGAAAGTGTGGTCCGGGGAGACGGAAGAAATCAAGATGGCAATCTTGGTTGGAGCTATCCAGGATGAGAGGACGCAAACCCCGGAAGCAACACAGGGTTTATAGGTGCTCAGTCTGCAAAGAAACTGGCCATAAGCGTCCACAATGTAAGAACTTACGTGGAAGACCTTCAAGTAAGTCGTCCAGAAGACCTTCTGGTTAGTCGTCCAACGACTTAATTAGACTCTATGTTTTATGAACTTCTCTGTAGACTCTATGTTTTATGATTGTCTCTGTAGACTTTATGTTTTATGAACTTATTTGTAGATTTTATGTTTTATGAACTTATCTGAGAAGTCTTTTTGTTGGAAGACTTTTCAGACGACTTAACGTTAAGTCGTCTGAGAAGTCTTTTTTTTGGAAGACTTCTCAGACGGCTTAACTTTAAGTCGTCTGAGATGTCTTTTTGTTGGAAGTGGTGGTAAATCGTTCAGAAGACCTTCTGGTCAAACATTACATATTCCGAAAGGTTACTGCACTACCAAACTAACTTCCTTTGGAATTCTAGTTTGGTATGAGGATAGGTTACAAAAAACATCATCCTATCCTGACCATGTTAACGTCCCCTAATCTACCATACAACAGTACACAAAAGCATCAAGTTCAAATACAAATAACACATCCAATATCTACTTATACGTTCCCAGGTTCTCATCATTGTCTTGGTTTTCCCATTCATGGCAAATAGGAAGCTCTTGAAATATATTCACCGCCATCTTCTCCCTGATGCTCTTCCCGTTTCTTTTGTTAAACGCTTTAGGAAATTCCATCCCAAGAGCATGACATTCAATGTACTTCAGAGCGAAGGGGTCACAATCACCAGCTCGGCACTGAGGTACTCCATCGGTTTGTCTCGCATATGTGTATGGCTCCAATGTGTATTGAACCTTTTGTTCGTCAGAGAGCGTGCAGTCAACAAGCAGATAAGGGACCATTGTGACAAAATACTCCATTACCTCATCGAGTTCTTCAGGGCTAATATGACCGATAATGCTGTCCCAGATGACTATGTGCCTCTTAGGGATCGATATCCATATAGCAATCCAATGCTGGTTCTTTAAGTTCACAGGTGCATAAATATCATCCACATCCACCCCCCCATCAGAAAACTACCAGACGACTTACAGACGACTTATACAAGTCAGATAACTACCAGATGACTAACAGACGACTTATGAAAGTCAAAAAACTACCAGACGACTTACAGACGACTTATGCAAATCAGAAAACTACCA
>NC_027756.1:27778287-27779942 GCF_000695525.1 Brassica oleracea var. oleracea
TCAGAAAACTACCAGACGACTTATGCAAATCAGAAAACTACCAGACGGCTTACAGACGACTTATGCAAGCCAAAAAACTACCAGATGACTTACAGACGACTTATGCAAATCAGAAAACTACCAGACGACTTACAGACGACTTATGCAAATCAGACAACTACCAGACAACTTACAGATGACTTATGTATAAGAGTAAGAAAATAGCAGAAGACTTACATGGTCGGTCAACCATTCTAAGGGGGTTCGGAGGACTGATAAAATCGACTTGGACATCTACGTGGTTTTTTTTTCAAAGGTAGTTTATAAGAACTGCAAACACAAAAGGTAAATAATCAAATGGATGCTTTTTTTTTATCAAATGTAAATAATCATTTTTGTACAGCAACTTACGGATCTTGTTGCACCCATTCAGTGAGCTCCTTCGACTTCTTCTTGTCATAGGGTGCAAAAGGATCATAGCCTCGGCCAAACTTTTTGTTTGGAATGATCTGTTTGGCAGTGGTGTTTCCCTTAAAAGGAGTTTGCTGTGTGGAAGCAAGTTTCCTTTCTCGCTCACTTTTTTCACGGAGATTCACCATAGCAGTCTCCTTCTTTGTCTGCCTTCTAGCTTCTTCCAAGAGTAAATCTGAAGCAGTGGAAACTTGTTTGTCCAATAGAAGAATGCTAGGATCATCACTCGGTAAGTCGTCTGCATGTCTCACAAGACAGAGCTCTCTCGAGGAACTCGGTTCCGTAGTAAAACTCGGTTATTTGGCTTCCTTGTATCCTGCTTTCGCCTCATTCACACTTTCACTCTGCAATTTAGAGTTCACTATGTGTTTAAAAACTATTAACCAGAGATCAAATTCGCACATGAAACAAAGCCCTTACAGCAAAGATCAAACCATCACTAATGGCATCAGATATGTCCTTGAAGGCCCTTTCAATCTGCTGTTTCGTCATCCCATAGCCATCACTACCCGCCGCAAGTGTCTCACCAGAAACAGAAGACTCTTTATGAGCTTTCTTCCGAGGTCTGCTACTTTCTTCCGAGGTCTGCTACTTTCTTCCTTCACAACACTCTCTGACTTCATTGCAGTTTTTTTCCGTCTTCACTGGACTCACTTCATTCTTCCCTGGACTCACTTCCATATTAACAACCTTGTGAGTACCGGTGACTTGCCAGCAGTCCATGGTCCACTTCCATCCAGGATCATTAAACATGACTTTAATTATGTTATCCGCAGCAGGGTCATCTACGTCTTCGTCCCATTTTGGAAACATTTCATCAAGGTCCTTCCGAATGAAGTTGTTCACGTTATTCTGCAGTAAATAAAAGATATAAACTTAGTTAAGTAGTCTGAGAAGTATTTTTGTTGGAAGACTTTCCAAACGACTTAACTTTAAGTCGTCTGAGAAGTCTTAGGGAGTGAAGTTAAGTACCTGTTTTTTGATAGCAGCCTTAAAACATTTGCGTTGTCCTTTGCCACCCTTGTAAGCCAGCAACAGTGGAGACGGTCTATTTGGTACGGCAGACCCATAATTAGCACCCAATTCTGGCATAGCATAGTACGCCCACACTTGGACGACTTGTATGAAACCATGAACAGTGTAACCTGTTTGCGTCAAGTCTTTTGCCTTCAGAGAATCCATCAGCACCTTAAACGCCACTCTCC
>NC_027756.1:27780103-27780597 GCF_000695525.1 Brassica oleracea var. oleracea
CTTCTCCCAGAAAGCAGCCATCTCCTTCGTAACCTCACACCTTGGATTTTCCAGGTCCTTGATGTAATCGCAGTTCAGCCCAGTGAGGTGTTCAAACTCTATCAGTGAAAACCTCGCAGGTTGTGAAGCGACAAGACTCCAGAGCTCAAACTTCTTCTTAATGTCCAGATGGAAACAGAGCATAAAATGTACCAGCCTTGAAGTCCAACCAAACTCAAGCTTCTTGAATTTGATGAACACTCCCAACTTCGACGCCTTCAGATCCTCATATTCGTCAGCTGTGAGACAATCACATAGAGCTTTAAACAACTTCATGTCATCAGAATGATACGAAATGCTCCTGATTGCAGCGAGCTCTTCTCTTAATGTAAACATCCTCGGTGGGAGTTCTGGCAAATCCATTTTAAGGCCTGCAAACAATCACAAACAACCATCTCAAACACATAGGTAGCGCATTATTCTAAATACTATAGAAGCTTGCAGACGGCTTCCAG
>NC_027756.1:27780687-27781299 GCF_000695525.1 Brassica oleracea var. oleracea
CAGACGGCTTCCATGAAGTGAGAAGACTACTCAGACGACTTCCTGGAAGTCGTCCAAGTAGTCTTTCAGTAAAAGACTACAACAATCTCAAAATCTTGTTGAGCATGCAGATCTGAATAAATAGAAAAGCAATCATTTAAACAAAAGAGGAATGACTTACAGTTTGAGAAGATATTGTCGGAAAAGATATGGTTGGAGAAGATGTGGTCCCAAGCCGTTACAGATATGCAAATCGAAGGGAAAAGAAGAATCAAGACTAAAATATTTAGGGTTTTCCGGCGGCTAAACGCCTTAATACATGAGAAATAACATACCGGCGGCGGAGTTTGGAAAACGAGATTTCAGATCTGAAAAAAAGAAGAAGCGGATGGTCAGTTTAAACTACGAAAATACTCTACGGCATGAAGGAGAAACGAGATTCGTCGTAATCCGAGAGATTACCGGCGAAGATAACGGCGGAACACGACCACGGTAGGGTTTTCATCTTATCGCCTTCGAAATCGCCCTTGGAGAGAAATAGCTCTAGGGTTTCGTAAAGTTGTGAAATAGTGAAAAAATAGCTTTTATATGTCCGGTAAATGATCCGGTTAGGTTAAAACGTACATTGGTAAA
>NC_027756.1:27781336-27786574 GCF_000695525.1 Brassica oleracea var. oleracea
ACGACTGAAATATAAGTCGTCCACACCCTAAACATAACCCCTAAACTTAATTATCTAATTAAACACTTCATAAAATCAAATCAAACTTGAAAAGTGTTTACTATACACATAAATAAACACATATAGGTGAAAACTAATTTTTGAAAAAAACATTTTAGCTTTCCAAAATCTAACCCTAACAATACATAAAATACTACAACATATGTTTGCCAAACTCCTAAACCAAAGAATCTCATGATTCACTACTTCCACTCATCTATCTTGAAAACAAATCAATTTTATCATATCTTAATTTATATCACTTAAAACTGTTTTTAATTACATGATTTTTATTTTTCACGCATCAAAATATTTTTTACAAGATTTATAAATTATTTTTAAAATAAACTGGTACCAGACGACTTACACGTAAGTCGTCCAGACTACTTCCAACATCTCAGACGACTTACTGGGGCTATATTCGTAAAAATGGCTTCTGTTTTTTTGTTTGGTCACAAGGGGCTGAGCTGTAATTTCACCAGGATATTAGGTTAATTTTGAATTTGATTCAAGTTTGGGTATAGGTTTGGGGTTAAAATCAAGTTGTGGGTTAGTTTTGGCAAAATCCCCTAAAACTTATCCTTCCTCATTTTTGTTTAATTATATTATTAAAGGAAATTAAACAATCACATTAACCATATAATAAAAAAATTTAGATTTTTTCTTATATGTTATATTTTAAATTTTTTAAAACGACTTTAAATTACAAAAAATGTTAAAAATTCCACTGAAAATTTTGTGATTAATGGCTTTTTTTGTTATAACAAGATACAATGATCATAAAGTTGTATTAATACGAATTTTATTTAATAGATATTCATACTAAATAATATATATATATATATATATATATATGTCTATTTAATATTGTTTAAATTTAACTATGTACCATTTAAAAATACATAAATATGTTAATTTTGAAATTTGCATTGAAAAAGTATTAAGACTTTAATATTTTAATTTTGAAATTTGCATCAAAAAATATCACATCAGAAATTTTGGGATTAATGGTTTAAATTTTTGTTACATCAAATATACAAATGTTAATAAAACCATATGAGTATGATGTATCAATAATAAATATTTATATTAAAATATACTATATATTTGTTTCAATCACTACAAGAAAATATTTATTTCGCGACTATAGAATCAGTAGCTAATCAGTCGCAAAATGTAGGTTTAAGACTGATTTGCGACTGATGTACGTAGTCACAAATCAACGTGTCGCAAAAATGACAAATCATAAAATAGTCGCATTTTGCTACTTATGTACGACTAATTTGCAACTAATATTATTGGTCACATAACAGTCGCAATACAGTCACTAAATTTGACGACAGAGCTATGACTCTTTTACGAGAAACGGTTGATATATAGTAGCACAATAGTCGCAACATTTAGCGACTAACTTGCGACGAGTAGAATAAAGCTGTAGTCACTTTTCAGTCGTAAAATTAACTAAATATTTTTTTTAAAAATTATTATTTTTATTAATCAATTAAAATATAATACAAATATGTTTACATAGGTCACATATATATATATTATACATAATATATATATATATATTATACATAATATATATATATATATCTTTGTGGTGGATGCAGGCGCCGGAGAACGAGCAGCGGCAGAGAAGGCCGCCGTTACCGACCCTGTCACTCTCAGCCAAGACGTTTTCTTCCTGCATTTCTTCATCTTCTTCATTTTATCCTCTTCTTACTTCTTAGATCTACACAAATAAACAAACGATTGTTAAGAAAACATTAACAAAAATAATAATAGCAAATAAGTAGGATTATTGGGAAAAGAGATACACGAGAGAAAGCGAGAGATTTATATAAGGTGAGACTGGACAAAACCTAATTTACCTCTTGCAGCCGCCATGACAAAACTAAGAAGGAGAGGAGGCCGCACGGAGTGGAGGAGGAGATGAGGCATCACGGGGCAGAGGAGGAGGGAGGCCACGGAGCAGAGGAGCATGGAGGCGTTACGGAGGTGTCCGGAAGCATAGGAGAGAACAGAGGAGGAGAGGCTGCGGTTGGAGCAGAGAAGGAGGGGAGATCATATATGAAAAGAAAAGAAGAGACAAAGAATGCTTCGATCTGTTTTGAGAGGAAAGAGACAAAGGAGAAAGATAAGAAAAGGAAGAAGAAAAGAAAAAAATTAGATTAAATGGTGTCCATTGGATTAAGAGTTATGAACGGTGCATGATGAACTTGGTGTGATCCTTGCCATTTCTAATGGGCCAATCAAAAATCATATCTCGTTTAAGGGTATACTTCGACGTTTTTTGCTTTTTATAATTTTAGTAGTTTACTAGGAAACTAACTAGGTAAAAAACCCGAAAGGTTTGAGTCATAGATTTGGATCATAAGTTTGAGTTTTATAATTTCATACCTCGTTTGAGTTTTAGATTTGTAATTTAGGGGTTATGGTTAAATATAAGTGTTTAGGGTATAGAAGTGATATTTTAGAGGTATCATATTTTATTTAAAATTTAAGGTTTACGATATATTAGAGGAATTAGATATGTTATAGTATTTTAGATGTATTTTTAGAGTTTAGGGGCTAAAGTTAGATTTAGGGTATAGAGTTTGATTGAAGATTTAAGGTTTGTGTTTTGGAAGTATATATTAAGATATAAAGATTAAATTTTGATTTTCAATTGAAGATTTGGTGTTATAGTTTGATAGTTTAAAAATAAAAGAAAGTTTAAAGTTCAATTTTTACCCAAAAAAAGAGTTTTTAAGTTCAATGGTTACTTATGTTAGAGTTTGATGAGACTATGGGTAGTTTGAAGTTTAATGATTACTTAAAGTTTATATGTGTATATATTGTAAATATATTTTGGTTTTAGATTTAGCTTTTAGTTAAAACTTGAAAAGATTTTGTTTGAGATTTAGATTTAAAGTTTAATACTATGATAAATAAATAAATCATGTTTTTATATTATAGTAACAAAAACTTCACAATTAAAGTTTAGGGTTTGTAGTATAATATTTGAGGTTTTAATTTATGATTTGTAGTTAAATTTTGAAAACAATTAAATTTGACATTAAATTTAAGATTTAGATTTAAAATATGAAAATAATAGATTTATAAGGTTTTTGTTTAGGGTTTAAGGTTTAAAATATGTTTAGGGTTAAGGATTTAAATAGTAACTAACTAGCAACTAAATACCGACTGATTTGCGACTAATAAATGTTACCACAAAAATTCAGTACACCAACCACAAAAATGATAAGCACGTGTTTTGTATCGGTTTTTACCGACTGAATGGCGACTGATTTACACTACAAGAAAACACGTGATTCCCGACCACGGGTTGCGACTGAAGAGGTAGTCGCAAAATATAACGACCATTCCACGACTGTTAGGCGACTAATTGGCGACGCATAAAAACGGTCGCACAACAGCCGCAAATTAACGACTACAACAACCAGTCGTAGTTTAGTCGCTAAATAACGACTGGTTGGCGACTAATACCATGTCGGAAATATTCAGTCGCATTATAGTCGGTAAATAGCGACTGATTAACGACTATGCGTATGTGGTCATCATTTAGTCACTAATCAGTCGGTTAAAACCGGTACATAGCACTTTTTTACATTTTTGGTCGTTGTACCTAATATTTTACTGGTTAGTCAGTCTTTAGTCGCTAATAAGTCAGACAATTTGCAATATAATACAGACGGTGTCTCCCCACATTTCTGCTGATAAACCGTAGAAACAAATTTCAAAAAAACAAAATCGTGAAAGACAAGAGAAAAAGAAAGATTGTTTGAAGTGTTACAATGTCGGGAAATAACAACAATGCTAATTTTCGAGATTGGATGTATAAGAGGATCGATGAACGGACGGGAAATTTCTCAGAAGAATTCGCAGCAGGAGTGGATCAATTCATGACATTTGCCAATAGTCAGCCTCTCACGCAAAGCAACGGGGGTAAATTTTTCTGTCCATGTAGTGTTTGCAAAAACGATAAATTTCTTCCGGGGTCAAAAATTTGGAAACATATATATAGTAGAGGATTCATGCAAGATTATTATGTTTGGTATAATCATGGAGAAGAAATTGATATGGCATTAGGAACGAGTCATGTTGACCCGACACATTTAAGTGGTAATGAAGAAGTTGGTACTGAAGATATATATGTTGATATGGTAAATGATGCTTTTCGTGATAATGTGAGTTTTGACAATTATCACCAGGGTGGTAGTTACCTGGATGGTAGTTACCAGAATGTAGTAGACGATGCATGCAACCATTTAAAAAAGTTTTATGATTTGTTAGAAGGAGCAAAAAATACCTTGTATGATGGTTGTCGTGAAGGTCACTCGCAGATATCCTTAGCTGCTCGAGTCTTGCAAACTAAGGCAGATTATATATGAGTGAAAATTGTGTGGATTCGGTGTGCCAAATGCTGAATGACTATTTACCTGATGGAAACATGGCAACCGAATCAAACTATGAGACGGTTGATGCGCAATTTAGGGCTCCCATATTATACAATTGATGTTTGTATCAACAATTGTATGATATTTTGGGAAGAAGATGAAAGGTGGGATACGTGCCAGTTTTGTGGTGCAGAAAGATGGAAGCCGAGAGACAAACGACGTAGAACGAAAGTACCATATAGTCGTATGTGGTATCTACCTATAGCTGATAGGTTGAAAAGAATGTATCAGAGCAAGAAGACTGCAGCGGCAATGAGGTGGCATGCTGAACACCAAGCAAAAGACGGAGAAATGTGTCATCCATCTGATGCGGTTGAGTGGAAAAACTTCCAAGGAATACATCCCCAGTTTGCCGAAGAACCGCGTAACGTTTATCTTGGATTATGTACAGATGGATTCAATCCATTTGGGATGTCTCATAATCATTTGCTGTGGCCTGTGATCTTGACTCCGTACAATCTGCCCCCGGGTATGTGCATGAAAACGGAGTACTTGTTTCTTACAATTCTAAATTCTGGGCCAAAGCATCCGCGAGCTAGTCTTGATATCTTCCTCAAAACTCTGATTGCGGAGCTCAAAGAATTGTGGTCAACTGGAGTTGAAGCATACGATGTGTCCTTGAATCAAAATTTTAACCTAAAAGCCATGCTTTTGTGGACGATAAGCGACTTTCCGGCGTACGGCATGCTTTCCAGATGGACGACCCATGGTAAATTGGCATGTCCAATTTGCATGT
>NC_027756.1:27788165-27789125 GCF_000695525.1 Brassica oleracea var. oleracea
GACCTGTGAATAAGGCCAAAAGCTGGCCCATCTACTTCAGCAGAGGTTTCTTATTTCATACGCAGAAACATGGTGAGGGACGAAAGACTTGTAACTATGGGATATGTGTTAAAGGAGAGAGTTATACAAATGCATCAGATGAAGCTGATTACTACGGAATCTTAACTGATATCATTCAAATTGAGTACGAGGGGGCGGTGGATTTGAAAATCACACTTTTCAAGTGTAAATGGTATGACCCTAAAATTGGCAGAGGCACTCGGCGGAGCAACGGTGGCATCGTAGACATTCTTTCATTGAGGAAATACTATAAATACGAACCATTTATTCTAGGTATGTATTATTTATACATATTAATTAATGTCCATAAATATATTATTAACTTTTTATTATTTGATAACAGCATCTCAAGCACATCAAGTTTGTTAAATCTCGTATCCGTATGTAAAAAAAACCAAAACAGTTGTGGTACAATGTCTTAAAAGTGAACCCGAGGGAAATTATTTCAGGAGAATACGAAGACAAAGAATCGACACTGTTACAAAAAGACAATGATGATGCTGTATTGATGACTACAATTGAAGATCTAGCAGTCGACCATTTGTCGCATGTTCGAAGAGAACCGATAAATCTCGATATTGATGTCGAAGATGAAGAATCAGAAGATGAATTCCAATGTAATAAATCTTCTGATGATTATGATGATGATGATGGTGAAGATGGAAAAACACCATACTAAAATATTTTACAATAAATTGTAAGTCATATCCCTAAACTTATGTTATTTTTTTTCTATAATGTGAAAATAATGTTATGTTAGCTGCTTTTTAATAACGTGTTTTGATATTGTTAAGTGATTAAAAAAAAAAGCAAAACCAAAACAAAAGCGAAACCAAAAAAAGAAGTAAAACCAAAACAAACTAATTTTCTAAATCCCGCCTAACCCAAATCCACAATCCC
>NC_027756.1:27790069-27816853 GCF_000695525.1 Brassica oleracea var. oleracea
TACTATTGCAGAGCAAGCAAAGCAGATCAATGAGTTTGCTGTAGTGAAGAAGTTTCTGTCTGCAACTGATCATAGATTTGATCAGTTCGTATCTACTAATTCCACCACCTGATCATGCTTTCTTGTTTATGTCTCTTGGACATGAAACTTGACTTTTGTTTAGTTGTAGGTAACATTTTTTGTAAACTCTCGGTGGTAGGTAACATTTTTGGTAAACTCTCGGTGGTTCACATTTTCAGGTTTAAAAATAACTAGTATTTTCAAATTCACGATTTGTTTAATAAATATTGTTTTATTATATAATAGCATCACAAACAAGAAAGCACAAATAATAAAATTAGGAATTAAAATAACAAAAAAGAAGTCTGAATACAGTCGTAATAAAAATATTTTACGACTAAATAGCGACTCATAAAATAACTGTAGTCGCTAATCAGTCAGAAATATATTGACTAATTTACGACTACGAGTACCGACTGATTTATGACTAAAAATACCGACTAACTTACGACTGCACATAACTGACTGATTAAAGACTACAAGAACCCGATTGATTAACGACTTCGAATATCCGACTGATTAACTACTGCATTTAAACGAAATTCTTGCCAAGAAAGTAGTTGTAGATTAGACGTTAAATAGTCGGAGTGTAGTCGTAATATAGTATGACTATTGCCCGAGTGATTTAATTAGTTGTAATTTAGTCGTAAGGTAGTCGTAATTTAGCGACCGATTCCCGACCGCTCTAATTACCGACACAATGATTGACGACCATAACGTTTAGGCGCTATTCAGTCGTAATACGTAATTTGCGACTGTTTCCCTACCGATTCTTCAGTCGGTATCTACTTGTTTTCTTGTAGTGTTATAACCCGTTTAAAGAGTCGCAAACAGTCACAACTTTTGCGACTAATTGGCGACTAAAATTTACTGTAGTCGCAAAACAGTCGTTAATATACGACTACGTTGCGACTACAATCATTGGTCGTAAATTTGCGACTGAATTGTGACGAATTTAATATAGTCACAAATGAGTCGCAAATGAGTCAGTAATCAGTCGTTAAATTTTGTGACTGCAGTCTTAGTCGCAAAATGCAGTCGCTAATCACATGTTTTCTTGTAGTGAATATCATTAAAATATAATTATATACCATATAAAATAAATAAAATGGTTATTATAATTTATTCACCATAAATATATTTTAAATAAACAAGAGGTATTATGTTGATTTATGTGATTACTCTAATCTCCTATATATTAATTGAGAAACAATTCAGAATGTGTAAGATTTTATTAATTAATATTGTTTACAAATCTTACAAGATATGGATAGAACTAAGATTTATTTAGAAGCTATTGAAATCACCTAGCGAGAACATAGATTGCACAAAAAAAAATTGATTTCCTAACCCTAATCCCTTTCTATTCGTCACAACACCGACATAGAATATGTGGAAGTGCCGATTGGCAATTGAAATGGTAACATTTTTAAGTTCAGCCCATTGATTTCCTTAATGGGCCTAAAACAGTTTTAATGATTAACTAAATGAACCACGTACATAGTAAAATGTGTTTTGGTTTAAAAATTATGGCATACCCAAAATCAATATGAACCACCATCATTTTCGTTTAGAATTTTGTCACAATAAAAATATAGGGTTGGGCAAAAAATCTGAATCCAAAAAAAGTGAACCAAAACCGACCAAAAAAACATTACTGAACTTTAACCAAAATTGTTATCTAGAGAACCGGAACCAAACCCAATCCGAACCGAAATATTTTGGGTATCCGAATATATCCGAACCAGATTTATATACTTAAATATATTAATTATTTTAAATATTAAATATCTAAAAGAATATACAAAATATATAAGATGTTTTTAAGTTGTCCAAAATACTTGGAAATATATAAAAATATTTATAAGTACATATCTAAATAGCTAAACAATACTTAAAATACCTAAAATACTTAGAATATCTATTGATTTTCTATCCAAATATTTAAGCTAAACCAATTTTTATGTTAAGTTTAAGAATTTTGGCATGCATTATTCAAATTTATATGTTATATATTTTTTTTTATTTTTACATTTTGAAAATTTTAAATTTTAGATGAAATTTAATTTTTGAAAAAAAAATTAAGGTGGTTATCCAAACCCAAACCCGAACTAGATCCGCAAAGATCCGAACTGAACCAAACCCGCAAGGATCCGAACCGAACCGAACCAAATGGTACTCGAATATCCACCTCTAATCAAATGTAAAAAAAAAAAGTAATTGATAACAAAATGTATATTGTTTATAATATTTAAATACAATATATTTTAAAAAATTCATCCCACACAGGGCGCAAGTTATCGTCAAGTATTATTTCTAAAACAGAAAAACTTTATTCTAAAGATTTAGAACTTCTCAAATAAAAAATTAATATTGCCAATGATAGATATGTGACTACACCCAATTGATGGTGATCTAATGGGTTAAAATATTCTTTCTATTTTTTTTTAAATAGTTCATTCAGCAAACTGAGAAATGGAAATTTTAGTTTTCAATGTGATTTTTTTTGTTGAAAGGTTTTCATTAATAATCAATATTGAAGCACGGAAGCTTCTGAACATAGTTTAAGAAAATTAGAGGGAAGGGAAAATCAGAGAACTGATAAGCAATGAATACAGCAGCATAGCAAATAATTGTATTCCTCGCACTATGGATTGGGGGACCAAATAACCGCAGAGGTGAGGCCCTAGAGAGGACCCAAGAGTGCTCATATATGAGCATTTATCCACGCACAGAGAGATAATCTTGGCTGCAACCATTGAGGCTGGACAAGACAGGCATCTATGAAGACGAGAGTTGCGCTCCTGCCAAATGCAATAAAAGGAGGATTGCCAACCCTGTAGGAGAGCAAGGGAGACATGACTATCCTGGGAAGCTATAGGTAACCAAGACAGTGAAGCAGACCAAGCTGATGGTGGAGCACCAAGGTGAAGGCGCAAGAGACAGTATTCCAGACAGCATATGAGTAAATACAATTATTGTCGGAGGAAGGGACCAAGATGAACCATTTTTTCTTACGTCAGAGACAAGCGCGAAGAGAGGGACACCAAGCTGAGACGGACAAGACTCACCGAGGAAGGAGTATAAAGATCCAAGAGGCGTCCTGGGGTCCCCCACCAAAAGAAAGCAGTGTCTCCACTGCCGACATAAATTTTTTAACAGCTTAAGAGCCTTTGACCGCAACTTTAGGAGTCTTCTGAACATCCGGGCTCCACTGGTTTAAACGCAGCGGTTGCGGGTGCGAGAGTTTGCGGGTGCGAGAGTTTGCGGATGCAGATGGTTGCGGTTTCTAAGTTTTATTAAGCGTTTTGTATGACTGGCACAACGTTTGAAAATTGTTGCGTTTGCGGGATATTTGTGATTGATTGATTATAAGATATTACAGCGGTTTAATAATAAATTATCCATATTAACATATTATAACATTATAAAAATATTTAAAACATACTATTGTAATAAAATATAATAATTAACAATATACTATGATTAATAAAAATATTATGTTTATGTATAAAAAATTTAAATTAGTTGAAAGTTATTTTAATAAAATTTGTTTTGAAGATTTATATTAAAACTTTTTTTAAAAATATTTTATTTCGTTTTATATATGTGTATATCTTATATATGTGTGTATATTAATGTTTAATTTTTTTAATAAATAGTTAGTTTAAAGTTTTTATAAAAAAAATTATGATACTGTTTGTGAATTTTAATTAATATATAAAATATGTATATATTTTTAGTCATAATATTTCCATTTTAAAATTTTTAAATATTTTAAAAATAATTTTATTTTTATTTTTCCACCCGCAACCGCAAACGCTAGCTGGAACCATCTTTTGATTTTAAGAGGTTCAGAGCAGTTTGGAGCGATTTGTAGCGGTTTGTATGATTGTTTTGAAACGCTGTCAACCGCTATCAACCGCAAAAGCTGCGTTAGCAAGTCGTAGCGGGAAAACGAGTCTAAGTGTAATTTTTGTCATAGTTGGCCATAAAACAAGAATTGTTGAACAGTTATTAGTCTAAGTAATAAACTTCTCCAACAACAAAAAAAATAAAAATGAACATTCAAAAACCTGTAAAATAAATAGAGAAATTTTCTATGATAACCATTTTTAAGTTTTTTTGTCACAAAAATAGTTTTCAAAAAAAAAAAATGACCAAAAAAATTTATTAAAGAGTAAAAGTATCATTTATAGTATACCTTAGGGTTAACTAATCTAAATTTAGATTTTAGAGTTAAGAGATGGAGTTTTGAAGATATGGTTTCAAATTTTTAAAAATTATAAATTATAATTATAATTTTCAAAATAAAAATGGGTTACTCTAGCATGAGCGAACCTTTTCTCCACTGGTTAGGAATGAGATAAGAGAGGAAGCTTTGGTCATTTTCTTCTTTGAATATTATTTTTGTGACAAAAAACTAAAAAAAAAACTATTTGACAAAATTGTTCAAATAAATATCTCACACTAAGAGAACACTGGTGGCTTGATAGTAAGTAAACATATATTTTGTTACACAAAAAAACACTTTTTCATTTATGTTTCGCAAAATTATATTTTATTATAAATCAAATTATAATTTATTTTGATTTGTAATTGAATTTTAAATTGTATTCAAAACGGTGCATTTTTCAAAGAGCTATTTTGAATATTGTTTAGATTGAAATTGTCATTAGAAGTAAATATTTCAACCGGATCGTGTAGCGCAAGTCATAGATAGACTCATAGTTTCCTTTTTGTTTTTGTTTTTTTTTTTTTGTTTGGATCAGCGTTAAAGGGTGTTTTGATCCGATTGTATAAATGCGTGTATAATTTTATAGACAAGAAGACAATTAAGTACAAGGTTCACTCGCAAACAATTAAACAAGGCCTAAAGATTTCTAACACATCCCAACCAACAATCTGATCACTGAACTAGATCTATTGTTTTAATCACAAACGTATTATGAACTCAATAAGATCAATAAGAATAACTCAATCCTTACTATTAGCTTATAAGAAAACTTTCTCAATAACTTAAGTTCTCACAAGATCTCTTAAACTCATAAGTTATGTCACAAGTTGACATATCCTTATATAGATCTATTATCACACTAGAAAAACCATATTTATCCTAATCATAACTCAACTAGGATAAAAGTATAACTTGAGCTTCAAGCTAACTCTAAAATTTACTTCCAACAAGATCATCCGGGCCAAGTAACTCACGTTTACTTTTAGAAGCAACAACTATTCCTACGAAGATTAGGCTTTCACGTTTTAGACTTACTAATATTTGAAATCTCCGTTCATGATAGTCTTTTATTCTTCACACGTGTCGAGAACACATAAGAACGAGATACATACAGCCACCTTATTATCTTCCTAATCCTAAGGGATAAAAAGGATATATAAGACTAGTAGAACTTTAGATAACTGTCTTTGCCTGTATAAGTCAAAGTGCGCTTGTCAAGAAGTTGTCACAAACGAAACAACACATCTTTGATTCAAAACCTGTCGAGCTAGACTCTTGACCCGATACTATTTTGTATGGAAACCAAATGAAAAAGGCAGGTTTCTGATTCTTTCTCTCTATGAGTAGATAACTCTCATCATTTCTCTCGCCTTTACAAGAAATTGCACTCGTATTTATCTGCTGCCTGAGAAATAGCTCACAAAAATGACTACATATGTTGCAGATCTCCTCTTTCACACCTAGGATAACATGATTCCATTCTTCTGTTATCCAATTCATTTTATTTTTCGACCAATTTTTGTATCCGTAATTACATTCTTATTATCTTTTTGTTTAACAAAAACCTTATTTTGCGAATTTACACAGTTATAGATTTAATTTATGCAGTTTGCTCGACTGTTACCTTCTAAATTAATGAAATATTAGGTTTCATTTCATAAGATTTTGAGTTCTAATTTTAAAAAGAACTAAAAGCCTGCTCCAGTGCGCTAACAAGACTTATTCTTGGGTTCATCTAGGTTCACCAACCAATAGGATTGTGTTATTTTATATTCAATATCTTTTATAAAAAGTAAACAAAATATTGTCAAGTTATATTATATTTTTAAAATAAAAAGATAAAAAGAAATAAATAAAAAAATAGTAGTAATTACAAAAAGTATATTTTTAACGTCTTCAGGAAAAAACTAAACCCTAAATCCTAATCCTTCGACCTTAAATCCTAAAACCTAAACCCTTGGATAAATCATAAACTTTAAATCAAAAACAGTAAACAATAAAACACTAAAGGATTTAGGGTTTAGGATTTTAGTGTTTAGTGTTTTTGATTTAGAGTTTATGGTTTATCCAAGGGTTTAGGGTTTACCCAAAGGTTTAGGATTTCAGATTGAGGATTTAAGGTTTAGTATTTTGCTGACAACGTTAAAAAAAATTTTAAATTTTTTTTTTCTGTAACTAATATTTTTTTTTACCTTTTTATTTTAAAAACATAATATAATTTGGCAATATTTTTGTTTTTTTTCTAAAATATATCGAATTTGAAATAATGAAATCCTATTGGTTGGTGAATCTAGGGTGAACCAAAGAATAACTCTTTACGCAATATTACTAGGTCCTTGTAATTATTAAAGATTAAAAGGAAAGGTATTGTAATTATTGTTTACTAAAACAAGAGTAGAAAACGATATTCATTACTCTCCTTTAGAAATTTCTGTTTGTTTTTTATATGTCGATGAATAGATGCGCTGAACATTTATAAGTGTGTAGATAGATGTCATTGTAAGTCATTTTTTAGAGGTCTACTATAAAATATCTGAATGTATCGTGTTTTTCTTCAAGGAGTGAAATCATTGAAGCATTCAAAATTACACAATTACCTTTCCGTTTTGTTGCGTGGATGCATACATTCATTCACATATTGTAGTACATATATAATCCACTAAACTATTATGTGAACCTTTTTTTGTGAACTTAGTTATGTCCTCGATCCCCACTATGGCCAAGGTTCCTCAGAAATTACTACTTTCACCTACTCTTCTTAAACGTGAGTTTATTATACATTTGCTGATTAATATATATAGACAATGTGAACTAACTTATCACTGTGTTTGACATTATTTTGTGATATATTCAAGTATTTTGTGAAAAAATATTAACAACAATATCATCTCATTTTAAATATAAATAATGTTTGAGAGTACGAATTAAACATCGTATTAAATTGCTACGATGCAATGATTTTCCGCAAAATGAAACTTGTGATGCCATCTTTCGTCTAACACATCAATAAACAATATTAGCCCACTGTGAGAGTTTGAGACCAATTATCAACACCATTAGTAAGTACTACGTGATTATATCGTGTAGATTCTGTTTTAAAGCAGATGAACGGTCACTCAAAAGCTGAAATAATTATAAAACGCGTTGCATTTTAGACGATAGCAACGAAATATATGTTGCTTTGAAGTGTTCTAATGGATAACCCTGTCGACAAAGTAGAGAGGCGAATAAGAGGTTTTATAATTTTGTATGTAGTTCTTATTATATTTGTGTTTGTGTGTGTGTGTGACGTGTGTGTCTATATATATATATATATATGCCATGCATGTCTGGGGATTACATATATATTATTTTAAAGATTAAGTAAGTTAAAATGAATCTCTTAGAATAATATTCAAAGTATTAATTAATCTCTTTTTCAAAAAAAAAAGTATTAATTAATCTCATATAAATGGTTTAGAATGGTTTTGCGTAGTTGTAATTTACGAATATTTTGTTTTTGACAACGTATTCTACGATTTTATTATTTTTTATGATTTTATTATTTAATTAAAACTTTTAGTAATTTGGTCAAATAATGACATACATTATTTTTTAGGGATGTTAATTTAATCAGCACACAGATTAGGTAATATGACTAGAAGCATGTAATTTTTTTTACTATCATTTTTTAAATACACAGCGTTTCATTTTATTACGTTACGACAAAAACATACTTACAAGAATGCCACTACTTTTTAATGCCACTTCAAAAATAATTTCGGCGCCATGTAAAAAATCGCTACGGTGGTATTGACAATTGAGTTATGGATACATTGCGGCTGATTAAACAACGCGGCTGACTTATAAGATATGGGCTTACTTACGAACATAAATTAGTCGTAAATTATTGTTGATTTACAGAATTATAGTTGATTTATGAGATAATGGTTGACTTACGAACACAAGTTACAGTTGACTTATACATTGGTTGGTTGATTTGTCAAATATTTGGCTTATTTGTAGATAAGACACGGCTGAGTTATGTTTTTCCGGCTGATTTAGTATCATCGGCTGGGTGTGTTATTAAACTTATGGCTGACTTAAGAAAGGTAGTTATGGCTGGTTTACGTATAATCATCTGTAATGAGCTGGATTAATAGTAAACTCAGCTTAATTACGACTGACCTATTAGCAAAAAATTAATTATTATGATAGCATTCAATTGACGACAGATTTATTTGGCAATACGGCTAACTTAATATTTTTCAGCCTAATTACGGCTGATTTATCAACGAAAGATTTATTACTAAAATAGTATTCATGTTGCGGCTGACTTACATTTGTACTTAATGGCTGATTTATTGAGGCTGAGTTGTGTGCTTGTTTGGTGACTGAGTTACCAATTTTCCATGTCATCAGCTCCTATTTTTTGTGTCATTATTAAAGTTACAACAATCAAATTATAGTTTATGTTACAGAGGACGTGTCTTTTTCTTCTTCTTCTTCATCTACCTTCTTCATCTACCTTCTTCACTATTATTCTTTTTCATTCATCTTTCTCCGATATCTTATGGATCCGGTAATTATTGTTTCCGATAATTAGGCCAAGAAAAACATATATGTATTTAACACCGACAATAGAGGGTGTAGAGTTCTGCATATAGATGAAGAAACAACACGCGACGAGCTTGCAGAGTTGGTACTCGATGATTATGGATTGAAGGAGTCGAGCCATCAGATTCAGTTGAGCTACATTTTCTCAAATAAAGCTTTGAAAACAATGGTGGACGTTACTACACCATGGCTGAGTTATACAAACGACACGACCGAATTAACATAGCATAAGTCAAATACAAAATAAACACATACCATACGTCAAATACAAAATAAAAGGTTTATGAATGGTAAATCACTTGAACTGTGAACACATATCACTTCCTTATTCATCGAGGATCTCTGCTACCATCTTGACACGTAAACCCTGAATATTTGCATCATTTATCCATCAAAAGTTACACCAACTTGGGTGTTTTGTGGATTATTTTTGCATCTCCTCCTTCGGAACGCAAACTTCTTGTAGTTAGGTTTTCGGAGATTAGAAGAAACTAAATCATTCAGCATTACAGGGATCATTTGCGTAAGTAGCCTAAATGCATCTAGCATTTTCTGTTCACTTTTGGGTGTTATCTTTCCAATATTGATTGGATCGTAGCAATAAATCTTCTCCTTTCCGAGATCTACGTAAAACACCACCCAATGATCACCTCCAGTTTGAAGCAGTCCGTACAAGTGATCCACATCTTCTAACCACTTCATGTTTGTCAGATTGTATGTGGGCATCCTACCGTTTACTAAATCTTCATAACCAGTATCTTTCAATGTGAACAATTTTGGTTTGATCTTGAACTGGTTGTAAATTTGTAATCCATACACCATACTTGAACGAACCAAGTGCCCAATAAAGCAATGCGCTTGGACCAGAATGGGTTGGGATCTCGTGGGGACCTTCTCATGAGGACTCTCAAATACGCACAAATATGTTGTACGAAGAATATTGACTCAGTCTAAAAGAATACTTAACTCAGACGTAAAGTATCGCAAGTCAGCCCCACATAATAAATATATAACTCAGCCACAAAGTATATTTAAACTAAATAAATCAGCTGTACAATTTTGCAAGTTAGTCCCACATAATATAGAACTTAGATATAAAGTAGACTTACATTATCAAACAGCCCATCCATATTCTCTGTTGGCCATTGCGGTCTTTCAATGATGAGGTATCTGTAGAATTCAACATTGCCGTGACACCTTGTAAGTCAAATGTCCCTAGCAATTAAGCACAAGTCAGTTTAGGAAAATATTGTAAATAACTGTATCAACAAATGGTGTAAAGGTCAATACTCAAATGGCTTTAGGTGTTGCTTAAGTTTATCCAATTTAGTCGGATCAACAGGTGCGATAGGATCATAGATTGTTGTTGAAGGTTCAAAATTATTCCTCATGCATGTCATTCCGTTGTCTCCAATATAAGAAAAAACTTGTGCTGAATGAGCATATTATGGCATCATTGCAACCCCATGTGGAGATTATTGAAAACGTCTCTCCCGATAAGCCTTCATTTTCGTAGACCTAATCCTTTCCTCTTCATCCTCATAAGATTTCGGCAACAGTTCATTTTCTGCCGCGACATATTCGTTGGTCACATCCTCAAGCTCACTGTCATTTTCAGTCTGATGTTTCTTCGTAGTAGGTATTCTCATTACACTTGCACGAGTCCTCGTTGTCTTTCTAAGGCAGTGGTCTCCTTCTTCTTTAACTCAGTCGCCTCTTTCTTCTTAGCAGCGGCCTCTTCCTTTTTTAGATTAGCCTCCTGCTTTTTTACATCAACTTGGTTCTGTTGGCATACCCCTGCATCTGCATCCGTATACTGGTTCCTTAGCAGGAGAAACAGTAACAAAATCAAGAACACTACCCACAATTGTTGCATCAGCATTACCAAACTCCTCAACCAAATTCTTCTTTACCAATGGCCTTAGCATTGGCATCTTTCAAATTCAATTTCACCCCCAAACCTTTCTCATTGGCCTTAGAAAACTCCTCATCCAAAGTATTTTTGCATTGGCCTTTAGCAGGGGTCTTAACTGCCGTTGGACTATTAACAGACTTCTGCGGTAAAGATAGGTTGTTAACTTTTGAGAGTTTATGATCGGTTTGGGTAATTTTTCTTACCCGAGAACTCTCAGACGCTCTTCCACTGTAGCTTTGACTCTATCGCCAATGTTTTTCTCCAAATTTGCCAAGTTTCGGGTGAACTCTGAAAAGTTGGTATCGTATGTGGTTAACAGTTGAGTGAGCTAGTCTTCCAGCTCCAGAGTAGTGATTATACTCATCAGAGCCGCATATTTCTCTATATCTTTCTTACCTTACTTCTCGCTAGCACCCTTTCCCTTTGCATTCTCCTTCTTCTGCTTCTTCTTCTCTACATCTGCATATTCACTCTCACTATTGTTCACTTCCTTTCGTTTCTTATATTTCTTCTGCTTCTCTGTGGGTTACTCAGCCTCTGACAAAACTCTATACTTTATTTTTTTTTGTTCTCATTCCTCTACACATCCCAAAAACCTCTAACAAACATATCTGCCCTAGGGCCCTCTTTTTTTAGATAGGTAAGGTAATGTGTTTTAGTATGATTTTTATCAAGTTATCAAATTGTGGGTCATCTGCTTCACCCGGCCACTGAGAAAACAACTTTTCAACAACCTCATTCATTACCATTTTCCTCACACGTGCCTACAACAGTAAGTCATAACTCAACCATCAAATAATTAATAACTCAGCCATCAAATAAATCATAACTCAACCATCAAGTAACTCATAAATCGGTCATCAAATAAATCATAACTCAGTCATCAAATAAATAATAACTCATACATTAAATGATTCATAAGTCAGCCTTAAACCTTAGCTTTCCATGATCACTGATCTCCTTAGATATTGCAGCAGTAAGACTTGTATGTTTATGGTTTCCACCCCATCACAAAAGGGGAATTTCTTGCTCATTGACTACTTTCCCAAAAAGCTCTCTAAAGCAAGTGACAGATTCATACGCTCAAGCCAACCACACATCCTTCATGCCGCTAAGGGTGTATGACTTTCCTTGTGGATTCAACATCTTAATATAATCAACAAGAACTTCATATGCAGTATGACCTCATGGATAAGTCATCATGTCTTCATCATCATGTCTTCATCATCAAATACTCTTTTTGAAAAGTATTCTAGAATTATGATGCAAACCATAAAATCATATGGCTTGAAGAAGCAACAACCCTAACCATTTCCACTTTTCAAAACTCCAGGTTCAACTGACCTCTAATGATGGCCTCAATTCATCTAACTTGAGTCCGAACCCAAGCCGTGTAAGACCCGATCCTGGATTCCTCAATCCAACCAGACCGCAGTCTCACCAAACAATCCTAACCAGTTTGATTCCATTAATCCCGATTCAAGTGCAATATTTTCTAAGTATTCATCAGTGTTTTGAGGTTCATTGTTACACACTTAAACAATCAGAATCAATAAGGCAAATAGATACTTCATAGATAGATAAACAGAATCAAACATCATTCATTCGTTCAGCATAAACAAGTTGCACATTAGGCTAGCATAAGTTCACAACAAGCACAATAGGTTATCAGTATTTCACATTTATCAACAATGACCCAATCACCACACATCTTCCCACGGCTGGAGTCCTCACAGTCCCTTTCCTTTACCACGGTTCATGTCTGTACCAGAGACCAACACATCACAAACACAACACATGATCAGATTAATATACAAGAATCTATCACACTGCATGGCTAGATCATATCAAAACATCAAATTACTCATCAGGCCAAAATATGAAATATTTCAAAAATGCTTCAAAAATTAATTAAAATTCATGAAAATTCATGATAAATCCGAACTAAGAGATTTTCATGATCAGAATCCAATGAATCGACCCATATCATATGGATCCTGATCATGGTCAGTCTAACCGGTCACAAATTGACATCATCAAACCAATTCCTAAAAATTGATTAAAATTCATGTAAACTCATGATAAATCTCAACTAAGAGATTCTCATAATTAGAATCTAATGAATCGACCCAGACCATATGGATCCTGATCATGGTCAGTCCGGCCAAAGCCATGAACTGTCATCAGTTCTTTGATCCGGCCAAGGCCTAGAATCAGTGCCTCCATATCTGAAACATCAACATCCAATACCACAACAAGAAATAGATGAAGAACATAGTATAAGATCAGAGATGGGTGTAACCAAACGAACCAGACCAAACCATACACACAGACGGTTCATCCGCCGGCTATGTCCGGTGGTTCTCGGCCACACCTCTCACTTTAGGGTTACGATCTCTAGGGGCTGTCTCCTTCTCCTCCTCGGTCTCCTTCTCCTTGTCTTTCTGCCTAGTATCCATCCTCTTGATCTCACAAACAAACTCCACCGGAAACAACCACGAACCACCACGAATCAGATCGCCCAACTGTTGGTTTGTCTATCTTTCCTCTCTGGATGTTTGTCTGAGTTTTCTGTCTTCTCCCCTCATATTTTCGACAGAGACAAGGAAAAATAAAGAAGAAATCGACCATAACCGCCCCATAACTGCCTGGACGAGCAGTTACCAAAAAGATAACCAAAAGGGGGAGATTTCCCCATAACCGTCGCCCCGTAACTGCCCTTGGCGGTTTCTCCCTTTTCTTTCTTTTCCCCAAATCGATTCCTGAGCCCTTGCTCAACTCCTGGTCCAACCTATGATGCACTTGAAGTAACCGCCACGCTCGGATCACCGGCTCGGTCCATAACCGCTCGGACCCGACCACACTGGTTCGGACCGAAACACTCCTCCCAGCTGAGGTGAGCTGACCACCAACTGTTCCCAGCTGAGTGAGCTAGTCTTCCAGCTCCTATGAGATGATTAAATCAAGGTGAACTGATTTCCAGCTGCACCTATCTGACTGAGCTTGATCCGGACCTCGTCCAGCTCCCGGTTCACTCGTCCAGTTCCTTATTACTTGTTTCCCTCATATTTTGGTTAAGTCTCATCTTCCTAATGCCCTTAACCTTCCTGTTGGACCATGATACGCTTGTCTCAAGATCTTACGACCTGACTGGTGCGTCTCCTTGCACCATGGTCCGTCCGGATGATCCTATCTAGGATCGAGGACATGATAAGTCTCCCCCACTAACATGGGATTCGTCCTCGAATCCGAGTTAAGTGTTTCCTCAGGAAGGAATTGTCTGTACCATTATGGATACTCAGCTTTCATCCTTGCTTCTGTTTCCCAAGTGATGAGGTCTTTACCATTGTAATCCCACACCACTTTGATCATGGGAACCGTCTTTTTCCTCGTTGCCTTCTCTGGCCGATCTACGATACGAACCGGCCTCGTTTCTAAGGTTAGGTTCTTACCTAGATCAGCAGGAATCTCAGGTAAAACAATGTCCCGATCCGACAAGCACTTTCAGAGTTGGGATTCATGGAATACATTGTGATATGCATCCATTGCTGATGGCAAGTTTAACTTGTATTCCACTGCACCCACCCTCTCTATGATCCTGAACGGACCTAAGTATCTAGGATCTAGTTTCTTTCGTCCAGAAACTCTGGTCCTACCCTTAAAGGTGGTGATCATCTTGAGATACACTAAGTCATCGACATCAAACTCAAGATGTCTCCTACGCTTGTCAGCATAGCTCTTCTGGCGATCATGTGTCTCCTTCATCTTTTCCTTGACTATTATGTTCTTCTCAGTGGTTTCCTCCACAATCTCAGGACCCAACATACTACGCTCCCCCACTTGGGTCCAGCATAGAGGTGTCCTACACGGCCTACCATACAAAGCCTCATATGGTGACATGCCAATACTGGTATGGAAGCTGTTGTTGTATGCAAATTCCACCAAAGGTAAGTGTTTCTCCCAAGACTCTCCCCAGTCTAAAACACATGCCCTTAGCATATCCTCCAAGGTCTGAATCGTCCTCTCGGACTGTCCATCCGTCTGAGGATGATAGGATGTACTCATGTTTACTCTGGTTCCCAAAGCTTTCTGGAAAGCCTGCCAGAAGTAAGATGTAAACCTTGGATCTCTATCCGAGACAATGCTTGCTGGAACACCATGCAACCGCACTATCTCATCCATGTATAACCGCACAATCTGATCCATACCATCTCCTTTTCGAATGGCTAAGAAATGTGCCGACTTGGTCAAGCGATCGACCACAACCCATACCGCGTCTTTCCGGTTCCTGGTCGTGGGAAACCCAGTCACGAAGTCCATTGTGATGTGATCCCACTTCCACTCCGGTATAGGTAAGTTCTGATGTAGACCACTGGGAACCTGATGCTCTGCTTTCACAAGCTGGCAAGTAGGACACTTAGCCACCCACTGAGCAACATCAAATTTCATTCTCACCCAATGGTAGTACCTCTTCAGATCTCTATACATCTTGTTCAATCCCGGATGACTCGAGAACTTAGACTTATGAGCCTGCCTCATAATCTATTCCTTCAGTTCCTGGTTGTTAGGAACACTAATCCTTCCATTGACCAAGATGGTTCCATTACTCGTCGTTTGGTAATCAGTCTTGTCGTTGGAAGCAACCTTCTTAAGGTTCTCATCTAAACCTTGAGCTTGGGGAATTCTGGTAAGTAGATCAGCCTGATCCACTGCCTCCAACCCCAATGGCTCATTCTGTCCAACCAATGTGTTGAGGTACAGTGACCGAACCATCTCTTCCAGTTCCTCAGCCTCACTCTCGGCCGATACCTCCGCTCTCCTGCGGCTCAAGGCATCAGGCACTAGGTTAGCCTTTCCTGGATGATAAGCTATGTCCAGATCATAATCTGCAACAAAATCCATCCATCTCCTCTGCCCTTAAGTTTAGCTCAGGCTGAGTGAATATATACTTTAGACTTTTATGGTCTGTAAGTATTTGCACTTTGGCTCCATACAAATATGATCTCCATATCTTCAAGGCAAACACCACAGCTGCCATTTCCAGATCATGGGTCGGATAATTTCCCTCATGCTTCCTCAATTGTCGATAAGCATAGGCTATCACCTTCCCATGCTGTGTCAGGACTCGGGTTCAGGACACATCCGAGTCCAGTGATTGATGCATTAGTATACACCACATAAGGCTGATCCGCCTTTGACAATACCAGGACTGGTGCAATAGTCAACATGTCCTTGAGTGCTGAGAAACTTCTCTCATACTCCTCAGACCATGCGAACTTCACGTTTTTGCCTGTCAACTTAGTCATGGGCTGATCTATGCTCGAGAACCCCTTGACAAATTTCCGGTACTAGCCGGCCAATCCCAAGAAGCTTCGTACTTCCGTAGCATTCTTTGGCTGAGGCCATTCCCGAATACACTTGATCTTTTCTTGATCCACCGACACTCCTTGATCAGACACCGTGTCTCCAAGAAAACCAATGCTATTCTGCCAGAAGCTACACTTGCTCAACTTAGCAAAGAGTTTTTGCTCCCTCAAGCGTCTCAGCACTGCCCGAAGATGCCTCTCATGGTCTTCCTTGGTCTTTGAGTACACGAGTATATCATCTATAAAGATAATCACAAACTCATTCAAGTACTTCTGGAAGATACCATTTATCATCTTCATAAATGCAGTTGGTGCATTGGTCAGTCCGAATGGCATGACCACAAACTCATAGTGGCCGTACCTGGTCCGGAACGTGGTCTTTCTTATATCACCTTGCGCAACTGGAATCTGATGATATCCAGAGGCAAAGTCAATCTTGGAGAACCACTTTGCTCCACGGAGTTGATCCAACAACTCATCAATCCTGGGTAATGGGTACTTGTTCTTCACAGTCACCCTATTCAACCCCTGATAATCAATGCACAACCTGAAGCTACCATCCTTCTTTTTCACAAATAGGACTGGTGCTCCCCAAGGTGATACACTAGGGCGTATGAAACCCTTATCAAGCAACTCCTCAAGTTGCTTCTTCAGCTCGGCCATCTCGGCCGGAGCCATTTTATATGGATTTTTGGACAATGGAGCCGTCCCTGGCTCCAGTTCTATTATGAATGGGTCAGCCCTATCAGGGGGAATGCCATGTAAAGACCCAAACCCATCATGAAACTCCCGGACCAGCGGTATCCCATCCGGGTCACCACCCCCTACGACCTCATCGGTGTAAATGGTAGCCAAGAAGGCCTCACTACCATTTCCAAGCATCCTTTCCACCTGAATTGCTGAAACCACCAAACAACAAGAGGTCGGCTTAATCCCTTGGAACTTGATCGGCGGTCCAAACTCATTCTCAAATTGCACCCTTCCCTGTGACAATCAAGAGTTGCCCGATTCTTTCCAAGCCATTCCATACCTAAGATCACCTCATGGTTCTTTAGGGGGACAACAATCAGATCTACAGGCATCGGCCTGTCCAAGATCATCACTTGGATGTCCTTAACCAGACCTAGTGAGTTCATAATCTGCCCTCCGTTCGCACTCACTTTGTCAGGACCATTCAAGGTTCCATACCGGAACATACCCTTTCCGATCATATCTGGACTCACAAAACTGTGTGTAGCACCAGTATCGAAAAGCACGTGTGTTTCCACACCACCAATACTTAGGGTCCCTACACAACACCCAACCAAAGTATCTATCCATCCTAGGTTCCATACCAAGCAATTCTACAGGAATTGAAAAAGTATAAGTCTAGAATATTACCAGTGATCGCCTTGTAAGGCTGAGCCCCTTCCACATCCTAGGACAGCTCGTACACACGCGGTGCTGAGGTCTGGCCCCGGCTCTGGACTGGCTTGTTTGCCTCTGCACGTCCCTTACTCTGACCACCCTGCATCTTAGGGCAGTCCCTACGGTAATGTCCCTTCTGGCCGCAGTAGTGACAAGTTCTGGAATCATTTGCCGGACTAGGACAATCCTTAGCAGAATGATCCATCGTACCACAACGAGTACAGGCTCCCATGGTCTTCCAGCACTCACCACCATGGTATCGGCCACACTTAGGGCACTCAGACCTACTACTTGAGGTTTGACCCTCCTCGACCGAGTCCCTCTTTCTCTTCTTTTCACTACTCTGAGCCGTGGACACAAGCACACTCTTCACTTTCTGCTTAACCTCCTCTGCGAGGTTGGTCTCTAGCATAGCCATCCTCTCAACCAACTCAGATACAGTGTGGAAGGTGCGGACTGAACACTAGGTCCGGAGCTCAGCCCTAAGGCCTCTGATGAACCGACGAATCTGTGCTGCCTCGTCCTCCATCTCCTTACCCACATAACGCCTGAGCCGGTTAAACTCTTCCTCATACTCACGGACCGACCTGCGTCCCTGGACCAAGTCCAAGAACTTAGACTCTAGGCAATCCCATGCCTCAGCTGGAAAGTACTTGTGGTTGAACTAAACCTCAAAATCAGCAAAGCGTTCAATGGTGCCATTGGTACGCTTATCAAGAGCCAACCACCAGTTGTGTGCATCACATTCCAAGAAGTGCACTGCAATATCCTTCTGATAATCCACAGGGCAACGAGTTGAGCGGAAGTTGCGAACCAACCGACTCCTCCACTCATCTGCCTCCATAGGATCAACACTTCCAGCAAAGTGTTTAGTCCCCAACTTGGATATGTGCTCCAAAACCTTCAGGTAATCCATACGATGGACAGGCCTAGCTGGTGGGTCAATCTCCACCACCTCAGCTACCTGTCTCGGACGAACCCCAGCCACTTGAGCAGCCGCACGAACCGGAGGAGTAACCTGTCCCACAGGTGGATTCACCAACGGGGTGAACGCCTGAGTCAAGGTCACCAGTTGAGCTCCCATGAGTTTCATAGCTTCCAGTATGTCTCTCATAGACGGTTCAACTACCTCCCCCACACCATCAACCCCAACATTTTCTGCACCAATGCCCAAGTTATCTTCATTCTCTGCATTGGATGATTCAACATCATCCTCTCGGACTTGCTCTTGCTGACCATCCGCAGCATCCACACGAGTCTCAGTAGGAAGGATCGTATCCACTGGAAGTCCGGTCTCATTGTTACCCAGCCCCTCCTGAGTCGGTAACACTGTGGTCGGAATGGTTCCAGCTGGTAACACTGCGGTTTGAACAGCACCATCCTGTCCCACAGTTCCGGATGCTCCAGCCGCATCCTTTCCTCTCTGAGATTTAGTCTTCTCAGCAACCTTAGGGTTAAAAACACACACAAGGGTTAGTTCATAGCAGAACACACAAACCTCAAATCAATCCTAAGATTAAACAATTCAAACAATCATATCAAATAAACAAACAACCTACCGTGAGTCTCAACAGCCGATCTGTGGTGAACAAATAACTCAAACAAATCCTAGAATCAAGCATGCTCTGATACCAACTTGTAAGACCCGATCCTGGATTCCTCAATCCAACCAGACCGCAGTCTCACCAAACAATCCTAACCAATTTGATTCCATTAATCCCGATTCAAGTCCAATATTCTCTAAGTATTTATCAGTGTTTTGAGGTTCATTGTTACACACTTAAACAATCAGAATCAATAAGGCAAATACATACTTCATAGATAGATAAACAGAATCAAACATCATTCATTCGTTCAGAATAAACAAATTGCACATTAGGCTAGCATAAGTTCACAACAAGCACAATAGGTTATCAGTATTTCACATCTATCAACAATGAATCAATCACCACACATCTTCCCACGGCTGGAGTCTTCACAGTCCCTTTCCTTTACCACGGTTCATGTCTGTACCTGAGACCAACACATCACAAACACAACACATGATCAGATTAATACACAAGAATCTATCACACTGCATGACTGGATCATATCAAAACATCAAATTACTCATCAGGCCAAAATATGACCTATTTCAAAAGTGATTCAAAAATGAATTAAAATTCATGAAAACTCATGATTAATCCCAACTAAGAGATTCCCATGATCAGAATCCAATGAATCGATCCAGACCATATGGATCATGATCATGGTCAGTCCAGCCAAAGCCATGAACTGTCATCAGTTCTTTGATCCGGCCAAGGCCTAGAATCAGTGCCTCCATATCTGAAACATCAACATCCAATACCACAACAAGAAATAGATGAAGAACGGAGTATAAGATCAGAGATGGGTGTAACCAAATGAACCAGACCGAACCATACGCATAGACGGTTCATCCGCCGGCTATGTCCGGTGGTTCTCGGCCACACCTCTCACCTTAGGGTTACGATCTCCAGGGGCTGTCTCCTTCTCCTTCTCAATCTCCTTCTCCTTGTCTTTCTGCCTAGTATCAATCCTCTTGATCTCACAGACAAACTCCACTGGAAACAACCACGAACCACCACGGATCAGATCGCCCAACCGTTAGTTTGTCTATCTTTCCTCTCTGGATGTTTGTCTGAGTTTTCTGTCTTCTCCCCTCATATTTTCGACAGAGACAAGGAAAAATAAAGAAGAAATCGACCATAACCGCCCCATAACTGCCTGGACGAGCAGTTACCAAAAAGATAACCAAAAGGGGCAATTTCCCCATAACTGTCGCCCCATAACTGCCCTTGGCGGTTTCTCCCTTTTCTTCCTTTTCCCCAAATCAATTCCTGAGCCCTTGCTCAACTCCTGGTCCGACCTATGATGCACTTGAAGTAACCGTCACACTCGGACCACCGGCTCGGTCCATAACCGCTCGGACCCAACCACACTGGTTCGGACCGGAACACTCCTCCCAGCTGAGGTGAGCTGACCACCAACTGTTCTCAGCTGAGTGAGCTAGTCTTCCAGCTCCTATGAGCTGATTAAATCAAGGCGAACTGATTTCCAGCTGCACCTATCTGACTGAGCTTGATCCGGACCTCGTCCAGCTACCGGTTCACTCGTCCAGCTCCTTATTACTTGTTTCCCTCATATTTTGGTTAAGTCTCAGCTTCCTGATGCTCTTAACCTTCCTGTTGGACCATGATACGCTTGTTTCAAGGTCTTACGACCTGATTGGTGCGTTTCCTCGCACCATGGTCCGTCCGGACGATCCTATCTAGGATCGGGGACATGACAAGCCGCATATTCAACTCCTCTCAGAATGCTTTGTATTTGTCAAGTTCAGATTCAAAACTTTCTATTGACAATGGATATGTGTTTAACCCCGTGATCTCACTAAATTCATGTAAGATAAACCTGAGAAGTTGATCAACAAGGAGACACCAAATCTCTTTCTTATATACTCGCAGTTGTCTACATAGTAGATAGTGTACAACCTTACCAGACCGCACAAATTTCCTATCAGCTAGCTTAGCAATTACTCCAACATGAAACTCCTTCAGGTTATCCCACACATATTATCCTATTGTGTCTATGATTTGAGGGATGTTTCCTATACGGCCATTGTGATTAATGTTTTTATTTTCAAGATTATAAACCCCTTCATCGTAGAGTCTCAGAGGGTAATCCATTGCTTGATCTTCAGAAACATCCATTTGGTCATAAAAGACATATATAACATAGCAATGATAAATCAGACGTAAAGCATACAATAAACCAGCAAAAAAAAACTTTGCCACAACTACATTTATAAACCAGCCGCGATAGATAACTAACTCAGCCATAACTGCATATATAAATTAGCCGCAGTAGAAAACTAAATCAGCCATAAATCAAACTCAGGCACAACATAAATCAAATTTAGCCACAAACTCAAAAAAATCAAAGTAAATCGTCGAAACATACCGGAGAAGAAGATTTCAGATGATTGCGGAGACTACGATTTCAGAAAAAACGATTTCGGAGAAGATGCTTGCGGAGAAGACGCTTGCGGAGAAGACGCTTGCGAAGGAGACTATTGCTGAGAACACAATTTCAGACTCAAACCGTGCTGAGGGTCTAATCGACAAAGAAATTTTTAAGTTAAACATCGTTTGATTTCTTTTCCCGTAGCTTTAGATCAAAGTTATTAGTGATGTGAATACAGTTATTAGTGATGTGGATTTATTAATTATTTTTTAATTATAAATAATTACATTTTAAAAAAATAACCAATGGTATTTATTGTAATTTGCTAAGGGGTTTACAAACATTTGAGTAATTTTCGAAAGATGTATGATATTGTATTTTATATAACAACTTTTCTGTTCTATTTGAGTAATTTTCTCTATTTTTAATGTTCTTTGTTCCTCGTAATTTCTTTTTACCATGGTAGGGTTTTAAATGTTCTTTGAGTAACGGCAGATATTTTTTTCTGAAAAGTGGAAGAAGCAAATCTCACAAAATTGAAGTCCTGATTTTTTTTCTGTGAACCCAAAATTAAGCTTAATTATGATATGCGCCAAATAATGCTCATAAAAGTACAACGAGATAAAGCCAAAGGATATTTATCATGAGATTTTAATAACACATTAATAGGCATAACTAGCTTTGAATAAAGTATTTTGTATAGTTAAAATGCTCAAATTTGACAACTTACCACCATTAAAATAGTATTGGAAGAGTATAAGCTTGTTAGATAAGAGTCTTTAGGCAATCTAAAATGTTTACATTTGACAATCTAATTTGAATTATATTGTAAGATTTAAACCTCTAGGCAAGTAGTTGTTGCCATCTTGCTATTTTTGTGCACCAGAGTGAGACTTCAGTTTTTCCTACTCCTAAGGTTAAATGGACTAGTATGTCTCAATGACAAAAGACCTTGCTTAAACCCACGTAATGAGATGATGCTACTATTAACACCATACCTAAACTTTAACATTGGTAATTTTAAGTTTCAACGTTACATATATACTATTCGATATCAGCAATATATATGTTCAATTCCACCATTTTTGACAATTGAAAACGATTAAACAACAAATATTTTGATTTTTAGTTAGAAAAGTAATCATTTCTCAAACTTAATAGAGTTTGTTTCATTGTTGTTTTCCTTTTCTTGATATTCTTGTAAACTTTGATATGATTTATAACAAAGTTTGGCCAAAAAAAACAAGCTAAACATTATGACCACCCAATTTTTTTGTTTGTTTCTTGAGGATCCTTTTAGGATAATTGTTTAATTTGGACAATCACTGAATTACTTAGAAAAATTAATGTTATAGATAACATTATAAAGTAATTTATAACATAATCTTATGAGAAGGGCCACTTTTTTCTTCTTCTAATTCTGACCATCACTTTAATGGATGAACTAGATTTTGACCCATGCTTAAAAGTGCATGAATATTTTTAACTAAAAATTATTAAGGAAATAAAATGTTTTAACATTTTCTTCTAATATATTTGAATATATATATAATTATATTATTTTATATTTCTACTAATATGAACTTATATAAGATATTACTTAATTTTATTTTCAAACATTTTAATTTTTTCGTTATAAATTTTTAACTATATATGTTTTTGCAATTTATTTGATTAATTGTGTGATATATATTTTTGATAAATTTTGAACTATAAAACTTATTTGATGTCAATTTATTGACTTTAAAATTCCATTTGTATATAATATGTAATTTACTATGAAAGCTTGAATGTAGTTTTCTATTTATGAAAATATAAATAAAATCTATTAATTTAACTGATTTTATATTAAATAAAATTATTTTGTAATATCTAAAACCGAAAAATTTATACTTATTTTTGATTTCTTATATAAATTATTTGAGTGTTAGTCAATTACTTAATTTTATCAAATTTTTTTTAAGATTAATAAAAATTATTAAGAGGTGAGAATTAATGTTTTATAGTGTTTGGACATAAGATTAATTAGTCTATTGTTTGAAAAACATAAATAGTAGTATAATTTTGTTTTCATAATTACCTTAATATAGATATAATATTTTCATTAATCATTAATTATATTTTATGCAATATTACACATGACTAAAGGTTGGGTCCAACACAATATTTATGTTTTAATAAGATAGATTCATGTACATAATAAGTCATTTATCATTAATCCACCATAAATTGGATATATAAATGCCATTTGTGCTTATATACTAGTCTATGCTATCATAAATGTGTGTGTTATATAATTCAACTACCTTCCAAAGTTAGATTATAAACCGATAATTACTGACTTACTCACATTTTTATTGTACATGGTGCATGCATTTATTCACACATGACACATGTATGTTGATGGTATTAATATATGTCACATCATAACATTTGTATTCATGGTCTCTCGCACCCTTCTCTTCTCATCTCATTATATATAAACACCACCAATCGACTATCCTTCTTCTCTGACTATTAACTGAAATGGTTCTCTAATCACTTGATTAAACTCGTCTTCGTTTTCTCCTCCCTCTTCTTCTTCACCACCATCATCGTTATCTTTAGTTACAATCAAAAGTATGGCGTCTGCACAGTTAACAATTCGGAAGATTGTGGGTATAATAGGTATATTTTCCGATTATTCACGTTTTTTATTGTAACTGCGATTATTCACGTTTACAAACCTTTTATCCTTTAACAACTTTCATTAGCCTACCTTTTGCTTCTAATATGTTGTTTTTTACAATTCATTTGATCAAATTTGCAGGAAATGCCATCGCACTATGTTTGTTTCTATCACCAACGTAAGATTTCTTTATAGTATTTGAATAAAATTTCTGAAACAAAGAAAATTCATTACAAAAATATTTATATTTGATTTTCTTGAAGAAAATAAATATTTTAATAAAAATAAATAAAATTAGCTTACTAGATTTTCTTCCAAAAAGATAAAGGTATTATAGTTAGTAAAATTAATTATTAAACTTGGTAACATAAAATGAGAAAAACAATTCCTAGCAAAAATAGATAATGTAACAAGCGATAAAAATTAAAATGATTACTTTATACCTAATGTTCCATTTACATTCAGGCCAACTTTTAGAAGGATCGTGAAAAAGAAGTCAGTGGAGGAATACTCACCAATACCGTATTTAGCGACTCTAATAAACTGTCTCGTTTGGGTTCTCTATGGACTCCCTATGGTGCATCCGGACAGCACACTGGTCGTTACAATCAACGGTGCAGGCATCCTAATCGAAGTTGTATTCATTACCATCTTTTTCGTTTTCAGTGGCCGCCCAAAACAGAGATTGGTAATAGCTGCTGTTTTAGCGGGTGAAACGCTGTTCGTGGCTATTCTCGCAGTCTTGGTCTTCACTTTACAACACACTACCACAGAACGTACGATGAGCGTTGGAATCGTATGTTGCGTTTTCAACGTGATGATGTATGCTTCTCCATTGTCTGTTATGGTATGTTTTTGTTAATACTTATTATTTATCAGAATTATATTTCCTTGCTAAATATTTTTTTCCATTTTTGGGTTTCAATATTAATGATGCATTTATGACTTTGGTTTCTTTTAAAAACTTGCAACTAAATTATTTTTTTTTGTAAAATAACTACATCGAAAAATATATGTAGAAAATGGTAATAAGAACGAAAAGCGTGGAGTTCATGCCGTTTTGGCTGTCGTTAGCTGCATTTCTAAACGCGGGTGTTTGGACTGTTTATGCACTCATGCCTTTGGATCCATTCATAGCTGTGAGTTTTTTCTTTCTTTTTCATCAAAGTTTCATGATTTACCTGTAAAACTAGATTTCATATTATTTAAGAAGAAAATACTGAACCCAAATAATGAATATCATAAAGTACAATAAATGATAAATATATACTTCGTTCTTAGGAGAAAAAAGTTATTAATAAGCCTTGTTACAAAAAAAAAAGAAAAAAGTTATTAATTTGATTTTAATCATTTTTTTGTTCAGATTCCAAATGGAATTGGATGTATATTTGGGCTGGCCCAGTTAATATTGTACGCTGCATACTACAAATCCACCAAAAAAATGATGGCAGAGAGACAACCGATGATAGGTTTATCCAGTGCGGTCGTTCGTATTGGATCTGAGAAAGTTGCGCAACCATCGTCTTAGTGGCGTTTGATTTGATCTACTCAAACTATTCACCGTCCGATTATCATGCTTTTATTTTCAGCCTTTGTTTAAGTAATTTCGATGTCCGTTATTTGGGGAGCGATGTGCCCTTTTAAAAACTATGGGGTGTGTAATGTTCCAACTTTAAAGATTATGCGGACTCAAATAAAAATTAAAAAAAACGTCTTAGCCTGGGCATATACGTGGAAAGCAATCTATACTATTAAAACAGAATCTCTATTAGGATTATGATTTTAGTTTTTAGGAATTTTGGGAAAAAAAAACAAATAAACTAAACTATTGTCCCTTTAGTACAAAATCAATTTTTATCACTTTTGGACATTCACTATCCTTCTCGTAAATAAAAATTCATATCAATATATTTACAATGCAAAAAAATTAAAGAAAATATAAAACATGAAATAGTCAAGCACATGCATATATGAAAAATATTTTTGTATTCAAAAAATATTTAGCATAGTAAGTTTAAAAACAGACTAAAGGTGTTAGAATATCAAATCTACCTTCTACGACGACTTAGAATATGCAGTCTACCTAAGACACAATGATCTACCCAACGTAGAATACACAATACACCTAAATATGCAGTCTACCTAAATATTGAGTGATATATGATTTGAGATATCGAAAATCAACCTGGATTTTGCTGCCCTAAATCTCTCTGGAGATAATTATTTACGGTGGGCAGATAAAAAGATTATCCTAAAGTCAAAAAGACTTGGTGAATGTATCATAGAAGGCAATAATGCCAATAAGAAAGATTGATACAGGACAATATTAATTATTAGCCATCATCTTATTAAGAGTCTCAAAGATCAGTATCTGACTATAGAGAATCATCTAGACCTTTGGACAGAGTTAAAAAATCGAGATATGATCACCAAAGAACGGTGTTATTACCAAAGATCCTATTTGATTGGAGGAATCTCAGAATCCAGGACTATAAGTCCGTGGATGAGTCTATTGCTAGCTGGGCAAAATAATGGATTACTGATGAGAAACAGT
>NC_027756.1:27818312-27833963 GCF_000695525.1 Brassica oleracea var. oleracea
AGTGGATATAAATGGGTCTTGTGAGGAATAGAAATCGTGAGATATAAAGCTGATGTTGCACAAGGATTCTCACAAAGACCAGTAATAGATTATGAGGAGACATACTCCCATGTGGTGGATGCAACTACTTTTAGATTTCTCATAAGTCTGGCTATATAAGACAGAAAATTAGACTTGCAGCAAGTTGATGTAGTGACTGCATATTTATATGGTCCACTGGATAATGAAAGTACTAGAGGGTATTGAGCTGAAAGTACAGCAAGTTCTCGAGAACAATATTGATAATCATCAAAGTATATGATCTGAATATCCTAGGAACCTCTGGATAGAATTTTCCAAACAGTTGAATATCTCAAGAAAGAGTTTGAGATGAAAGATCTTGGAAAACAAAGTTTTGTTTGGGATTACAGTTTGAATACATTAACAATGAAATCCTTGTGCATCAAATATTATATACAAAAAATGGAACTCAAGAGTTTTAATATGGACCAGTCTCACCCATTATCTAGTACATGGGCGTGAGATCACTTGTTTTGGATACTAATCCATTCAGTCCAAAGGTGGACGATGAAGAAGTCCATTTAGTCCTGAGATGGACGATGCAGAAGTCTTGTTTTAGACACTGATCTGATTGGTCCGTAAGATAGACGATGAAGAAACCTTTGATTTTGGTTTATTTTATACTAACCAGCCCAAAGAGGGGTTATTTGGTTTTGTTGATTTGTTTTCAGACAGGTTATGTTTTACACATGGTGGTACACGCATATCACAGCAACATCATCCAAGATTTCGTGTGTGTATTTGAGGTCGATGACTCAATATGTTCAATCAGATTGTGGCATGGCCGATGGTAAAGAAAAACCAACTATCATGTTCGAGGACGAAGCATATTCTGCCCAAGATCTTCATCACCCACGGATTGCAAAAAATTGGAGAGGTCCAAAGGACCTTCAGTAATGTCCAAATCAGAGGGAGTAATGTGTGTTGTACTCTTTTTCTTTCACCATGGTTTTGTCCCAATTGAGGTTTCCTAGTAAGATTTTAATGAGGCAACATTAAAAGAGTGTTATGAACCAGATTGTGGATGGCTTATAACCAAGAGAGTCGGCCAGCTTTTCTTTTTTCCTTATGTCTTTATGTTTTCCTTTTCCTAGTTGGATTATGATTTGTACTCTTTCCATTTATCTATGATGGTGTAATCTCCTATATAAGAAACCTCTATGTTATAAATAAAGATAGACTTTTTCGTTACTTTTATAACATATAGCGATTTGAGACCATATATAGTTATGATCTCGATCAGCATTCAGCAGATAACTATCAATTATTAGTTTCAACTTCCTGGCAATTTTAAAAGATATGGCATCACCAATAATATAGGAGTTTCCTAAACTAATAAATTATATTCCTAAAATATATATTTTTAACAAAGTTTAAGAGAAAAAAAATCAAAGAAGATATAGCTAATATGTTCGTATAAATACTAATCATACCTATCGTAAGTCGTAACGTACAACACCACCACTCCAAAAAAACGATTTACTCATTCTATTATGCAACTCATATCTTTGAAAGTCTGAAATATGTGAAATTTTTCAAAACAAGATGATGAAAGTATCACAGATTTGGAATCAGTATTCCATCTCTTTGAGAAACATTTGAAGTCATCTTATCAAATGAGAATGTAAGTTTCTGTACATGTCGTACCTTTTAAAATGTGTTTTTCCTATTTCAAAAATGAAATAAGATCTCTAATACACTTCTAATTTATTTAAATATCTATAAGGGATACAAAATACATTTCATAAAACACTCTAAAATCCACTGTTATTGAACAAAATCTACGTTAGAGATTTTAGAGTACTTTAGTTGTTTCTAAAGAATTTGATGTGATTTTTGTTAAAACACTCTAGAATCTCATCTAAAATCCACTGTTATTGAACAAAATCTACGTTAGAGATTTTAGAGTACTTTTGATGTGATTTTTGTTAAAACACTCTAGAATCAAATCTCACTATTTTAGATGAGATTCTAGAGTGTTTTAACAAAAATCACATCAAATTCTTTAATTCTCCTGCAATCATCTACAAACTCATTAAAAATTAAATTACTTCAAATTTCAGATTCAATACACCCCCCTAAATGAAGATTTTAACTAGTTGGAGAATTTGGTTGGGTTTCACAAATTTATAAATTCAAAAAGTTGTTCAAATCAAAACTCTTTTAAATTATTTGTCTTTTGTAGACTAAATATTATAAAGCATAATTTTAAAAACAGTAACATAAATATTTGATCCAAATTTTTCTTTGTATTTCTTTTCATCAACTATTAAAATTTCATATGAGGAATATATTTGGTATTATATTTATAAATATAATAGTTACAATAAATTAAAATTAATACATTGAATATTTATTGAAAAAAACTCTTCAAAATTATTTTGTATGACCTTAAATATACAAATTTTTAAATCATGTATCCACGTCTTAAAAAATTCGTCAACATAAAAAATCAACACAATTACAAAATATTAAACACATAACTTCATAGTTATCAAATATTAAACACATAACTTAATAGTTAACAAATATATATTTTTTAAATTTTTAAATCCCGTGCTTTTAAAGCGCGGGTCAAAATCTAGTTTATCTATTATAGTTTCTACTATTTGTTATTAGTCAATCGTATTTTGTTATGTACCTTCGGCCTAAGCAGTCTTAGCATCTAGCTCGAAGGTTCAGTATTGGCCCTCTCGGGTTGCGGGGGTGAAATGGAGCAAATAATTTTGAAGAGGAGCGTTAGATTCGGATTTATTATAAGCTTCCAACTTAAAACTAATTGGTGATTAGTGGATTGGCCATATCCCTTAATATATTACTTAATGTCCCTTAGAATTCTCAATGTGGGATATATATCCCTAATACCCCTTCTCGAGATGATGGCTCTTATCAGCCAGAAATCTCGGAACTTTAAACAGTTATACTCGGTCGAACGAGTTAATTACGACCTTTTATACCCGGTCGGGTATGGTTAATCACGACCTTTATACCCGGTCGGAAGAGTTATATTAATTATGAGTTTTTAGGGTATTTAGGATATGGGCTCTGATACCATGTTAGATTCGGATTTATTATGGGCTTCCAACTTAAAACCAATTGGTGATTAGTGGATTGGTCATATCCCTTTATATATTAATGTCCCTTAGAATTCCCAACGTGGGATATATATCCCTAATATGTAAACTGAGGAAGAAAGTATTGAGAACATGTTGTGTATTCATTACGTACAATGAGAATATATACATGACAAAGAGATCTCCACAATAGATCCTTAGTTATCGACATCTACATATATTCTACGTATATTCTCTAACAACTCTTATACGAACTTATCTACTCTTCAAGCTTATCTCGACTCCAGCGAAGCTTACTCCTCAAGTAATACCGGACCGAGCTCAACCAAACCGTACCAACACCAACACTCCCCCACAAGTAGGTGAATGTAGATTACGAACACCTAACTTGGACAACAAGTAGTTAAACGCAGGACCTCCCAAATCCTTGGTCATGATATCCACCAGCTTCTATGTAGTGTGCACATGTCTAATCACAATCAGTCGATCATGTATTGCATCTCGAACGCTATGACAATCAGACTCGATGTGTTTTGTATGTTCATGAAATACGGGGTTGTTTGCGATATATAAGGCTGATTTGCTGTCACAGAACATCTCCATTGGCACCTTATGTTGTACCCCCATGTCGTTCAAGAGCCTCTTCAACCATTTGAGCTCTCGCAGTGCAGCAGCCATGGACCTGTATTTTGCTTCAGCAGACGAATGAGAAATTGTGTCCTGCTTCTTGGTTTTCTAGGAAATTGGAGAGTTCCCGAGCAGAGTGATGAAGGAAGACAACGATCGCCTTGTATTGGGGCAAGCCGCCCAGTCGACATCACAAAATATACGAAGACGAAGATCACTTGTAGCATTCAGCATAATCCCTTGTCCTGGACATCCCTTTAAGTATGTCATCACTCGCACCACTGCATCCCAATGCGCTTCTCTTTGTTTGTGCATAACCTGCGAGAGTACATGGATAGCATAACTGAGCTCTGGTCTCGTAATGGAGAGATACACAAGCTTTCCCATAAATCGTCTAAACCGTGCATGATTCTTGTAGTACGGCCTATCAACTGACAGTAACTTATGATTCTATTCCATAGGAGTCAAAACTGGTTTGTATCCGAGCATCCCTGCTTCTGCTGTAATGTCTAAGGCATACTTCCTCTGAGACAAAAACATTCCTTCAGGCCCCCTCGCGATTTCAATTCCCAGGAAGTACTTAGCTTTTCCCAAGTTCTTCATTTTGAAACACTCATTCAGGTACACCTTGAACTTGCTCATCATTGTTGAATCATTTCCAGTCAGGATCAAATCATCAACATAGATGAGCACTCGCAGCGACTTGTCTCCTTTGATATATGTAAACAATGAGTAGTCAGAGTAGGATTGCTTAAAACCGAACTTCTTCAATGTTGTCGTCAACTTTGCGAACCAACATCTCGGCGCCTGCTTCAGACCATAGAGAGATTTCCTCAGCCTGCACACTTTACCTGGTGCACTCGCTTGAAAGGCAGGAGGCATCTGCATGTATACTTCTCCTTTCAAATCCACATGGAGAAACGCATTGTGTACGTCCATCTGGTGCACTTCCCAGTTCTTAGCAGCAGCCACTTCCAGCAGAGTTCGCACTGTAGTCAACTTAGCTATTGGGGAAAAAGTCTCGTCGTAGTCTTCTCCCTCTACTTGTCTGTTTCCACACACCCCCAGACGCGCCTTTGGTCTCTCCACAGTTCCGTTAGCGTTATATTTGTATTTGTAAATCCACATACATGCTAGCGCTTTCTTTGCTCTAGGAAGCTTCATCACATCCCAAGTTCTTGTTCTTTAAGTGTCGTTACCTCTACTGACATTGCTTCTTTGAAGTTGGGATCCAACATAGTTTCTTTAAAGCTCTTCGGTTCTGTTCCCTCTGTGACGACTGCAAGGAACACTTGATGTTTCTGTGAAAGCACAGCATCAGTAACATATGCGGAGAGTGGATAGGACGTTTACCTTGAACCGAATCGGAGGACCTTGGAGTTGTTGTAGGTGAGATCGGAGTGGCATTATGTTTATCGATGAGGCATTTTGCGTTGTATGTCACATAATCCTTGAGTTTTACCGAAGGTTGTGAGACGCGATGTCCTCTTCCCAACATCTGTTCCTCTTGAACAGGCTCTGCTACTCCGGTTTCAGTTGTAGGTACTACAAGTGTCACTTTCTCTGTCTCAGCACCCAGTTCTACTACTCTTTCTCCCACCATCGATGCTCCAGGTATCTCAGATGGTTCAACTATTGCATCATCAACACTACCCTTGGATTCCACAACCAGTGGTTCCTCATGAAACACTCCCAAATCATGGAAGACAGGCAGCTCGTCGCTTCTGGCCGGTTCAATGTTGTCGTCAAGATATGGGAATGTGTCCTCTTTGAACACGACATCTCGAGACACAAAGAACTCGTGGTCCTCCAGATCATATTGATATCTTGCATATTTGCATTGTTTTAAGTCTCCATTTTGCACATAACGATCATATAGATTAGGAATTTAGCATCTTTAGAATCCATATTGCATTCATATGTCCTAATCAGGTAGTGGAGTGTCCTATGGAGTAATTGGAAGTGTTTAGAAGCATTATGGCTCAAGAAGAGATGGAAAATGAAGTTAGTTCGAGTTCAAGCAAGCACAACTCGGGTTGAACCAACGCGGGTACTCTTACCCGCGTCGAGGCATCGAGAGGAGCCAACGGAGAGCTCCAACGCGGCTTGGATCACGCGGACACCGCTACCTGCACGCACCGAGAGAAACAAAGCATCGACGATCTCACGCGGGTTGAGTGACGCGGGGTCGCATACTTTTGTAGGAAGAAGAGAAGACGACGGTCCGACGCGGGGTGAGGCCACGCGGAGACGCCTACCCGCTCGCATGAAGAAAGAAGCTCGACGACTATCCGACGCGGGGTGTTCCCAGTTCTTTCGACCCGAGTAGAGACTTTACCTTAGTCGAATTTTTAATGTTTTTAAGGGCTTTTAAGACTTTTAAATGGAAACCATTAGGTTTACCAAAGAGATATAAATACTCTTGTAATCCTAAAGTTAGAGGAAATCTTGTTTTTTCTATCTAATCACAAAGAACCTTTTAGGTAAAAGATCTAATCTTGATCATTATCTCTTGTGATTACTTGATTATCTTGATCACTAATCATGATTAACACCAAATCATCAAAGATTTTTGGGTTTATCATGAAGATTAGTGAGTAGTCATCTTTGGATTCATGGGTTAGGGAGACTAAGGGTGATTAAGCTAGATCTAAGGTGTTTTAGTATAGATCCATCTTGTTCCTTGCTAGTAGAGTGCTTTTAATGTAATTTTAGAGTTGGCCTCTCTAAACTTGAGCTTTAGGCATTTCACACCCGAAAGGTGTTCGATGAAATGTCTGAACCAACTTTACTAAGCTTTTAACATTCTTTACCAAAGAGATTTGTTGTTAAAGGTGTTAAAATGGCTAATAGACTTGAAATTAATGATTGCTTAGATAACATTCAACCAAAGAGATTTGATGCTTGAGTTATCTTAGTGAATGAGAATTCATCTAGAGATAGAGTTTGTTTGGAATTGTGTCTAGGTCTAAGGTAGATAGATTGATTGAAAGTTGCCACCTTTAGATTGAAACTTGATCACCCAAGGTCAATTCCCTTAGCCCATGAGTTCTCCCATCTCATAAGAAAGAAAATTTTGCTCTTTATTGCATTTTAGTAGTATTCTAGTTCATAATCATCTCACCAATTGATAGCACTTAGATTAAGCATGGTCTTTCATTCCCTTTGCTTTAGAATCACTTAGAACTGGTTTGACATCATTTATACTACAACATTTGATTAGGAGCCTTGAAAACTCCTAACATCACATACAGTTTCCAACCTCGCTTCCCGTATGGATATCCAACCATGATACATCTCCGACTTCTCTCCTTGAACTTATCCTTATCTCGAGACATCTTGTGCGCGAAACACAAGCAACCGAACACCTTGATGTCATCATAATTTGGTGCCTTGCCGTACAATCACTCGTAAGGTATCTTCCCATGCAGCAAGCAGGAAGGTGTTCTGTTAATGACGTGAGCTGCAACAAGAACACATTCGCCCCAAAACTTGATGGGAAGATTTGCTTCAAACATTAATGTCTCGCGACATTTAGAATGTGTCGATGCTTCCGCTCAACTCGACCATTCTGCTGCGGAGTGGCTACACACGGCGTCTGATGGATAATGTCATTGTCCGTGAAGCACTTAGACAAGCAGCCAAATTCGGTACCATTGTCGCTCCTCATTGTCTGCACCGAGCGACCAAACTGTCTTTGAACCAGTGTGCAAAAATTTGGAAAAATCGTCTTGACCTCAGTCTTCTCAAGTAGAAAATGTATCCATACAGCCCTCAAGAAGTCATCAACGATCGTGAGGAAGTACACTGCGCCACAGGAAGATTTTTTTACGATAGGGACCCCACAGATCAACATGTATTAACTCAAATGGCACTGAAGCTTTATTAAAACTCTCAGAAAACACCCCGCAGGTTTGTTTTGATTTGAAACAAATGTCACAACCACCAAACTTTTCTTTATTGTCTAAAACACCAGAAACAAAATGCATATTTCCTAAAACACCAAATGCAAGATGTCCTAATCTCCGATGCCACAGCGTCTTGTCCTCAGCGGCTTTGATTTTGTGTCCTCGTGCCATAGTAACATCCCGATAAACATAAACGCCATCTCGTTTTTTACCGGCTCCAATCAGGGTCCTCGTAAAACGGTCCTGCAACACACACAGAGTGTCAGTAAACACAGCTAGAAATCCGGTTTGCTTAAGCAACTTAGCAACCGATAACAGTGTGCAGTTCAGATTAGGCACAAACATAACGTTCAATAACGTAATCTTGTCCGAGAGTCTAAGAGAACCACTCTTCGACACGAGAACTTAACTACCATGTGCGAAGCTCACAGGGCAGTTCACAATATTAACAGTCTTAGTAAGCAGAGAGAGATCACCAGTCATATGGTGAGATGCCCCAGTGTCGAGGATCACCTCACCAGTCTGCTGCTTACCATTCAACTTGTCAGGAATCGGTGTTGTCTTTTGCTGCTCAAGAAGAGCAGTCAGAGAGTCCCACTGTTCGTTGGTAAGTCCGGGAACACCAGCGCTGCTCGTTGCTTGAGCTGCATTAGCCTTCGCCTGACCACGGCCTCGCCCTCTTCCTCTGTTGCGTCCACCGCGTTTGCTGTTCTGATTGCATTCTGTCCACCACTCCGGAAACCCGAAAATCTGCCAGCAATCCTTCTTGTCGTGTCCAGACCTTCCACAATGAGAACACACCACCGAGCTACCACGACTGCGAGCAACTGCTGCAATCAAACCACTCATAGACACACTGTCGCTAGAACCTCCGTCTGATTTCGCCATGAACCCGACTGCATATTGTTTTGCTTCAACCCTGGACGACAACAGACGTCTCTCTTCCCTTATCACTCGCTGATATACGGAGTTGAGATCTGGTAAGGGCTCCATGCCGATAATGTTTGTACACACATTACCAAACCGTGCATCGTCTAGTCTCATTAGGAACGTGTGCACTTTCTCTTCTTCATACTCTGCAACGAACTTCTCTGAGGCCCCGCAAGTACATTGTGGGATTGGTTTTGATACGCCTTAGAAAGGATCACTCAACCGGATTGGAAAAGGATATGAACTTCGAAGGAGATCTGATGGATCGATGGGTCGCACAAAGGTTGCGGATTGGCTTTTGATATTCCCGAACCAGTTTGTTGCCGGATGTGACGCACTGGTCCAACAAAGAGGCGATCTTGAACCGTTGCTTGATATGACTCACAAGACCAACGGACAAGAAGAGTTTGCTTGGAGCTAACCACACCAAGGAAACAAGAAAAGTTCTTATCGAAGAACAAAGAGTAAAGACTCAAAAAGTTGAAAGAAAATGGAATGATTTTATTATGAGAAGTGTTTACGTATTTATACTACTTGAGGAATAGAAAAAGACTTAAGAATGTATTAAAGCCAAAATTAGTAAATCGAATCTGGATGAGAAATTTAAAGACAATGTATTAAAACTCTTGGATCTCAGATCTGGTCAAAGAGACTCTTCGGCTAACGTCCAGGTTCGTCTGAACCAAGTGGTTCCTTCGCGGTGAGGAGCAGGACGGTCGCGGCACCATCCGGGCAGTCTGTTGGGTAAGGCTCATGCCTTAGAGAAATTTTGATCATCAAAGTTCAGGAACTGATCATACTGGCCGGCTGATCCATCAGTACGTTCGTCGGGACACTCGGCTCGGATTCTTCTCGATCAAAGTTAGTTCTGGCTTGACCATCAGTCTTGGCTTGGCAAGTTAGTCGGAGAAGACGAGCTCCGGTACGGTCGGTTCGGTCATCTGGACGTGGTTCCAGCCTTAGCTCCTTTCTGGCTGCTCGCGGGTTAATCCGGTACACGTCTCGGTGTGTCTATCTGGAACGATCGGCTGCTTGAACCTCAGTTGGAATGATCTGATCGTCCTGAGCTCAATTCTGGCCTGGTTCCATACACTGATCCATGTACTGGGGCGCATCAGGTTTGTATCTGAGAAGCTCTTCCCACTTGAGCACCAAGCAACCAAAATATTCCATAACACTGGAACCATCTTGTCTGCAAGCCGCTAACTCTGCCCTCAGTTGATGTACTCGAACCGCATTCCCGACAGAGAATCTCCTCTTCAAATCACCCCACATCTTGTACGCATCGGGTGTGAACGTCACGGCTGAACGGATCGTGGGCGAGATGGAAGCTCTTATCCAACCCACAATCATTGAATTTACGGTCTTCCACTGCTCAGCTTCTGCTGGCTTCTCCGACTCACTCGGCATAGTCAGAGATCCATTAATGAATCCTGTCTTGCGCTTGGCACGCAGTACGTTCTCTCCCGTCAACGAGACTGGAGAGATGGAGACTCCAGGATTATTTGAATTTGACAGAAAGTAAGGTGAGGACATACTGCTCCCACCACTACTGCTTGCGACTGCAAGATCTTTTGACATGATATTTGCTTTTCTCAATAATTTCTTCGACTCAATCTAGCAAAGCTCTGATACCATGTAAACTGAGGAAGAAAGTATTGAGAACGTGTTGTGTATTCATTACGTACAATGAGAATATATACATGACAAAGAGATCTCCACAATAGATCCTTAGTTATCGACATCTACATATATTCTACGTATATTCTCTAACAACTCTTATACGAACTTATCTACTCTTCAATCTTATCTCGACTCCAGCGAAGCTTACTCCTCAAGTAATACCAGACCGAGCTCAACCAAACCGTACCAACACCAACAAGGAGTGGACTACAAAATAATGCTGCTTGCTTCGGCCTTTTGACTTTGGACTTTGGAGCAACTTGCTTTTAGTTTTGTTTCACATTTCATCTGATGTAAGAGCAACTCTAATAACTAGAACATTTTGACTAGAGCTATCCATTGGAAATGCTTTAAGAATAACATTAACACTGGTTTCTAGACAAGTTTTTCAATATTATTAAAATATAAAAAAATTGTAAAAATTGGAGAGAAAGACAAATAAAGTTTTCACACAAGATACCAAACAAAAAAGTATAAATGTTTTTGGGTGACGTGTAATCTTCTCAAATGTCAATATTATATTTGTAATAAAAAATTTCAAGTTTTTTATTAGAGAATGAATATTTAGGCTTTCAGTGAGAAACAATTCTACTTGTGAGAGATACTCAAGTATGGTGGAGAAACCACTTTTTATTCTTCATTCAACATTTATGTAGAACAATAAACAGTAAATATTTTGTGTGATGTGTAACCTACTTATTTTTCTTTATTCTTTATTCTTTATTGTAAATGGATAAAAAAAAAAATACAATTCTACACATGTGGTTCAATTTTCTTACAAAATTTATGTACTTTGATGTTTGTTTCGTCTCTAGGTGTGTTCTTTTGTAATTTGTTTTTGTTTTTCTTTGAATTAATGTAATATTATAGATTTAATTTGATTCTATTTTGAGTTATTGAAGACATTTCCTTTTCATTCACTTATCTATATATTAGTTTAAAATTTTATAGTTTTATATATATTTGAAATAAAAATGAATGTAATGTTATATATATTTAATATATGTTAATATTTCAACAAAAACATTAAAAAGTACTATTACAAATATATCTAATAAATTGTACTACATTAAAATAAAAATATTAAAAATGATATATATATATATATATATATATTAATATTAAATAGAATAATAGAATATTTAGACTGCTTGATCCGCTTGTATTTCATTTGATCTGAGCCATTTTTATTTCATTCAAGCCGATTAATATACCAGATTCGCAATGCTTGATCCAGGTTTTTCATTCAGATCCTTAATCTTTGAGATCCTTTAAACAAGAGATCCACATATGTGGGTGCTCTAAGACCGTACCTAACTCTATGGGAGTGTTAACGGTGCAAAAGCACAAAGTTCTAATCTCTTTTCTTTAAATTTCCTTAAGATTTAAGGTTCTATATTTTCAAAAAAAAAAGTCTTTATTTGGAATTATGCAGAGATAACTGATTTTGAGTGTCATTGTACGAAATTCTTCTTTTTTAACTGGGATCAAATTCCTCTTTTTATTCATAACTAGTGATTTTCCCGGGCAACGCCCAGGTTTTCTTATATAAGTTTTAGTTTAATTTAATTTATCATATTTCTTTTAAAATATATATATGTAATACATATCAATCGATTTCCACAAAATATAAATTATAAAAATGAAGTTTAAATTATTAGATTGCAAATGCTAATAATACTGAAAATAGATATTATATGACTTAAAAAATTATATGTTGTTGATCTATATATCTAAATTAATTAAACATTGGATTATTGTTCTTATAAGTTTTATTAATGCTTCAGATTTACTTTTCAATTAATTTTACTTTTATATTGCGATATTTTTTATTGTTTAGAACTATATGTTTCAATAAAATTAAATATTTTTATTGGTTCGAGAATGTAACCTTTGAGCTTTATTAATTTACAATGTTTCATTCTTTTTGGCAGCATCTTTTTGTGAGATACGGACATTTCGCCAAATGAAATAGGATAGGATGTAAGTATATATATATTGTATTTTTACTTGTCATTGTTATTTTGGTGTGAAGAGAAAAACAAAATTAAATGTTTGAAGATTTCACCAAGGAACATCACATTCTTCCGAAAGGCTCATGAAAAACCCAAAGCACGTGCTATGTCTACTCTAAACCCGTCTCGTGCTCCACTTTTTCAAAGTTGGACGGGTGTAGCTTCCAGTCCATTGTCTCGTTCTAGACCATTACCATGTCTGGTGGATGAATCTCCTCCTAGCTTTTGCATTGTAGTTGGTGTTTCTTTTTCCGCATAATAGGTGGTTCTCTCAACAGTTTCCTTTGTAACATTATTTAATATATTCAAGAAAATCCTTGTCGGGAAAAAACATATAGAAATCATTATACTCATTGTTCAAAGTTTCAAACCGATATTCAATTTTAAACATATTACAACACACTCGTTTCAAACTTACGTTGTACTTAAACTTAGTGATCAAAGATGATCACATCACAAGTTTACAACCATAACAGAGAAGAGAAAACAACTTTCATCTAAAAGTCTTGAACAAACACATATTGCAACTCAAGCTGAATCAAATACAAAATTGAATCAAATACAAAATGGAACCAAAATACATTAAGCTCCTTCACGTGGAGAACACTAACAATACGTGTTTTAAGTCCTACTTTCAGCTTCTGAAAATTCACAGAAACAACAATTACTTTTCGTATGATCATCTTCTTCTTGGATAAAGAATTCCCGTACCTTTACTCTATGAGCAATTAATTTTGTTGGTTTGGTGGAAGCAGAGGTTGATCTCTCAGTTCATTTTCTTCTCTTTCCAGAAAGACAAGGTTTTAAAGCTTCTCTCCTTGAATCTCATCGTCAAGCATTTCATCGTTTTGATCATAAGAAGAAGATGAATCTACCAGGAGAAACAAAAACAGTCACGATCAGTTATCTATAAACACTTAAACACGGCAATTGAGTCTTTTATCTATAAAGAGTATTTGTGCATACATGACAGAAATTTTTTTTTCAACGCCACATTTAATATGAAACAGATTAGTAGGATTCGAATCATGAAAGTTCACTAATTTAGCGATTACTAGCTAATGGAGATACTCAAGTTAGTGAAACATTCCAAGATCATAAGGCTGTTAAAGGACTCATCTGATAAGAAGACACAACATGTATGCATAATAGTTCATCATCACCAACAACCGAACATAAAACCAATATTTTCAATTTCAACCAAAGCTTCATACTTTCTTAAAGGAAACCAAATTTTATGTAACATCTGAACAAAGACGCTAAGAAATAAACATAACTAAGAATCCGACAGATCATGTCTTCAAATCAGCGAGGAAGATATCAAAGTATCCATTTTTGTCTCTGAAAGTTTGGAAATGCAACGATTGAAAGGATTGAAGTGATGATTTGCAGGGTATGAGACTTACATATTTATGAAAGATTGATTATTGCGTTTTAACACACATCAATTAACCTAATATGCCAACAATACCACAATCGAATGATATGTCATTGTAGCATTTTAGGATCAAATAACACTAAGAATACATAAAATTTCCTAATCCTAGCAAATAAGAAGATGGATGATTAGTAACAACCTAAGATCCTAGAAATATAAATAAGGTGATCTCAAATCCAATCAAGAAATAAATGCAAGCACTAAATTTTCAATCAAATGCTAAGGATGGATCCATGGGAAAGGATAATTGATATAAAGTGACCAAGGTTCAATGTAGGATGTTAAAACAAAGCAATCAACAAGTCTATAGGTCTAGATCTCATTGAAATAGATTAATCCACTCCTGTGACGATAATCCCTATGCTAATCATGCACTAAACATCAACTCATGTTGGCCTAATACATTCAAGCATGCATAAATCACAAGTCTACTAACCATCTAGCAATCCTAACATCAAATCCCTTTGGTAATTCAAGCTAGAGCAATACTAAGTTCATTCAAGCATTTTAACAAACAGTTTTCGGGAATAAAATAGCTTAAGATCTATATAAGAGTGATCAAGTCTAATCTAGCATTAAAAGCACTTATCGATCATAGAACAATGTTAATCAAGCAAAAAACATCATAATATCCACCTAATCACCCTTATGTATCTAACCAATGAATCACAATGTGACTATTCACTAATCACTATGAAAAATCTTAAACCTATATGAGATTCAAGACTAATCATGTTAATGAGCAAGAGAAGCATAATATAAGATGAAGTACTTCCTTAAATTGATAAAAAAAAGTTCAAACTTTTACAAGATTGGACAAAGTCTTGAGAGAAAATGAGATAAAATCTACAAAATTAGGTTTAAAGAATATTTATAGTGGTCTAAAAACGAGTTGGGGCGACCCAACAAGCATAGATTGACCCAAGATATTTTGGGTAAAAATTGGTAAAAACAGAAGTGCAGATTTTTCAAAAGTGTTCCAGCTGGTTTTTGACGTGTTATTTGGCCGCTGAGCCATAGGCTGCTCCAACATACGGATAACTTGATGATTACAACGCAGCAGCTTCGCAGACCGATGCACCATCCCGAGTGAGAACGCGTATAAATGATGTTGTCGTCTTGGATTCAGAGCGGCTTTGTGGTATGGTATCGAGGCCGCTGTAACAGTTTGCCAACAAACCCGTCACTCGGACAAAATCACTCTTTTGCTTCAAATCAAGCTCCAAATGCTTCAAACTGACCAAATGACATCTCCAACGCCTAATATGGAGTTATGCATGGAAATAGAACCTAATAATGTCTAAAAGCTATTATAAATGATCAATTATTTGATAGTTAAAAATCATGCAAATTCATAAGATATCTGTGACACCCCGATTTACATAATAAAATGTTACGATAAGTAAATAGCTCTGATACCAAAATGTGACACCCGTCACTTTCGAAATAGTAAAAATAATTCGATAAGTACAAATATCTGAAATGTCCATATATAAATATTTGAAAGTCCACATCCACGCTTGAATTCCATAATATAAAATAAAATCTGAAACATAAAGTACGACATAAACCGAGAGTCCGAAATACGAAATAACATAAACGATAAAAGCCCAAAGGCCTAGAGGCCCGATAACGATAAAAGCGATAAAAAGATAGATGCCCAAAAGCCCAATAGTAGTAAAAGCCCAAAAGCACCGGTCCGGTATAATCACTTCTGCTCGTCGGTCTCACCTGAAAGGGGGAAAGAAGGAGGGGTGAGCGACAGGGGAATCGCCCAGTGAGGTATGGGATGCTAATCCGCAAACCACTGACTCAGTTCATAGCACTACAACTATGTAGGCATAGCTCTAGCATGAGACAATCACGGTGCCTATTACACCACACAGAACAATCACATATGTCTAGTGGACTAGACA
>NC_027756.1:27836730-27840827 GCF_000695525.1 Brassica oleracea var. oleracea
GCGGCGGCTTACCGGAAAGTTGGCCGGCGGCGACGGCGGAGCTGCGGCGGCGGACGGTGGTCCGGCGGCGGAGCTGCGGTGGCGACGATTTCCGGCGGCGGCGCGTGCGTTTCACGCGCGCGCGAAGGGCGGTTTTCTGGAGGCGCGTACGGCTTCGTCCGGGCTCCGATCGTGACGCGGTTGGTGTCTACGGCTTCGTCTCGACGAGAGGAACACGATGATGGACTTGGATGCACGAGATTCGCAACGATTAAGAAGTTATGGTCGATTTACTAAAACGGCCGAAACTAAACTCAAAAATATGGCGGTTTTCAATTACCTTTGGTTGCGGATGATGGTGGTGACAAGCTGAACGTGATCACGGCACACGGTTGCTCCGGCGACGAGCTCAGGTGAGCTTTCTCTCTCTTTCTCTCTTTCTCTCTCTCTCTCTCTTTCTCTCTCTCTCTAAAGAAGTTGGAGATGGTGGAGATGGTGGGGATGGTGGAGATGGTGGGGATAGTGGAGATGGTGGGTCATTACAATATCAAAGATTGATTCCGATGGTGACAAGAGTGGATAGATGCGTAACGTCTCCGGATGTCTTTTGTTGGTGCGTTGAAACCAATAGACACGCCTGCTCTGTTCTGTCTCTGCCGACGATACGATGATTGTGAACCTTTTTCGAAAGTATCCAAGAGATTAAAAAGACTAAGCTGATATATGTTGAACCCAATAACCGGTCCATATCTTAGCCCAATCAGAAAATATGACGCTTAAACCTAAGCTGAAACGTCTATTAAAAAAACGTCCACTGAAAAAAAGAAGGAATAATTGAGAAAATGGGGGAGAAGAAGAGATGGATTGCCATGTATACGAAGCACCTCACACAGAAGCGAAAGGTCTATCACGATGGCTTCCTCGATCTCCACTTCACCAGAAAAAAGGTTTCGCTTCCGATTATGTAATACACGAATCAGATCTTCCTCGACTGTTCCACTTATGCTTTGATTGATTGCTGTGAGATTTCTCGAGCTAACCCGAGAGTGAATAATTGAAAAGCAGGTGTTGCTTTATGATGAGGCTGATAATCTACTCGAAAGCAGGATGTTAAAAGCAAACGAAGTTGTGGACTCTGGTGAAAGGCTCACGTTTCAAGCATATCTTGTCGATGTATGCGAACCCTCTAACCCAAGTGAGCACTCGGTTCACCAGCCCAAACCTTTTGCAGTCCTCAGGCCTAATTTCAAGAAATCTTCTCCTTATTCTCGTAATCAATCAATCATCTCTCATTTTTTCCTCAGGACATCTACAACAATATTTATTCTACTTATTTTCCTTTTTGTTTCTTGTTAGAAGATAAGAAACCAAACCTAGCACATAGTTTTGCTTCAAAGAATCTCAGCCCATCTCACAAAATGATTAGAGGTGAGTTTAGTTGGTACCCTTCCTATAACTCCCTGCAGAGTGTTAAAATCGAACGCTGCAGTCTATTTATGTTTTCCTTGTACTGCATTTGCAGTATTCAAAGAGAGAGAACTGCACAAGTTTGCGGCACTAACTCCTGACTCTGTTATACCAACATTTGAAGGTTTGAAACGTTAATTTTGCTGTTAATGTTTTGGAGAAGGTCAAGTTAAACCTGTGGCATTGCTGTTATGAGCCTATGTATCTGTCCTGAACTCAGTATATGTAAACCGTAATATTCTTCTTGAGTTAGACAGACACCTTTGTATCTTATAACCTCCACAAGGATGGAGAATAACATAGTTCACGTTAGGGATAGGATACTCTTTTTCATTGCGTTTAGGCTCTGTTAAAATAATGAAAACTCAACAGTCAGAAAGAAACCCAGAATGTATATGTATGCTTGTTGGCTTTGCGCATTTTTGCTGCAACTAACAGCAAGTACGCAGGGACTTTACCTCTTGGCTCAGCTAATAATGGAAGCAATTATCACCCTCTGATCAACTCTCCTCGTGATGGTAATAATCTGGGAAATCTACCCGCTGAATGCGTTGCCTAGCTTAGTTATAGTTAGTGCACATCCCTAATTCTAAGATGTTAAAGTTGCTTTGTACCAAGTAACTGTAAACTAGATTAGCTCTGAATCGTAGAACTCATGCTTTTCAATCCATAGTCATTACCAAACATGAGAAAATGTTGCAATGCTGATGCTGCTGTCTGATCTGGTAAAATGTTGCAGGAAAGTCTGGTGCTGATCTAAGCCGCCGAGAGAATGATAAGTACAGCAAGGACGTTAAACCTTTACGTGATGGTAAGTCAAATGTTCATTTTAGCTGTTTCAGTTTTTCTGTCCAAGTGGTTTCTTTGTAATACCAATGCAAAGGAAACCTCATTGCAGTAAATCAAATACTCTCCATACTTCAGAGACCGAATGCTACAGCCACATGTTCTGACACTAACCCGAAGACGCCAATGTCCTCAACAAAAGTACCTCAAGAATCTGATACCTGCAAAAACATTAAAGTGGAGCCTATATCACCGAGAGGTAATTCCCCTATTTAAATGCTTTAAGACTTGAAAAAAAAACCTGAAATGGGAAAGAGTCTCATCTGCGAACAATTATTTCTTCTGCTTATGAGTTGCAGCAGCATCTAGAGATTCACTTCCCCAGCAGTTCATGGTCCGAGAAACCTCACCGGCCAAGACAACTGCACGCACAATGACTCATCTGAACTCGTCCTCTCCGAGTTTTGACCTTGGAATATAAAAAACCCCAATATCTCATTTTACGTAAGTTCTGTGTAACTTTTTCTTTTATGAAATGAACTATATGGAAACAAAGTTATGTAGCTTTATGTATATCCGACTGAAAAAAACAGGACGAACTAGATCTTAACATATTTTTTTTTTTTTTTTTTTTGAAACACAATCCTCCAGATTATAAACAAGATGTTCAGCACTTTCAGACTAATTATATTGGAGATTAACATGTGTTGTTCCTGGATACCTGTACAGCTCAAATAGAGATACTGGAGCTTTCCTACTTCTTTTACAATCTCAGGGAAGCTCCTAATTGAGGATTTCCAAGGCGGTATGGCATATCATCTCGTGCATTTCTACCATGTTTTTAGGTATGCTCACAAGAGAATTTGCAAAAAGATACTTGTTCCATTGATCTTCCATTGAAAAAGCAATCAATGTCCTGGTCCACAATCATGTTCTTCTCGTTGTTGCTAACACTACAAGAAAACAGGGGGATTCTGATGGTCGAAATCGTCAGAAATTCGTCGGAATAGACCGATTCCGACGAATTTCGGACGAACCAATTCGTTGGTATCATTTTGTTGGAAAAAAAGTATTCGTCGGAATTTCGTCGGAATTTCGTCGGAATTTCGTCAGACCTTCCGACGACTTTTTGACGAATACCGAGAAACGTCATTCTGACGAACTTCCGACGATATTCTGATGCGGACACAGAGACCAGAGTTCATCGGAAAAACTATATACTGACAGAGCACGTTCCTCGAACTATACCGACGAACGGAGTCCTCGGAAAATACCGACGGACTATGGTTCGTCGGAAGATACCGACGGACAATGGTTTGTCGGAAGATACCGACGGACAATGGTTCGTCGAAATTTTTCGAGGAACCTGCTCCGTCAGTATTTTCCGACGAACCATAGTCCGTCGGTATAGTCCGACGCCCTCAATTCGTCGGAATATATCAATTTTAAATACGAATTAATTTTGCATTTTTATATATTTTTTTATATTAAAAATTAATAAATAAATAAATAAAATCTGAAATTTAAAACTAATAATATTATAGAATTTAAATTCATACAAACCGAAATAGAAAAAAAACATTCAGGAAGTTTAAAATTCATACAAACCGAAATAGAAATAAAAAACGTTTAGAAAGTTTTAAAAAGCAGAAAAAACTAAGAACTCGAAGACATCAAACGATCTAGCTTCTGCATTATCTCGGCGTTGAACTTCTTCTGGGATGCCAGCTCAGCAAGGATAGTGGCATTCTCCGAACGGATAGTGGCATTCTCAGAAAGGATAGTGGTGTTCTGCTCCTCCAATGCCCCAATCTGTTCATCTTTGTCATGTAGCTACTCGAGAATCATGGGATCGGCATACGGAG
>NC_027756.1:27840876-27841301 GCF_000695525.1 Brassica oleracea var. oleracea
ACCGCCTACAAAAATATTTAAAGTTAGTAAATAGGGACAAGTTAGTATTCGACATTATAAAAAATATATATTAATACAAAAATTTACCTTTTCAACCATCTCATTTATTTGCAATAGGGACAAGTTGGTTGAAGCTCCCGTAGAATCGCCGTCATCAGAGAGAGGCTGAGATTGAGATGCTATTTCAGCTTCCACCAAATCAACGACACCTTTGATCACGAGGTCCTGAATTTGACTCGTCTTCTTGTTGGTGTGAGCCACCTTAATGAGTTGGAGACGATCAACGGGATTACCGTCATTTGCTTCGATCTAAAAAAATCGTCATTATTAGCCAAGGGATATATAAAATATTTATTTAAAAAATATAAAGATAAACAATAATAAAAAACTTACAAGTTCATCCTCCTTAGTAGACATAGAGCAAG
>NC_027756.1:27844902-27850132 GCF_000695525.1 Brassica oleracea var. oleracea
CATATTTTTTTTTTTTTTTTTTTTGAAACACAATCCTCCAGATTATAAACAAGATGTTCAGCACTTTCAGACTAATTATATTGGAGATTAACATGTGTTGTTCCTGGATACCTGTACAGCTCAAATAGAGATACTGGAGCTTTCCTACTTCTTTTACAATCTCAGGGAAGCTCCTAATTGAGGATTTCCAAGGCGGTATCGCATATCATCTCGTGCATTTCTACCATGTTTTTAGGTATGCTCACAAGAGAATTTGCAAAAAGATACTTGTTCCATTGATCTTCCATTGAAAAAGCAATCAATGTCCTGGTCCACAATTATGTTCTTCTCGTTGTTGCTATAAGTTTATCATAACTGCTCCTAAACCATTCAAGTCTTCTGGTGTCTTGCCCTTACTCTCTGTGCCATATCATAGCAGCTGAGAGCTTTATCATTTCCAATAGCATATTTAACCACCATCTCTGCCACTCTCAAGTGTCCCTCTTTGGACAAGGCTTCTCAAAATGCGCATTCTGAAATAGCGTGAGATCACATCACTTTCATCTGACTTCTTGGCCTCATAAATCTCCTACTTTCGTTTGTCAACATTTCATAAAACAATAACGTACTACTTTATTTTGAAGCTAAATATAGATAAATCAATAATAAAACACATACCCAAGGAGCGAGTCTTAATCATGTCCTACGCGTGCGGTTAACCTTAATAACCAACAAATATCTTCTACAAATTCCAAATTTTCAACAATGCAGAATCAAACTTCACAAAACAATCTTTAGAAGAAATTTCTTGGGAAGTATAAGTTACTTCTAAAGTGATATATAAAAAGGATAGGGAAATGGCGGGACCGGAACAAGCAGCAAAGCAGTCAAGTGAAGTATTGGGCCAGCGGCGAGCATTAGGGATGTGTCCGGTGAGAGCGGCAGCGGTTGGATTTGTGATTGTTGGTGGACTTGGCTACATGGTCTTGTACAGCAAGAAGAAGCCAGAAGCTTCAGCAGGTGATGTCGCTAAAGTTATGTCCGGTGTCTCTGGTACTACTGAAAGTACTCGTCCTCGTAACTGACATTTTTGCTATTTTTGTTCCTCTTTAAGTCACATATAACTAAATGTTTTTTTATTGAAAGTATATAGTGAATCTTTTAATATTTTATAACATTTCAGTATTTGAACTTGTTAATTACTCTTGACATCAATCCTTCCAAAGTCAGTTATTTGCTCTTACTTTTTTTTAGGGAATGTAAAATCATCTGCATCGCATGTACGGCCGGGCCAGAATGCAAGCAGATTAAGCATTTGCTTGAGCGCCGGTAAATATGCCAATTATCCAAATGATTAGGTGGCTTAGATGGCCCAAGGGATTGTAAATTGATTCAACTCCAAACGTCTCGGGTTCGAATGCTGACTTCAGCAGTTTTATTTTATTTTACCTAATACTAACCTTACCTATCAAAAAGGAAATAGAGTAGCAGTTTTATTTTATTTTAGCTAATACTAACCTTACCTATCAAAAAGGAAATAGAGTAACAATAAAATAAAAAGAAAATAGAGTGATGAAACCCTTGTTCGGAAACTCGCTAGGCGCTATGCGTGCGGCACATCCGGGCCTAGCGATTTATTAGAAAATCGGAGAAAACTCGGAGAGTACGTGGGGCGGAATTTTTTGTACTTTTATATGTATAATACCTTATTTATATGTATAAATTAAAAAATCAGTAGAAAACCAAAATATTGATTTTTTAATTTTCTACTGGAAGTCGTCCAGGAAAAGTCAAATTTCTGACACAATCCGGTCAAATGCAAAACTAACTCATTTTCCCTAGACGACTTACATGGAAGTCGTCTCGATTTTTTTTTTTAACAAACAAAGATGGACGACTTCCATGTAAGTCGTCTAGGTTAAAAATCAATTGCAAAACTAACTTAAATGGTCGACTTACTAGAAGTCTACCAGACGACCTCCGTGGAAGTCCTCTGCGTCAATGTTTAATAAACTTTCATTTTCTGTAAAACTATAAAGACTTTTTAATTATTTTTTTTTGTTAATTCATGTATATTAGTCAATATTGGGGCTACTGAATGAAATTTATAACTTAATTGGTGATATTTATAAGGTTACCAACATTCATGCTTAGTAAAGTTTCTAGCTAATTGAGAAGACTTTCGTGGAAGTCTTCTACGTTAGTTTTTGTAAATTTGTTAAGTAACTTTAAGATATGTTTATTTAATTTTCAAAAGTGTTAAGTAACTTCAAGAATAGTCAAGTAACATGGTTTAATGTGTCTTCTCAGATCATAAGATATACTTTTTACTTATGTATCTAATGAAAGTGTTCTAGTTTTGAACTTATGTAATGTTTTATCTTTTGTGAATTTGACTAAGTTTTCTTGAGAATTTTTCTCCCTTAGTTGTAATAAATTTGATTAATTTTATTGTGTTATTGTGTTTTGCTATTGAAGTTGTATCAATAACTTCAATTATGTCAAGTAATTTTGGCAAGATAATGTCATGGAAAAGGAACATATTTACCAAACTTTTTCATTAATCTCTTCAAATTTACAAAAAAAAATCACAACTAAAGGAGTACACATGCAAATCACAAAACAGACCACAAACAAAACTATTATAGATCATTTCTCTACAAAGACAAACTTAGACTCCACTTGATATGAAAGAAGACCCCGTCAGAAGACTTCCTGAAAGTCATCTGGAAGACTTCCTGGAAGTCATCTGGAAGACTTTTTTGAAGTCGTCTGGAAGACTTCTTGGAAGTCTTCTAGCGCATTATATTTTAGAAGAATTCCGAGAAGACTTCCCATAAGTTTTCCAAAGTATGATCCAGATCTGAAAAACATGTATATCAAACCCAGATCTGTAAAACATGCATATCATATCAAAAAACGTTCAAATGGCTTAAAAACAGAGAAATGAGTGGAAAATTAGATAGACATACTTTTATAGAACACACAAAGTACATATCCAAGTGGAAGATGAGAACCATATGATTAAAACCTACAACAAAAAGATAGATTAGTGAGAAAGACATGAGACAAAAATGAAAAATTCATATAAAGTTTAGTGTTTTCAAGCCAAAGAGATTAGAATGGGTTTGAAGAGTTTTAGTTTGGGAAAAAATTATGAATTTTATGCAACAGGAGCTTACCAAATAAAGAAAAATCAACATAAGAACATACCAAAACGCTCAGATCTATTATGAAAGGGAGACATGGGAGAAGACTCCGTCAAAAGACTTCCTGGAAGTCGTCTGGAAGATTTCCTGGAAGTCGTCTGGAAGACTTCCTGAAAGTCGTCTGGAAAACTTCCTGAAAGTCGTCTGGAAGTCTTCTAGCCTGCAAGTCTTCTAGCCCAGAAGTCTTCCAGATCTAAAAAACCTGCATATCCAAATCCAGATCTAAAAAATCTGCATCTCCAAAAACGTTTAAATGGCTTAAAAACAGAGGAAATGAGTGGAATATTAGATAGATCTACCTTTATAAAACACAAAAATACATATCTAAAATTATTAAATCTACCTTTAAATGAGTGGACGATGAGAACCATGTGATGAAAAACCTGCAAAACAAGATAAACTAGTGAGAAAGACATGAGACAAACACAATAAATTAATATAAAATTTGGTGTTTATAAGTTCAAAGAGATTAGAGAGAGGTTGGAGAGTTTTAGAACGACAAACATATCATTTTTGTTGCAGCCATTTGAGAGGAAGAGAGAGAATGTGTAAATGTTTTTTTATATATGGAGACAAAAATTCCAATAAGGTTAAATATTTTCGATTAGAAGACTTACTAGACGACTTACTTGTAAGTCGCCTAGAAGGCTTTAATTTTTTTAGCGGGAAACTAAAATATTTTTAGCGGGAGTTAGAAGACTTCCCAGACGACTTACATGTTAGTCGTCTAGATCCTAAACATAACTCCTAAACTTCATAAAATCAAATTAAACTTAAAAAGTGTTTAATATACACAGAAATAATCACATGTAGATAAAAATTTAATTTTTCAAAAAAACATTTAAGCTTTCCAACAGCTAACCTTAAGAATACATACAATACTACAACATATGTTGTCAAACCCTAGACCAAAGAATATCATGATTCACTACTTTCACTCATCTATTTTGAAAACAATTAAATTTTATTATATCTTAATTTATATCACTTAAAACAGTTTATAATTACACTATTTTAATTTTTCGCTTATCAAAATATTTTTTACAAAATTTATGAATTATTTTTAAGATCAACTATACCAGATGACTTCTGTGGACGTCGTCCAGAAGACTTAACAGAATCTTAGAAGACTCAGAAGACTTAGCGGGGATATATTTGTATTTGTTTTTTTGTTTGGTCACAAGGGGCTGGTTGTAATTTCACAAGGCTTTTGGGTTAATTTTGCATTTAATCCAAGTTTAGGTATACTTTTGCAATCAAAATCAAGTTTTGAATCATATTTGGTAAATCTCCCCATTAAAAATTGGTCTTTTCAAAATTTATTTATTACGGTTGAATGAATTATAAACCAAAGAATATATATATAGATCTTAAATGGAATAGGACCAATATAATACAACAAAGAGAATCAATGTTTATGATGCGACAAAAATTTCAAGATTGCAAGAAAATTAATAGAGTTTAAAAATTTATTAACAAAGACCTCTCGAGAAGAATATTTTCAAACTATTCTCTGTGTTCTATGGTTTTGTGTATCATTTTTGGGAAAATTGTCAATATTGACTCACAACTTGATTTCAAACACAAAAGTTAACCCAAACTTGAATCAAATGCAAAAGTAACCTAAAAGGCTATTGAAATTACAACCAACCCCTTGTGAACAAACAAAAAAACCGAAATTTTTTTACGTTTCTAACCCCAGTAAGTCGTCTGGACTAGTTTTACTTAGAAATAATTTAAAAATTTTGTAAAAAATATTTTGATAAGCGAAAAATTAAAATAGTGTAATTATAAACTGTTTTAAGTGATATAAATTAAGATATAATAAAATTTAATTGTTTTCAAAATAGATGAGTGAAAGTAGTGAATCATGATATTCTTTGGTCTAGGGTTTGACAACATATGTTGTAGTATTGTATGTATTCTTAAGGTTAGCTGTTGGAAAGCTTAAATGTTTTTTTGAAAAATTAAATTTTTATCTACATGTGATTATTTCTGTGTATATTAAACACTTTTTAAGTTTAATTTGATTTTATGAAGTT
>NC_027756.1:27851658-27851888 GCF_000695525.1 Brassica oleracea var. oleracea
CTGGGTGTACACAGCTCTTCCGGAATTGGGTGCTACTTTTGGTAATCCTCTCCCAAACAATCCGTCTCCACCGATACTGGCTTACAAGGGTCGCAAAGGATGCAGACAGTTTAAAGAGGTTATCCTCAGTCAGGTATTTACTTCAATTTGGACGACTTCGTAGAAAACTTATAATTAAGTCGTCTGGGAAGACTATCCAGATTACTTAATTATAAGTCTTCTACTAAGTC
>NC_027756.1:27852060-27852393 GCF_000695525.1 Brassica oleracea var. oleracea
GACGACTTAATTATAAGTCGTCTGTGAAGTCTTTTCTTTCCATCTTTATTAATCCGTCAAATATGTAAGTTCATATCTTCTATTTACTGCAGACTAGGGTAATCAACTTTGTTGAAAAGGACACTGCTGAAATGTTTCCAAAATGGGAGTTTGATGTTGAGGACACGCTCGCGGAGAACATAATTAAACTCATGTTTGTGAAGAAACCGTGGAAGTGGACCATGGATTGCTGGGAAGTCACCGGTACTTGGGTCAATACAAAGCCGGCGGTTGTGAGTCCAGCGAAGAAAAAGGTAGTGAAGGAAGACAGTCCAAGACCTCGGAAGAAAGCTC
>NC_027756.1:27854217-27855539 GCF_000695525.1 Brassica oleracea var. oleracea
ATATCTTCTGACTTGTACTCAATTTTATATGCAGCATATTGATGCTTCGATTAATGTGCTGAGGAAGAGGTACGACGCTTACCCACAACATTTCAGGAGCGAGAGAATTTGCTTCCTTGATCATCTCTTTGCTCAGCAATGGATATTCAACTTCAAGGATTTTAAGGAATCGAAGCCCAATCACAACGGTTTAGGAAGAAGACTCTCTGGTGGGGCGTGGAATTATTATGCAGACACTATACCATCATTTTGCCAATCGAACAAGGTTTGGGGGACGGATATTGATGATATCTATGCGCCAGTAAACTTCGCCGACAGTCATTGGATTGCTATGTGGATATCGATCCCTAAGAGGCACATAGTCGTCTTTGACTGCATTTGTTCTAGTATCTCCCCAGAAGAACTCGATGTTGTAATGGAGCCTTTTCTCTACATGGTCCCTATCTGCTTGTTGAGTGCGCTTCCTCAGACGAAGTACGTGCCCAATACAGCCTGGAGCCATTCACATATGAGAGACTGACCAATATACCTCCGGCCAAAGCTGGTGATTGTGGCATGTACACTCTAATGTACATTGAATGTCATGCTCTTGGGATAGAGTTTAGTAAAAAAGACTTTGCTAAGCCCAACGGGAAGAGTATGAGGGATAAGATGGCGGTGGATATATTTCAAGAGCTTCCTAACGTGCATGAGTTTGAAAACAAGGACATGGATGACATCATGGGTACGTATGACGTGTGATAAACAGGCCACGTTAGATTATTTTGTATGATAGATTAGGCTGATGTGTGTATTTGAACTTGATCCATATTTTGTATTTGAACTTGATCCCTATTTTGTATTTGAACTTGATCCCTATTTTGTATTTGAACTTGATCCCTATTTTGTATTTGAACTTGATCCCTATTTTGTATTTGAACTTGATCCCTATTTTGTATTTGAACTTGATCCCTATTTTGTATTTGAACTTGATCCCTATTTTGTATTTGAACTTGATCCCTATTTTGTATTTGAACTTGATCCCTATTTTGTATTTGAACTTGATCCCTATTTTGTATTTGAACTTGATCCCTATTTTGTATTTGAACTTGATCCCTATTTTGTATTTGAACTTGATCCCTATTTTGTATTTGAACTTGATCCCTATTTTGTATTTGAACTTGATCCCTATTTTGTATTTGAACTTGATCCCTATTTTGTATTTGAACTTGATCCCTATTTTGTATTTGAACTTGATCCCTATTTTGTATTTGAACTTGATCCCTATTTTGTATTTGAACTTGATCCCTATTTTGTATTTGAACTTGATCCCTATTTTGTAA
>NC_027756.1:27858497-27871412 GCF_000695525.1 Brassica oleracea var. oleracea
TGGAAAAAATTTCAATTTCATACCTTAAACTAGTGAGATGACTTCCTTAGCACACAGAGTCTTCTCCAACCACCCACAATCTCAAACGAAAGTAACCCACCAAGAATAGTATGCTTGAATGGCTCTATAAACCATAAAAAAAAAATGAATAAAAAGCTTGTGTTTTTTGGATGAATATGGAGGCAAAGTGAAAGAGATGTTGTTTTTAGTTCATAACAAGTGAGAAAGAGAGAGTGTAAATCGATTTTAGGTGCATTAAGAGCTTCAAATTGGTTGTTCATGGTGGTTGGGGTATTGATGACAATGACAATCTTGTAATTACTTGAAGATGATGAGGGTGAGAGAGTAAAAATGTTATTTTCGGAAAAAAAAAATAAAAAAAATTTGATGACATTTTCGTGAATATCATGAACTTGTATGGTGAATAGGACATGAGTTAGTTTTAGGTTTGACTTTGAGTTTTGAGTCAATCTTGCAAAAAGCTCTATCATTTTATCTATGTTATTTGTTGTGCTTCCATTATTATGTATATATTTGTAAAATGTGTTTACAGTCTAATTAATAAAATAATGTTGTTGTTAAAAAAATATGAATCATGGAAACATATATATCACACACACATATAACAAAAAACATATATGCTACGGACACATAGCAACAAAAGAAAAAAAAGACACAAAAGGCATTTCTGCATATAAATTACATATAAATAAATTTTATTTTGATGAAAATATAGTGAATATTTAAATATTTTAAACATTTCAATATTTGAAGTAGTTATTCAATTATTGACATCGATCCTTCCAAAGTCAATTATTTGCTCTTAATTTTTTAGGGAATGTGAAATCATTCGTATCGCATGATATTATGCTCAAGTAATTCAATAATAGCTTGAAAATTTAAAACTGTTGTAAATAACACGACAATAATGAAAATATTTATATGTGAATGCAATGTTTTTAAACCCGACTCGGATAGTTAATCAGATTACTCTTTGGATCACTGGATCGACCATTGTTGAACCGCGTATCAATAAATTAACAAATTCTAATATAAATGTATATATGAATATAATATTATTAACCATTGAAAAATATAAGATGTTATCAAGTCTTATTTACAAAACTTAAATAATTTTTTTTAATTTCACTTTTCATCCATCATGAAATAAATTATTTGATAAAATTTTAATACCAAATAGGAACTTTGGCTAAAAATAAAATAGTAAATAACTAAATAAAAGTATTATAAAATTTATTTTCAAATCTAAAATAAGTAAAAAAATATAAACTAATAATAGATTATCAATAAAAAGAATAAAATAATAGTCTACTACTATCATAGTTTAAATTTCATCAAAATCTAAAGAATCACAAATGTTGTAGTTTATTTAATTTTGTCTAATATTAAAAAGTGTATGAAATTTTAATCAATTTTTATAAGAAAGCCGATGGCGGATCACATGTTAATGCATGTTTTGGATTTTTGTCGGGTTTTATTGAGGTTTTAATTAACAAAATTTTTGCTAAATCTGGGACACCAAATTTACTGGTTCAACCGCGGATCCAGATCAGGTATAAAAACACTGTATGAATGATAAAACAAGTATATCACATACACATATAACAAGTATATATATATATATATATATATTACATACCCATATCGATAAAAGAAAGAAAATGCACAAAAGGAATTTGTTGCTTATAAATCTTCAAGCGCCAAACGAAATCACCAAACACCAATCATCAAAACATGAAAAAACGGAAAACGTATAAAACAAAATGGTTACTTCCGAAAAAAAACACAGTTACTCCGAAATAAGAGGGTATGTTAAAAAATAAAAGGAAATTTATTAAAATAACAAAAAAAAATATTGTGTTATTATTAAAATAATTCATATTTTACAAAAATTATTAGAAACTGTCCTTGTTCATAGTTATACCAAAAATTTGAATTACAAAAGTTCCCTTAAGAATTGAGCGTTGCAGATTTGTTTAAAAATAAATAAATCTGTTGGATATTAAATATGTTTGTTAAATCTGTTTAGAAAAGCAAAATATGTCAAAAGACTCGCACCAAACTTTCTTAAGAACATAAAATTTATTTGTACGACAAAGTTGTGTGTCTGATTTGAATTGAAAGTATGTTGTAAAAGATATGTCTGACAAATGAGATAGTAGATTTATTGTAAATAGTAGATTTTTTTGTCAGACTTAATTTCTTTTGGCGGATTTATGTATGGATTTAAATTTGTAACATGCTTTTCAATTTACGAAGTGGCAGATTTTTAGATTGAAATCAGGATTTGTGTAAACCAAACTTAATTTAATGTTGATTTAAACTCGGTCTATTTTAATTTTGAATTTTATTTATTTCCAGTGTAATTAAAACCATAATTAATTACATAGAAGAAACATGTCAAATGGACATATAACAAAAAAGAGAATTTCAGTTTTAGTACAAACTTGATATTACTTTCAAATTTACCTTTAAATGATGACTATTTTATAAATATTTCAAATTTATGATGGAAAAGACTAAACTAATCCTCCTAAATCATTTAAAAATGTTTAATAATCATTTATAAAACATTTATAGAGGTTTATAAACCCAACCGGCCTCCTAAATAGTAAAACCTAAACAATAATCACTAAACCCTAAACCCAAATGTTATGGTATTTTTGATTGAATGTATTTTTGAAAAGTGATATTTAACTTACGGTGTTTCCTCTATTATAAATGTTTAAGAATAATTTATAAAATATTTTTAGAAGATTATTCCCCTCCCTCNNNTAATAAGAGAGAATTTCAATGTTACCAAAAGTTTAATACCACTTCTCAAATTTACTTTTAAATGATAATCATTTTTATAAATACTTTAAATTTGTGATAAAAATATTAAATAAAATTTCCTAAATCATTTATAACCTTTTAAAAATAATTTATAAAATATTTATAGAAGTGTATAAACTCAACCCACTCCTTAAATATTAAACCCTAAACAATAATCACAAGTTGTAAAAAATGTTTAAGCATTTATGAGTAGGAAGAATGTTTCTCTCTATCGTCTTCTTGATCATGAAGATCATATACTTCAGCCAAATCACGAAATTCTTCTTCATTATTATTATTAGACTTCTTATAACCGCATATGAATCATTCAAGCCACCCAGAAACTTAATTATCTTGTCATGATCAGCTTTTGTATCAGTAGCCTTGTAACAATCGCATTTGAGGCATCTCTTAACACAAATTGCACTATCAAGCTCATCCCACAAATTTTTCAATGTCGTATAGTAGGTGGATAAATCCTTTGATTATTGTTGTAATGACCAAATCTGTCAAGAGAGTTGATATGATCGCAGAAGATTGGTTATATGGAAACGAGTCATCAAGCCCTTCCAAATCTCTGATGCATCATCAAACCATAAAATACTCTTATAAATCTGCTTTTAAACAGAGTTTAGCAACCAAGATTTCACCATAGAGTTACACCTAGACCATATCCTGAAATTACGATGAGATTCACCTGGCCTAGTAATCGAACCATCAACAAAAACTAATTTGTTCTACGCATCTAATGAAATGGTCATTGCAATACGCCAATTATCGTAATTCATACCATCAATTACCTCAGTGATGAGAGAAAGGCCAGGATTGTCACCATTCGTGAGATAGAATGGTGAGTGTATGCTATCGAGTGAATTTGTTGTTGAAATCGGAGAATCTGGGGGCATGGTAGCTGGAACAGAGTTTTGTCGAGAAGATGATGTTGCTCTACCTGTGCTACGCGGAATTTTGCGAGCAAACACCATTGTAGTAACTTGAAAACGATTAGCCAAAAAAACTGTTGATAGAAACTTGACCGGGAGATTCCCCGACAAATCAAGCACAAAAAAACGATCGAGGTTTGTGCCCAGAAGCTATGATACCATGTTATTGAACACAGAGAACGAGAGAAAATGTAACAAACCATTTTGTTATTCAATCTTTTAATGATTATGTTATAACACACTCTTTTATCTATACTATTATTTGTGAAAGTGATTTTGTTGATTTGTCACATTCTCCATAATTTTAGCTAATTTTGTTTATTTGTCATATTTTTATTAGTTTTTTGATTAAATTATCAATTTATTAATATAAATATTTTGTCATACTATTATTTATAAAGTGATTTTGCTGATTTGTCACATTCTCCATTATTTTAGCTAATTTTGCTTATTTGTCATATTATTATTAGTTTTTAGATTAAATTATCAGTTTATTAATTTAAATAATATAAATATTTCTATTTCTAATTAATTTATTAATTTAAATAATATACATATTTCGAAATTTCTAATTGGAATTATGATTATAATTATTTTAACTTTCACAAGATTTTTATTAGTTTTTAGCTTAAATCATTAATTTATTAATTTAAATAACATAACTATTTCAAAATTTCGAATTTGAATTATAATTATAATTATTTTAAAAAAGTTAGGACCAATTCTTATTTTCATATGATGTAAGATGTTTTAAACTCTATAGTTTCAATTTTCTCATTCATCCCAAGTTGCCTCGATTATAGTTTTTGACATCTGTATTTATGTACTTTTGATATTTGTTTTTTATAGTTGGAGTTCTATGTTTTTCTTCTTTCTTTGAGTCTGCAATACTAGGATCAAATCGGTTTTGTTACATGGAATTTAGAATTATAAATTAGGTATTATGAATTAGGTATTATGAATTATTTCAGTAGTTATTTCACATGTATGTTTTATTACTGTTTAATCTATAAGAAAAATATGCTTTGATATTAAATTTAGAGAATTGCCTACGTAATCATGTTATGAACATGTCTTTAATGGTTTAGTTTCTAAAACGGCCAAAAGTAAATATATTTTTAATGAATAATTAGATTTATCATTATATAATTAACCATAAATTAACTTTAATAAGAAAACTATAATTATCTATTGTTTCTTTTATTAAAAGTAAACTTATGAAATATTAAGATAAGTCAATGTATATATTGATCAAGTAAACCAATGAAATATTGTCATTATCTCAATTCGTTTTTTTTTAAATCTTCAAAATTATCATCGAACTTTAGTTTTTATTTACTTTTTATTTATTTTGTTCGTATTTGGATTTTGTGTGTTTAATGTTTTTTTGGTAATTTAATTCATGTTTATGGTTCAAAAATACAAAGTAGATTAACAGAGACCAAAAGTTCACATTAATACTTTACTTTATTGTGTGGAATATTTGATATGTAATTATGCTCTTATGGTCTCATAGTTTTATAGCTTTCCTTTGTGTTAAGAAAACGTAGATCAAAATAAAAATCGAAGAGAACTAAAATGATTAAGAATCTAAAGAATAAGTTATCATGATGTTTAAATCATAATACATATATTACTAATCCCCTATATATTATTTGAGAAGCATTACAACTTATTTTTGTAGCCATGTGTCATCACTACGATGATTCTTAGAATTATTAGAGAAATATGTTGGTCCATCTAATTATATAAAAAAATTTTTATTAAACTAACAATAAATTCATTATTAATGTTCTTTATTATTTCCTTAAATAAAATTTACAGAATTGCCTAATGTGACTAAAGTATATACGGCAATTAATGATTTAGAATAATAAAGATTTGATAAAAATTAGTGCATCTTCTATCATATTATTGTTTAATTTTAAACTACTAAAATAAATTAAACATCCACATTAACCATATAATAAAAATTTAGATTTTTTGTATATGTTATATTTTCATTTTTTTTAAAAACGACTATAAATTACTAAAATTGTTAAAAGTCTCACATTCGAATTTTTTGATCCATGGTTTAAAAATTAATCCCACAATGAAAATTTTATTATCAGTAATTTAATTTTTTTTCTATAAAAGATACAAATGATCAAAAACCTATATAAGTAGAAGGCATCACTTAATATGTTAGTATCATTTAAATTTAATTACATATCCGATAAAATAAAATAAAATAAAAATTATTGTTTGGATTAATAAAATTGATTCATATGTTCGCACCATTTTAATTATATATGTAATAATTATTGACTTTTAATTATTCAATATATATTTACTATTTCATAATATGTAAAAATATATAATACATAAAATAATTTATATATATATAATGTTCATTCTTAACCTAGTACTCAAGTATTCTCAGTTTACATAACCGTGCCAAGTACATTTGTATTGGTTAATACTTAACCAGCTAATATTCATTTTATGTACATTAATAGTCGGAGTAGAACCATTAAATTTTGCAAAACTATAACCCTTTCTTATATGGAACTTCTGCAGGCTGTCCAGCATCCTGGATCAATAGCCTATAACGCCAAGTAATCATCCTACATACGTCAATATGATGACATGAATCTCTCTGCCAATATTTCAATACCAATATGATGACATGAAAAGTAGAGGTAGCATTCCAGAGCAAAATATATCATTTTAGCTGCTGAACATGTTCACTAGTTTGTCATTTTTGTTTTTGTTTTTTAGCTTCAGTTCTTGAGTTGATATTTTTTTTCATCATAATTGGGAACAACATCACAAGTCACAACTGCTAAGCTAGATGGTTTCTTTGACTCTAGTCTCCTTTTGGAGAGGAAGACAAGCAGCTTGCGAGTGGTGGTCTTTCAAGGGGATGATGCTGAACCTCTCACTACATTAATCTGCGCGACGAGACCCTATATTCGAGAGGGTAGACGACTTTCTGAATGACCCAGACTTGTTCCTGGTCCGGTTTAGTTTATGTAGGGCTTTTAGTTATCTCGAACTTTTTATCTGCTTTCAGGAGCATAGGAAGGGTATTGTTGAAGTCATCTTCGGGATACGTCTGTATCAATATGACTGTCAAGCAGATTGCGTTGCAAGGTTCGTCGTCATCCCAAACTTGCAAGGTGCTTGTCATCCTCTTGAAAAAAAAAAAAAAACTGAAATCTAGCAAGCTTCGAGAGTCGTAAGTTTAGTATGAATTTTGGAGACAAATCTAGAAAGGAATGTCGCTGCGGAAGCGCATTGTTAATCTAGTTCCAGTTATTGCTAATCAAATTTTTTGAGTAACCAAGCATCTACTAGACTCAATAGCATCAATGTACATAGGAGTCCTGTACAAAATGTTGAAAGAGATTTTGCAGTATTTTTGATCCAACTGATTTAACATACCCATTAGGAAAACAATTAGAACAAACCATTCAAAATAAACATTCAGTACATGTCATTAAAATTAAATAATAGCACTAATTAATCTAATACGCCAATTTCCAAATACGCAGGTTTCCTTCTCCCTTCTCATTTTTGTCCCTTTAAAAAGGAAAAGAAGAAGGGGAAAACAAAACTAGAGATATAATTCATCAGTGAACAACAACCTGTTGATTGACGCCATCGATGAGCATCACAGAGCTGTGATGATGAACCATGTGCCACCTCCCATTGTGGTGCTCAAACACGTTGGTGATGAGGAACGGACCAGCGTCCACGTTCAGGTATGCTTTCATAGTGACCCAAGCCATGTCGGTTAGGATCCGAGTGCGAACGTTGTGGACCTGAAAGTCAAACCCTTGTTCCCAGTTGAAACAAAGTTGCCAGCTTTGCATCACTTCACTGTAGCTAGTACCATAAAAGAATACACAAACCCGTTAATAAACAGGCTACTAGGTAACACAAGTGGCAGAATAAGAGGAAACTAAAATCAACAGAAAAGCAAAAGGAAGGTGAGTGGGTAGGTACCCAGAGAAAAGTTCGCCAGAGGCATGGATGCACTTGACATAGTCGGAGTTGAGCCACAACTGAGCCATTTCTGGAAGAGACCTCTCTCTGATGATGTCGAAGAATCCAGTATTCACACTAATGATTGCTCTAGTTGTTGCATAGTAAGCTTTCCACCCGTTGACCGGGGTTATTCCATCTTGTTCCAGAGTAAAATCCTAGAGCAACAAAAGGTAGACAAAGATCAAAAAAAAAAATGCTAAAAAAATCTTTATCTTTTACTCATCCAAACAGACAGTAAAAGAGTATATAAGCTACACATGAACAAGTGAATAAAGCAATCACCTTGTGATAGAGGGCCTTCCAAGCATTGTCGTCGTTAGCAGCCTTCCTCATCAAGGAATTGGTCATGGACAAGCGGCAAAGACTTGGATAATCCAAGTAGCTGAGCGCGTGGGTTGTAATCTCCGGAACCAACTGCTCCATCATCGACACTCCCGGCTTATCATCGGCCACAACATCCGGTGGTCTGTCTCCTGCGTTTCCGTTGGCCAGCGACGTCGACGGCATAGGTTTCTCCAGATTTATCTTCTGACTGAGGACAAGAGAGTTACAAGGGATGATTTCGACCAAATAAGACATGCAAAACGAACAGAAAAACCTTAGACGAGCTGACCCGATTAGGGTTTTATGGAGCGATTGCTTTCTTCTACCGAAACCCTAAAGCTGAATTGGCGAGAGTGCGTTTTGGGGGGTCTCCAACTCCGTAACTGACCATCGCAAATGTAAATTAGTCACCTGTATGTTTATCCAAGTGCGTAAATTAGCCTTTACTGTTAAGGATACCACGTTGTGGCCCAAAAGGCTTTTCAGGATTTTGAGGGCTTTTTCATAACTCTTGTAACCCACGATGTTTCCTCACGGTATTGTCGTTTTCAGTTTTTAGCAGCTCAACGTTTTTTTTTTGGTAGTAACAATAATCACATACTTTATCCATCTTATGGTGTGACAATTTGTTAGAAGTTTCATTGTGGACATATTGGTTAAATACTTTATCTTCAAAATGATATTGAATCCACTAAGTGAATTCTTAACCATGGTCCATCATTGCTTGGACCTGAATTCACTTTTTTCTTTAGATAGTTTATTCCAATATTATTTTTTCTCTTCGAAATTACCTCTGCACAACATTAATATCTGCAGATTGGCGAAGATTGGTGAAGATGGTTAATTCCTTGTATATAAGGACTGACAAATTTTATTTCAATTCGTCTGATGTCGTTGGTATTGTTATCAGAGATGATAGTTTTGGGTATATAAGAGCTTCATTGTGGTTAGTGTTCTCAAACATGTTCTCTTGCTTTATTATATTAATATTTTAACGAAATTAATTAAGCTTTACTTTTTCAGAAAATAACATCACTAATAATTTTGATCAAAAAAAAACATCACTAATAATATGACACATGGAAAACCAAGTTTTTATCTTTTGTTAAGCAACCCTCGTACCGGAGCATTTTCTTCTCTTTTCTCTTTCTTCTTTTATTCTATTTTTAATATTTTATTGATGAGAGCATGTTTTAGATATATGCCATTGTTGATGCTCGAAGTAGTATATGCTCTTAAAGCTTAACTATATTTATTGGTCATTTCGATATTTACTACGTATATCATGTATTGATATAATTTTGAATGCGAGTTCTATAAAATTCTCTTGAATTAAAAAGAGATTTTATTTATTATTTGAAAATGAACATATAAGTTGGATATATGCTATTACAACCGGTTCTACAGGACATTGACTTATCATATTAGTTTCCACTTATTTAGTATTTTAATATAAAAAAAGTTTGAAAACTTATAGTAGTCTTAAATGTTAAGATAAAAAGAGTGACAGATGTGGTATTCGGAAGTCTTCTGCATCTAGAAACTCTGTATTTCCGACAGAAAAATCTGTTTAAAGTGTAGTGTTTACGAATTCAAGAATATTTAGTGTATAAGTTATATTTAAATACTATATTATATTTAGAACTTGTTTTAAAACAATAAATTAGTAAAGATGTTCCAAGTGTTTTAACATGTCAATGTGATATCTACTGATGATCAAATTCTAAGCAAAGGACATCATCAAAATTAATATCTAATCACATTATGCCATGTTAATTACAATTTCCACATCACCAAATAACTCCTCCCTTCATCATCTCACTTGCAAAGGAAAACCAATCAGACCAAACTTCGGTTATAACTCCACTAGTAAACTCCAGCTTCTCCATCTCCTCTCACACCCAAATATCTCTATTTAATTTTCATAGTTTCTATCTAACATCTGAGTTTCTATTTCTCCATGTTTCTTATTTCTTCTGTAAAGTTGGCCATGTCCCTAAAAAAACCAATAAAATAGGGGTTATTGACATCATCTCGTATTCTCTCTTCACTGGATTTCTGATTTTGTTAGATTAAATTAAGAGGATTTGCTATACTTAATTCACCGTCTCAGACAATTGCTATATTTAATAAATACAATATTATATTTTCAACCTTGTTTTTTTTTGTCATCTATTTACAGCTTTGTTTAAAATATTGTATCAGTGTAGATGTTCCATGTAGTCCTCTTGTTTCTCTCATTTATTTACTTTTTAAAATAATTTAAACGAATACACATATGACAGTATTTCTAATCTAAAGTAACGTTTGAGATGGGCTAAGATACCAATGCAAGAAGAGAACAACTATATAGCAAGGTTGGGTCGGGTAGTGAAACCTATTATTAGGGTTTTCGTTTTCAGATTCTTAGTAGTTAATGCTTAAGGGCTAATTTCGCTGGTCTTAGATTATTTCACTGTAATTAAGTTGACACCGAATTTCTCTAAGATAAGCGTGTAAAATTTTATAACCTCACCGGAAACCAAACCCATAGGCATGAATGCATGATCCCACATGGGATCATTAGGTAGAAGACTATGGAAACCTTGAGGGAGATATAACTTAAACACTTTTTTTTGTCTCTGACTTAAACACTATAGTTGGGTATGTCACCTTTTCAGGTATTTAGTTAAAAGCTCGCAAACATAAAATTAGGAAATGGTTGTAATGAAAGAGCTACCTCATTGTACCTGCTAAGAAACTTACTCTTAACATTTTTCCATTGTGGTCATTTGTGGGCCTCTCAGAGTTTTTAATAGACGTCCAGAGATGGACTTCTCTAGCTACCTCCCCTCTCTATATCCTTTCTGAACTCCTCTCATCCATGTCTTTTGCAAGTGTATTGTTAGCCTCGTCAATTAGGCCAGATGCTTAAGCTTCTCTGACTTCTCTCACATACCTTCAAACAAAAAGAGAAGAATTTTTTTGGTCAAGTGACCCAATTAGATATCACCAACCAATATAGAGAAACATGCAAATATATTTGTTAAATCCCTATGAACTACTCGCAAACGAATCCATGAAAAAACTTATGTACCAATAGTAAGGTACGATGAGACTCCTCTTTTATTCCATAAGTTAAAATCATAATAATCACGCCCATTTTGATCAAAAAACTAAATAATCACATCCATAAGTTGAAAGTATAATAACTATAAAACAAAAGCTTTCTAAGTAGCCTTCTGCTGTCAAAAGCTAGTTTTCATTTTTTCATGATTGTTTCACGGGCCCCACTATGATGGTAAATTGGCTATATATGCTTCGTGCTCTCCTAGGCTTGGTGACATGGTTAGGCCCAGTTATAATAGTAACTTGGCTAGATATGTTTCGTGCCTACACTTAGTGACATGGTGCAACATCATTAGGTCATTAATCATGGTTTCCTGCAACAACATCAACAATTTCCTCCTAGAAATTCTCTTATATGTACTTAAAATAATTATTTGATGAGGTTATATGTATGGCCAAAGTCACTGACCAGTCTCGGTCAGCATCAGCATCATCTATACTAATATACTCATAAGCAGGTTGTTACACATCCTTCTCTATGGTTCATCTTCCTCTCACCACCAACATTCCATGAAACTCATCTGTCTCTCTATTAATTCTTCTGCTTATCAAAAACCCAACTTAAGCTCCTCTACCTCTCCATTGTGACCAATAAAGCCTCTAGATATATCTCTCTTAACAACAATTTTTGCGCCTCATTCTTGATTTTCTTGGCTAGTCCCCAATGTAAAATTCTCTGTCACTTACCTTGTACACCATATCAACTCGAGCACATTAGATGAGAGATATAATTATATTTTTCCAACATAGTGCAAGCTTACTATTCCTTATATAAGCAGGAGAGTCTTCAATGTGGAAACACAAACTTCAAAAAAAAAAACAGTCTAGTAAAACTGATTACCTTCTGCACCCACGCTAAGATTCAAATAGAGCTTTGACAATTCCATGGATAGATGCATTGAGCTACAAAAAAGACGCATGTGATGTCCTTAATGATCACATTCACCCCGAGACCATAATTCAACTGTAAAGCTAGAAGGAACATAAATGAATGTAAAGCTCAAGATGTACTGTTCTTGGAAACTCACCAGCCCCCACTTGTGAGCACCCATGGCAGAAAAAAGTAGCATTAAATTTGTTGTCCTTGCATGTGTGTATTTACTCTCAGCCGTGAATCATATATAAAAGTTGTCTTCCTCGTAGATTCCACATCTTTTCCATTTGGCTCCGTTACATTGGATTAGTAGCTGGAAATATCAAAACAAAAACATATATCTCAAAGACAGTAATGATAATGATCATAACATTTAAAAATAAGTCAAACTATTTTATTCTAGTCGCCTTTTACAAAGTATCAATGCAGTAAGAATACCTCAATCCTAAGGAAATTTAGTCAATATCTAAAAACCAAGGAGAGAGGCAACTCTTCTACACTGGTTTCAAGATTAAACAAAACACAACATATGTTGAAAAATCTTGTTAACTAAGGCTATGATGTTGCAAAAAAAAAAAAAAAACTAAGGCTATGATGTTACAAAAAAAAAAAAACTAAGGCTATGATATTCAACAGCATAGTTATGAGCGAAAATCAGCAACTAACCAGCTGTCTCACGATTGATTTACATTTTGAAAAAAAAAGGAACCTACCAAGATTCGTGGTCTTTGAAAGAGTTAAACACATTCATTATTTTCACATAATGAACACAGTTTTATTCTCACCTTCGCATTGTAATTG
>NC_027756.1:27871652-27877195 GCF_000695525.1 Brassica oleracea var. oleracea
AAGTAGGAGATGTACGCAAGTGAGTTTTGTTGCTGTCAAGTATGAGGAGTAGTTGGAGCTCCTGTAGATTTTTTTCGACGATTAGCTAATATGCGTATTTGGATGGTTTTTAATGTTTGTCTCAGCTATTAAGTCGGATAATTGAAGCTCACACCTACAGAGAGAGAGGAATACATTATCAACGAACTATATATTAGATTTACCTTATAGATCGGCTCTCCTGTCGCAGTTCGCATTGAACTATTTGATCGAATGAAACCTGAACCTAGCTTTTGAGGCTGTAGATTTTGGTTGATGTAAAAGGGCTTTATATAGAAAGAGAAATAAATGAGATTAAACAAAATCATAATGAAAGGAGTAAAGAACATATTGAATCATTTAGAGTGATCGTGGTAACGGTGAATATCAGAGAGTTGAAACGACGAAGACGAAGTGTAAAGGTCTGGAACAATCAAGTTGGGAAGGAAAAGGCTAGGCCATTTCGAAATTTAGAAGCCCATTTGAATGCCCGATTCAAAGTCGACAGAACAGTGCTGACATGGTCAAATAAATGTTTATGATTGGATGATTTTATTAATCCTACATGGATATCCTGAGTTTTGAGCTTATTGTCTTTTTAGTATTGTAAGATATTTAAAAGAACTAATTTTGAACTCTAATATTTATAGTTTCAAAAATTTACGCATATATTTTGGAATTTCTACAATCTAATTTTTACAAAGGTGCTGAGTCATCCCTATATCAAAATATGGATTAACGTGATATAAAATTCAAGCCGTTGTCACTTTCAGATTAATGTGCGCAATTTACGTAAACTTACCAATAAACTGAGCCCAACGTTGCAAAACTTATCAAAGTTAGCTTGAATCCGAGATCTTTTTGTATTATTTGTTTCTCAGCCCCGTACTTTAATTTTGAGTCAAGAAGACCCCACAGTTTTTCTTTTCCTCCTAGACGAAAATATATGAGATAACCTAAGTGACAAAATTCAATATGTTCTTTTATGTGCAAATTGATTTTCCTCGTCGGTTGATTTAAGCATGAAGCATCGCCTCTAGGTTAGTTGGGTAACACATGTCCACATGGCGACCATTCCATACATTGTCGGCGAGGATTGCGTTCACGGCGTCTGTAGGATGAAACTGGTCCCACCAAAGATGTCCGGCGGCGTCAGAGCAAGCCATCTCCGGTGCGATGCACGGAAGCCATCCCTTGTACCTCCCTAGCCCACAACACGCCTCCGTCGTCTCATTAAAACCTGACCACAAACACACACAACTAAGATTAAACCAAACCTCTGAGAAGAAGTCTTTTTTCACAAGGTCATCAGAAAACTCTATGTTAGGCCACTCTTAGAAAACTCGCAGTATATAACTTCAGAGTTCCAAAGATAATGGGATCGATCATAAGGTTATCTTGTTACGAAAGCAAAATCTTTGTCTGAAGTGAGAACTGAGATGGAAGTGGCATTGTAGTTGTTGCTTACCGTAGAGCTGGTGGTTCTTGAGGATGTCCATTGCGCTTTGGAAGACATCGCAGTATATAACGGATGCGCCTGGAAGCTCACGGTTAAGCTGCTCTACAGTGTACCTCATGACGAAGTTGGATTCCATGATCATACTGTTCACGTCTTCAGCACATTCTCCGTTCTTGCTCCTGTATTTCCAGAGGTAGTACGGTGCACAGCCAATGGGTGGCAACCCCATCACCACCATCCTCCTCACTTTGACATTGTACAAGGTCTGTGAAACAAACAGAATTCTTCACTTATTGGTGAGATCGAAGGATGAGATATATAACCCAATAAAGACGAAAGTATTCATAACTCAAATGATCTGTAGGCTACCAATATGCAGCTTCAAGAGCTTTCAGAGATCCAGAACAGAACAAGGGTTGTGGTTTGATCTTTTATGTAAGCGACTTGTTTTTTGTAAGTTTAAAAGCATTCATTCAACACCAAGGGTAGAAATGTAAAAGCTTAGGAAAGAAGTCTAACCTTGAGTTCCTGTCTCATATTGGAAGCCAAGAACTGATTAAAAAGCCATGGAGAATAGAGACTCTGAACACTGGAGATGTTTCTGATGTAGAAATGTATGTAATCATTCACTCCAATCGATATGTAGAAGACCGAGTTGGAGACCAGACGATCTGAAGCTTCCTCCCCAATGCTCAGTATCATCTGCTGGAACGTATCCACAAACTGCTCAACCTGCATTGCAAACGAAACCCGCTGGCCCTGCAACGAAAAGTTCCCACAAGGATTCTCAAGTGAACTCGAAAGAAGTTGAAATTTTGAGAGTTTTTTTGAGTATTACTAATTCGGATCCACTAGACAAGATGATCCCTGCACCGGCTGATGCATAGTTCACGCCTTGAAACATGTCCTTCACAGTCCCAGATTGACCAAGATAGCTAGGAACGAATGGTAAGCCTAGACGATTAGCTGTTCACACAAAACTATGATTCAGCCTAACGAATCAACTAAGAGCAGATGATTCTTGATGCTACGAACACAGAACTGGAAACCTAGAAAACTGGGGAAAAAACTTTAACCTAGAAAATCAACGGGGATCCTTCCGTTGCTGAACCTTCCCGTTGGCTGATGCGTATCGAAATCCTTACCGTACGGAAGACGATCTGCTCTCGCCAAGGTCCCGAGAAAGTTATTGGTTCCACAATCTACAGAGGAATCTCCGAACACGAACAACGCCGGTACACGAGGGAAAGACGACTGGATCACCGGAGACTGGGCCTTGAGCGGCGGAATCGGAGAAGATTGTGAAGGAAACGGGGAGATTCTTGAAGATAAGTGATGATCGGCGATCAATTTGGGTCTTGTGGAGATTATCAGAGCAGAGAAAACAAGAACGAGGAGTTTGATCGACATTCTCTCTGACGAGAGCGGGAAAGTGCGAGTCGGGGTTAGCGAGATAAAGAAAACGTCGTCGTGTTAAATCAGCTTACAAGATCGAGACGACGAGAGATTTTTATTTATAAAAGAACTCCGATAAATTGAACCGGCTAAACCGGAAGAAGATAAGAAAAAGATCAAGTATTGATTTAACATACATACCGGTTAACCGGATTTTAATACTAATACGTAATAACTATAATCACTTGTACTGGTCGATTTCGGTTTCGAACGTCGTAGTCTTAAATCAGCTTAAGATCGAAACGCCAATATATTTTATTGGAAACATCAATTATTGGTTTTAACATACATACCGGTTAACCCGATTTGAATACTAAAAGTAATACAATAATCACTTGTATTGTACTGGTAGGTTTTTTTTTGGTTTCAAACGTCGTCGTTTTGAATCAGCTTACAAGATACTTTCGTTTTGGTCAACTGTTTCATTTCTTCAAAGATGGATCGTACAAGATCCAAAGTTCCAAACGCCGATAGGTTTTATTTACAGAAAGCCTGAGACAAATTGAACCGGCTAAACCGAAAAGAAGAAGCTTAGTTCTGGTTAGAAAGATCAGGTATTGGTTTAAGTAACATACATACGGGTTAACCAGAATTTAAAAATTAATACCAAATCACTTCACCTGGTGGATTTTGGTCTCTAACGGCGTCATCATGAATCAGCTTACAATATCAAATACGAGTATACGACGATAGATTTTATTTATAGAAAGATTACGACAATTTGAACCGGCTAAACCGGAAAGAAGAAGACGCATAATTCCGGTTAGAAAGATCAAGTATTGGTTTAACATACATAGGGTATTGATACCGGTTAACCCAATTTTAATTAGGAATCACTTGTACTGGTAGATTTTGGTGTCGAATATCTTGTCCTCCCTCCACCACTGGTGAATCCCATGAGCTTCTTTAAAATCTCTTGACGAGCTCATGTTAACCGTTAAAACCGCAGTCGGAATCAGATGAACAGGTGCTTCTGTGTTCTTTCCTCCGCTCACGACATCCATCACCAAACCGCCCAACGAGTGCTGCGTTGCTAACCTCTCTACAAAACCGGCTCCTATTTCCTCCATCTTGTTTCGGTGCTCGAAGTAACCGATAAACTCCGAGCACAAGTGGTCCCCGGGATTGACGTAAAGCCGTGGAAACCAGTCGGACAAGGCGGCAAACTGGTCGGGTGGTGCTGGTAATGCACGGTGGTTTTGGCTGACTTGCTGGGTGGCTTTTTTGGCTAGAGCAAGTCCAGCTGTGATCACACTGCCTGCACGATTAAATGATAAAGTTAATATGCAAAACTTAGACATTCCAGCTAACCGGTTTGGAACAGTGTGGTTGTTTTGTGTTTTTCCGGTCTATCTGACTGGTTTAGAAGACTAGAAGGGTACTTTACCTGCGATACGTATCCCGTGTTTGATCCTCTTATCTTTGATTCTTTCGATTGGAGGAGACAAGAAAGGGGGGTTAAAGGCAAAACACTCGGGGAGAACTCCAGTTCTAGCGACTGTTTTCCCGGTAAGCAAGGCCATGGAAGCACCAAGAGAATGACCAGCAAGCCAGACATTCGAACAACCAACCGAAGCCACCATGTTTCTCACAGCTTGCATAGCTATCTCAAACCGTGTCGTAGTGTGCAGCCCGTTTTTAATGATGTGGATGTCTAACTCGATGTCGCGGGAGATAGAATCCGCTTTGTTAACGGTTCCTCTGAAGGCAATCACGAAACGCGGACTCAGTTCTTGGGACTTGACAGTACCAGAAGACGGTTGAGGCGGTTTGTACTCGTAGATTCCTCCGAATATGGACAAGTCAGCGTCGTCTACAAGCTTGCGAATGAGGCGGAAATGGAAAAACTCAGACCATAGAGGAGATAGAGCTAGCTCGGGACCTTCCCTTTGTAGCTGACGGTCACGCTCAGCTACATAGATTCCTTGGACCAAGGAGGCAGCTACGGATCGCCTGTGATGTTCATTAGCCCTGCAGTTAAAGCAAGCTTAGCTCTTCAACCAATGGTGTGCCAAAAACCGTAGCTAACTTCTTAACAACGAGTTGAGTTCACGAACGCGAAGATTATTTAGTCTTTATAACAAAGAAAACACAAGAGAAGAAGGAGAGAAAGATAGAGACCAATCTACAGATGTTAAGTGTAATGGGCCAGTGAGGCTGAAATCATCTCTCTCGCAAATCATTGTTACTCCTTCCTCTACCACTGTAACTCTGGGAAAGCCCAAGACCTAGAAACAGCAAGTGTCGGTGATATCAATTTTACAGTTGAACATAAGAAGTCACATGTAATATCTCAGTCTAAAATCCTGAGGAACCCTAATCGTTATAAGTTAAAATGGAATTGAACTCTACTGGTGAACAATTTTCAAAAAAAAAAAATGATTTTATAAGCAATGTGTTATCCCTAGGAATTACGAAATAACAGAGAAACCCCCAAACACAAGTTTGATCTAAGGAAACGATATTATCCGATATCCAATCACAGATACAAAAAAAAAAATGAATTGAAACTCGACGAACCTTGAGAGGCGGATTCAGATCTGGAGTTCCGTTAGTGTCACAGCGTTGTGATGTTTATAAAATGGAGTTAATGGCGGAAGAGAGTCTTGTT
>NC_027756.1:27877472-27881572 GCF_000695525.1 Brassica oleracea var. oleracea
GGGGGGGGGGGGGGGGGGGTGTTCAGATTTCAAAGCCTCAGAAAGAGACATTTCAACTCCGTATGATATCGACTCGAGAGCGACGTCGTATCGGCTTCAAGGTAAACATTTGCTCTGTTAGTTGGTAACAAATTTGATATTGTTTATTTATAGCTTCCCTTTCGTTGGACTCGGCTATAAGCACACGAGTTTTTTTCTTTGTTCAGAGGTTTTTTTAGATCAGGGAAAACGAATTACACCGACTAAAATTTACAAATTGATCACTTGAAACAGTAAGGATATGATTCTTATTATTATTGTAAAAAAATAATAATACACAACTTCAGTATTTTCTTTAATTCAGCTTTTTCCTGTGAGTTTTTCACATATGAGATAGGTAGACAAATAAGTTAAAGAAAAGAAGAATATTAAAAGAGGGTTAATGAGAAATCTTCAGGCATCAGAGGAATCATATCCATAAGGATTATTACTAGTCCAGTTCCATGAGTCCCTGCACATCTCCTCAATCCCGTATTTGGCCCTGTGCATTGTTATAAACCCAATTCAATGTTTTTTTTTTTTTGATCAAAAAACCCAATTCAATGTTTAATAGACTTCTTTGTAGTCTTATGTTTATGTATGACTAAAGAAATGAAACTTTTTTTTTTATCAACAACGAAATGAAACTTACTTCCAATTCAATTCACTTTCTGCTCTCTCTGTTGATGCATAAACAATTTCAGCATCTCCTGGACGACGTCCGGCAGTCACCAGAGGGATTTTCTGATATAGAAAGGATAAAGAACAAATTCCAAACTTAAGCATAAACAGGACACAAAACATGATCAAGAATCCAAGAACAAAAGAAAGCATCATTGTCTTTTTTACCTTCCCAGACGCTTTTTCAAAGGCGTCAACCATTTCAAGAACAGATGTTCCATTTCCAGTTCCAAGATTGTACACTTCACAACCTAAAATAGAACACACACAGAGAGTTACAAAGTTGAGTTTAATTCACAGTAGAAAACAGAAACAAAAGGAGTAGTTAATATCATCATACCGATTTTGCAATCCTCTAGCTTACGCAGAGCGGCTATGTGTCCATCAGCTAAATCCATTACATGAATGTAATCTCGAACCTGAGCAAAACAAACAAATATAAAAGAGAGAATAGGAGATCAAAATGTATAAAAACTCTTCACTTTTTTTTTGGAAAAATACAAAGATAGACATGCATACCCCTGTTCCATCTACTGTATTGTAATCATTTCCATAGACAGTGAGATGAGGTCTCCTTCCAACAGCGACTTGCTGGACAAAAGGCATGAGATTGTTTGGAATACCACGGGGATCTTCACCAATGTCACCACTAGGATGTGCACCAACAGGGTTGAAATACCTAAGCAGTACGATCTTCCATTCCGGATCAGAGCCATATACATCACGACAGATCTCCTCAATGAATAGCTGCAATAATAAAAACAAACAAAAGATCCATAACTTAAGATTCACTTAATTAACCAGAAAATTCAAGTGGGATTATGGTTTAAAAAAATAGTCAATGCACCTTTGTTCGTCCATATGGGTTCAATGCAGAGATTGGAAACTCCTCTGTGCAAGGAACTTCTTTTGGTGAGCCATACACAGTTGCTGATGATGAAAACACAAGCTGGGAACAGAGTAGTAACCAAGAGATCAAACAAAGAAATATATAATGGTTTCAGAAAGAGAAGACATGTGGCTGGGAAAACTATACATTTTTGCAGTTGTATTGAGCCATGACTTCCAAAAGCGTAATAGTCCCAGCAAGATTGTTATTATAATAAAGCAAAGGCTTGTCTACACTCTCACCGACTGCTTTAAGTCCAGCAAAGTGTATCACTGCATCAAACCTGTCCATTGAAATAATTCCACGTTCATCAATAAACTTAAAACCCAATCATATGCATAAACCAAAATCATTGATGGGGGGTCATAAAATGAAAAAGATAGAAATGGGTTTTCTCTCTTATCATACTTTGTTTCTGAGAAGATCTTCTCAAGGGCAGGTCTGTCCCTGAGATCAACCTGCAATAAAATAAAATAAAAAACAATGAAGTTTTAAAGAACTCTTGATCCAAGAGATTCTTCGGATGCTAATGAAACAAAACAATATAAATTCAACAAATGGCAGTCCAGTTTCAGACAGAACAGAACTTTGGTGAAGTACAAAGATAATATTATTTTACTCTTTCACATGGTTGATGGTACTGACAAATTTATTCCTAAATCATTACTTTTCTCTTAAAACATTATTTTATCTGCTTCAAAACATATATAATTTTGATTAAACACACAAAATTAAGAAAATACTTTATTTAGAATATTTATCTAGAATAATTCACCAATTATATGATATACTTCAAACAATAATAATATTAACATAGTTAAAATATTTTATATTTAGAAATATCAAACATTATTTAAAACATCAATAGCAAAATTTCATTAAAATTGCAGATAATTACTGAAATAAAATAACAAAATTAGGCAGAGCTCCTGCGATATCAAAGAATCTTCAAAAATAGATCTTTTTATTCCGAGAATTTATGCTTTTAAGAACATAAAAATAAATAAAAGAAACCGCCTCCTTTAGTAGTCAAATAGATGTTTAACTAGTCAAACCACAATCCAAAATTTTGTTGAAACCCTAAATTATTAGAAATTATTCAGTCACACGTTACGTAGACACTAGAAAAAAACGAGATTCACCGAACCTGGTGGAAGGAGAGATGTTCGCCGTGTTCGGCGGCGAGTTTCTTCACGCGCTGGAGAGAAGCGGCAGATGAATTGTCGAGGTTATCGACAACTACGGCGGAGTAACCGCCGGTAAGCAGTTGAAGCACCGTGTGACTTCCGATGTATCCAGCACCGCCGGTTACCAAAACGTTCTTAGACACCATCGTTCACGAGACTTGCGAAAGAAAAAAACTTTATTATGTTTTTTCTTTAGCAAAAACTTTATTATGTGTTGTGAAGGCTATAAGAGAAATGGTTTTATAGGATTGTTTGGTTGTTTTGTTTGTTTGTGATCCAGCAAAGAAGGGTTTTGATTTATAGAAACGGTGAAGGTTACGTGATTTCACTAAACATGGAAGTTTTGATTTGAACAAAAAGTTATTAGTATATAATAGTAATAAACTTACTCTTTTTTATTTTATTTATTATTTTGACAGCTAACAAGAAAATAACAAACTTATTAAAACCCAGATTTTAAGGGAAAATAGAAGAGAAAGTTGCCACGTGGTGGAATCTGGTGTGGATGTTGGGATAATACAAGTGTTTCAGTTATCGGAACTTCCCTAAAAACGTCCTCTTAATTAAGCACAAGGAGATGTTAAATTAAGCTTTTCTATCAGCCAGACAATATTAATGGGGCTGAATAGCGAAATGAAGCAAAACTGTGAAATTGTTTTGCTAATTGATCATTTATTACTTTACAAAACGTTAATTACCATTAAAAAATCCCAAGTGTCTAGCATAAAATATATATATTGTTATGAACTTAAGGTTTAAGGTTTAGGAATCTGTAAGTTGTGTATATTATTAATGAATAAGTGTTCCCTTTATATAAGGGTTACAAGAGAGATAAATTGAAATACAAGAATATGAAAAATTACAAATCATGAACATAAGTAAATTAGGAAAACTAGAAGAATGAAAAGTCTCTTGGCCGCCTCTCTCTCATACTCGGCCGACTCTTTCCTCTCTCTCTCTCCTGCGGTTTGGGCTTCTAATAGATCGGGCCGGTTATGGACATCCATCAATTGCTTTATAACACTCCCCCTTGGATGCCATAACCATACATGGATTGTAATACGCTTAATGATGAAGGTAAAAGAGTACAACACGCACTACTCCCCCTGATGTGAACCTCAGTGGAGGTCTTTCAGCCTACGCATCCCAATCTGATGAGTGAGCTTCCTGAACGTGCAGGTACGAAGTGCTTTGGTGAATAGGTCAGCTGAATTATCACTTGATCGTACTTGGACGATCTGGACCTCACCGGCTTTCTGAAGCTCGTGAGTAAAGAAGAACTTAGGCAATATGTGCTTCGTCCTATCACCTTTTATGTAACCGTC
>NC_027756.1:27881697-27883126 GCF_000695525.1 Brassica oleracea var. oleracea
ATGATATGGCCGTACCTCCATGTGTAAAGACATATCCTGTCTGTGATCGAGCTTGATGTGGATCTGATAAATAACCAGCATCAGCAAAGCCAACTAATCCATCTTTGTTATGGTTAGTATAATATAGACCCAAGTTTTTCGTTCCTTGCAGGTAACAAAGAACATGTTTGATCCCGTTCCAATGCCTCTTGGTCGGACAGGAGCTAAACCTAGATAGTAGGTTCACGGCAAAGGCTATATCAGGCCGTGTGTGAGTTGCCAAGTACATTAAAGCTCCTATGGCACTGAGATATGGCATTTCGGGACCAAAGACATATTCATCGTCCATTTTGGGACGAAATGGATCAGTGTCCAGGCCGAAGGATCTCACGACCATGGGACTGGTCAGTGGATGGCAATCGGCCATATTAAACCTCTTCAGTACCTTTTCTGTATATGCCATTTGATGCATAAGGAAACCATCATTTCTGTACTCAAGTTGTAATCCCAAACATAATTTTGTTTTCCCGAGATCTTTCATCTCGAATTCTTTCTTAAGGTATTCAACCGTTTGGGAAATTGTATCCAGAGGTTCCTAGGATATTCAGATCATATATTTCGATGATTATCAATATTGTTCTCGAGAACTTGCTGTACATTCAGCTCAATACCCTCTAGTACTTTCATTATCCAGTGGACCATATAAATATGCAGTCATTACATCAGTTTGCTGTAAGTCTAATTTTCTCTCTTATATAGCCAGACTTATGAGAAATCTTAAAAGTAGTTGCATCCACCACATGGGAGTATATCTCCTCATAATCTAATACTGGTCTTTTGTGCAACATCAGCTTTATATCTCACGATTTCTATTCCTCACAAGGCCCATTTATATCCACTGGTTTTAACATCATATGGCGTCTTAATCATATGGCCAAATACGTCTTTCTTCTTTAAACTATTTAACCCCACGTTTCCATTCAATCTGTTCTACGAGTGCACACTCTTATATTGACATGGGTTCCTTATCCTCACTTATATTCATAAATTCAAGTGCTACCTTGTATGCAAATAAATCATCTTATGTCGACATTCTTTATTGGTTACAGTATGTTCCAGACATGATATAATCGATTGAGATTCATTATTATCAGGGCCTTTAATACTTTGCAGCTTGGCATCCCAAGCTACTTTGTTTGGTACACGTACCTTAGAGCCGGCCGGCCTTATCTCCATGTCTGGGATGGTTTCCTTAGTAACCTCGGATTTGGATTTTGATTATCATTTTTTTGCACCTTTCTTTTGTTTCCGAGGATTCTTATCTTTTGGAACTTATTGGTCTATCTTGTATAGACTCTGTAGCAACTTGACTATGTCTCTCTTGGACATAAATTTCGTTGGTGCTTTACAAGCTGGTTTATATATGACTGGTTTATATATGACTTAGTCA
>NC_027756.1:27883162-27897407 GCF_000695525.1 Brassica oleracea var. oleracea
CATTTGATTAGCTAGCTTTGTAAATGTATAATCTTCGGACGTCTATTTTACATTCTTTAGTCCAAGGATCTTGCCAAGCCAATGATGGTCGATGCAATTATGTTTCTCTTACCAGCTTATTATTTTCTCCCCCTAATGTTGGATAGTCGAATTCATTAAACTTACAATCCGTGTTCTTGGCCACTAAATAGATCACCCATATTTGGCTCAAGGTACTTCATTATTTGTAGGAGATTCATATCCAACATATATCCCCGGGAATGCAGGTATAGTCTTTAGGACTTAATATGGCATTGGGCGATTTTTATAACTCTGAAGGAACTGTTGCTTCTTTTTGCCCATTGTATCATTGTGGAAACCATTCTTATATCTCTATATTTTATAATCTCAATGGGTTTCTCTGGGTAAATATAAATCATCTAAATGTTTGCCCTTATACATATCTGGCCATAGACCTTAATGTGTACCATACCCGCAATTTATAAACTCATATTGGCGTTTTTTAATAAAATCATTCATTCCTTTTATTAAGTTTTAATAAAACAAGTTCGAAGAAATGAAAAACATAGAAATGAAAAACACCAAAACAAAGAACACATAAATTTAGATTACAAATGTCAAAATCAATCTTCAGTCTTCTAGACAATCTGAAGTTTCATAATCCATAAGATCGTCCTTCTCACCCTTTGTGGATGGTGAGCCTCCTTCTCAAGACGGTAGTGTTCCTCCTAAAGTTGATTCCCAAATGGAAGTCCTGGATGAGAAAGTCAGTAAGCAGATCATTAAGGAAGGTCATGGCTCCAAACCTTCCAAGTACTCCACATGCTTCTGTAAGTACCACCACTTAGCTCTCTGTTGATCAACTGGTTTATATTTCTTTCGTGGGGGACTCTCTTGGTCAAGAGACTTAGTTCAAAAATTTTGTTAGCTATTACTGATATGGAATTGGAACTATTGTGCTATAAGAAAATGTGGTATAGTGTTTTATAAAAGAAATTATACTTTGGATTCTCAGATTCGTCCAATCAAACCGAGCTTTTGGTAAGATCACCATTCTCTGGTGATCATATCTCGATTTCAATTCGTTCCAAAGATTTAGTGGATTCTCAATGGTTAGATACTGATCCTTGAGACTCTCAGCTAGATGATGACGAATGATCAAGATGGCTCTGTAACGATCTTTCTCATTATCATTATTGTTCTCGGTGATACATTCACCGAGACCCTTGGATTTCAGGATGATTTTAGCATCGAGCGCCCATTGAAGGTAATTATCTCCAGAGAGATTTAGGGCAGCGAAATCCAGGTTGTTGATTTTCGACATCGCAATGGGCGGTGAAAGACACATTGAAAGCGAGGCAGAAAGGGGTGTAACAGGAAGCCAACGAAACAGTGAGGTAGAAGGAGGTTCCATTGTTCAGACGCCCATAGGAGATAATGAGGTAGAACCGGAACTCACTCCCATAAAAGTTGAAGAGAACGACGGTGGAAAACCTGATCTCCAGGATTGAAGCAACAGGAATGAATGAAATAAGAGGGCACGTGTGATATTTTGGAAGTTAAAGTGAAGTGAAGCTGCTTTTTGGATGTCTCATATCGGGGAGTTTGCATAAGTTAATATTAATATCAGGTGTATGTGTAAGATAATGTTAATGTCAGTTGGGTGTAAAATAATGTAATCGTAATGTCAGTCCTGTTTATATTTCTAATGCTGTTGGGGCGCAATGTAAAATAGCAAGGTTAATATGTAATATGAAGTACGTTATGGTCTTTATGAATATTTAATATAGTATATGTTTCTGATTGCGAGGAAGCCAAAAAACTCCATATAAAGACAGTATGGCAAAAGGGAGAAGCACATTTTGATCGGAGTATAGGAAGTATACCCGGAATGTTTGAAACTCGGACACGTAAAATAAGCTACAGGTGTTGGAAAAAAATGATGCAAACTAAATAATTTACGTAACGAAGATAGCAAATGGACTTTTCCTCCCGTTCACCCATATCCAACCAATAATAGTTTCTCCGCTCATTTCCCTGTTTTTTAAAAATAATAAGAGATAGTATTCCCTATAGAGGGATATTTTAAAAAAATAATAATAAGAGATAGGATTCCCTATAGAGGGCTATTTAACGTTATTTCATTCTGAAATTACAGGTAATGGGAACAAGTTAATTGTACGTGCATCTCCTCAGGCGACATGGCTATTACCTGTTTAAATGATTAGACACAATGAATCATTTATATAGTCCGCAAACCTAAACACACTGATTAAAACCCCGACAAGAGTCCCCTTACAACTCGAATGATTTTTTTGAAGGTTTATTCGAATTTCACCCCTGTAAAAATAATTTAAAAGTAAGGAAAAACCATAATACCCGGTTATTCAAACCAATGATACACTAAACAACAAACATTTCAATACAACAATAATAGATAGAGGGATAAGTATTCAGTATGATTATTTAAAGAAAGTATTGCAAGAGAGTAATAGCGATCCATATAATATATGGATTTTTTCTGCTTAACTTGGTCATTGTCATCAATATCATTTTGCATTACCAAGATCTGAAATGGTTTTTTTGTAGTCGATCCACCCCCTCACCAAGCAATATTATTTTCGCATATCATATTTAGGTTTTTGCAAACATATAAGTAAAATAATTTTGGGGAAAGAAATCATAATTGTATTAGAGTAGCGTAAAATAAAAAGTTAAGAAAGCACCGCCAAAATTTTCTTTTATTCATTGCTACCAAAGTCAGAAAAATACTAAAACATAAACCAAAACACGTGTATAAACAAGAAACATAATTCCCAATATTTTTTGGACTAACCACTAGTCACGTCGACTAAAACCTTAGCCCGTATCTCCGACACTGAACTGTTTTCATTGGAAGGTTTTATAATAGTTTCAACTTTAAAACCTAAGGTACCATATGATTTTCAATTGCCAAAATACTCTAACTTTTCCAAGACGACTACAAAACCCAACTTAACAGTAACCCAAATAATTTATTAATATCATTTTGGAATAATATTTGTTACTAAACCCTAAACAACACTTACCTTATGAAAATTCAAAGGAACCACAGCTCTAGAGATAATAGTCTGATTGAAGGTTTTCCAAACGTACAAAAATTACGGCAGCATGTGGTGTCTTATCAACAGTAACTTCATCATGAGAACCTATGCATAGGTAGGCTGCTGAGCATTAAATGACCGGATATGGATTTAATTCTGTGGTTTGCAGTGCATTATATATTAAGAGTGGATGCAACCTGTTGACTTTTTCCTATAAAAACCAAGAACATTCATTCCAAAATTGCAACACTGTCGTCGATTAAATAACCACAAAAGGCTGATTTAACAAAAATACGTTTCATTTAGCTTGGAGAGTTTCAGAATTTACCGTCCAAAAACCAGGCAAACTCGATTTCATCCTCTTCCTTCTTTCCTTTAACTAGATTAGGAACAGTAGTCACCACCCTAGTTATTTCCATTTGTGTTAGATTCATTCATCACCACAATAGAGATTCTCATGGGTAACCTAATAATGTGTATCCTTTTCGCAATCCTTGCAGATGATGCGCCTAGTTCGCTTAGTCAAGGACCAGTGGTCTAAATCCCAGAAGGAGGTTCAATCGAGATGAAACAGTTTTTTCCGAGGAGATAATCCTCGGTGACAATGCAACAATGCATGAACTTACAGATCTGGTAAGAGGAGTGTTTAACCTAACGACCGCAACACCGCTTTTAATCACTTTCCAACTCCCACAATGGATGGTTGAACCCGAAGGTGAAACTGGCCCACCTCACAATATTGTTGCCAAGCCGGATCTTGAGATGGTAATGAGTGTCCATGAATGGAATACCGAGCCACAACTTTGTGTGATATTCGGAGCCGAAGACGTTGCCAAATACGAGTTCATCAGCAGAACACCGTTTAAGATTGGCAATCGATCTTTTCTTGGAGAAGGAAAAACGGAAGAGCAACACATGTCTGACATAAACGGTAATAGCCTTCACCCATATAGGGTTTCACTACTAACATAAACCGAGTTAAATCATATACCGGGTTAAATCATTGACTGCAGAGATGGTGGGTGGGCAAGAACTACTATGTAGTGATCAAGTCCTAGAGGAGATTTTCAGTGAGGCCGAGCTGGTTAGTCTTTATAGATTTTCCTTCGAAATAGAGAGAGCCAGGAACCGGCTGGACCTTAAAATCGGCGCAGCTAATACTACTGGAGATGACGTTGTCCCTCAGCAAATTCAACAAAATGTCAGAGAACCAAGATTGAGTGCCCAAATTGGAAGCCTGACAACTGCTACTGAATTGATGCCTCCCCTGAACTATGACGTGGGAAGTACTTCCGTTCAGCTTACCCCGGTCAGAAGAAATGAAATACGTCCTGACGTTCCAACTGGTAAAGTCGAAGAGCAAACTGATCTCCAGGACTGAAGCAAAAGGAATGGATGAAATAAGAGGGCACGTGTGATATTTTGGAAGTTAAAGTCAGTTGTATGTGTAAGATAATGTTAATGTCAGTTGGGTGTAAAATAATGTAATAGTAATGTCAGTCATATTTATATTTTTAATGCTGTTGGGGCGCAATGTAAAATAGCAAGGTAAATATGTAATATGAAGTACGTTATGATCTTTATGAATGTTTATTATAGTATATGTTTGTGAATGCGAGGAAGCCCCAAAACTCCATATAAAGATAGTATGGCAAAAGGGTGAAGCACATACTGAAATTCTAATCTAAACAGTGGATTGTGAAAATTTAGGTTGACGTTACGGACCTTTGACCGTCAAAATCTCAAACGAGCAGTGGGTAGTGAAGGACATACTGAAATTCTAAGCTAAACAGTGGATTGCAACCGAACGTTTGTGAAACTATTTTACATGAGGTTCCCATAAAGGGTAAAAACTTAGAACGTTTTGCCACTGAAAAAGACAAGAGGGAAACATAGAATAAACCGGAAATAATAACAAAAGTGTAGAAACTACGAGATAAAAATACAACACAATGCACCAACTTGACTAAAGCTTCTCATGGAACTCGTAGACCATCACAGCTGCCCGCTGTGCCTCATCAGTAATAACTGCATATTTCAACTCCGAACAAAGCATGAGTCTGAATAAGCAATGCAGCTGTGAGCGCAGCGTCGGGTGAGTTGTTGTTTAGGGCAACACCTTTGATTCTTTCTGCACAAAGCGGCTTATTTCCAGATACCGCAAGAAGACCACTAAACTTTAATAGATACGGAAACATATCCGATATAGGTAGAAGATCCTGCGTCAACTCGGAATCACTACGCACAGCTTGGTTGCAATCAAAAACATAAATCTTGGCATCGGTAAAATCCACACATAACCCAATCCAGTGTTTTTTCTGAACATGTAGCGGGAGGTAGAATCGTGTAGAGGCATTCCCAGAGCTGCAACTCTTAACAGCACAATCAACCAAACCTTTAAGGAACACATAAGACGCTTTCGTCTTTGATTTTCTGAACCTCTCGTAGCTCCTACACAGCATCGAGACAAACCTACTATCAAGGAACTCAGGTTTTGTGCTACCACTGCAACCCACATGGGAGTAGCATGTTGATCTCACCACCCGCATGAGAATATCAAAAACATGAAATAATCATAGTTTACATATTACCATAGGAAGGATAAAAGTAGGCCAACTTGTAGGATTAATTCAAAATCTAAGGAGTCCTTATATTTACCAACTATAGTAAAAAATTACATTAAAAAATGGAGTCATTATGGAACTATCATTAAAAAATGGAAGTTGAAGCTATAACTTTTAACACTATATATAAACATCAAAATGCAAACAACTTCATGCATACATGAACATACCTTGGCCGACAAAGGTCGAGTCCTTTCTGCAATATCAGTAATGTCCTTCGCAGTCACAGACAATCCAGCAACATTTATCACACTGATGAAAAGTTGGAGCAGATGTCAGAACTGAATCTAAACCAATAGTGAGAATGAAAGTCACAAACATATATACTGATTATCAACAGCCGGCTGTATGCAACATTACCATGGTTTCTTAACTATGCTGGACAGTTTAGCAAACTTCCCCCGAATAACAGGCAGCTCATAATAGTTGGAACCCACCAATTTGCTTTCCCGTGCACGGTTGAGAATAGCTGTCTCGCACTGATAGTCAGTTATCAATGGCGGAGGCACAAGTCTTAGCCTCTTGCTTGTGCGACGTGGCTTCGTGTCAACAACTGGCTCACATCTATCTCCATCGCCATTGTCACCCATCTCATCATCAACCACAGGCGCAGGAGGAGGTTGATCCTGAGTAAAACCCAAAGAAAAAGACGGAGTCCCCTGTTTGGTAAAATATGAGGAAAAGTCCATTTAATAAATGATATGTTATGTTAGTAGGCAGTAAAATAATAGGTTGTAAAGTTCAATTACCGCGGGTTCAATCTGCTCATTAGTCTTACTATTTGCCGAAAAGGCAGTTACCCCATGATTTTCATTGTCCATACGTGGGCAAGAAGTCAATTCCCCTCGCACGTAACGGGATCTTCCTTCGTAAAGCTGAACCAAACATAAACTTATATTTTAAATGAACGCCGTCAAAACGTTACATGCTCTACCTTAAATCTTGACATGAAATTATTGTACAACCATGAAATCAAACACGAACATGGCCGTCTAGTATACCTTTTGACGGACAAAAAAATATGGAAAATAGGAATGCAAACTTAATTATACGCAAGTACCACACAAAAATGGCAAATATTAATGCAAATTCACCAAACGATTGCTATGTAGTTAGTTAAACAGTGTTCCAGTAAAGGCCATCCTAACGGTTTTACTAAGCTGCATACATACTCATAAGATTATAACCTGTAAATAATTTCAAGTAGATAGTCTATAATCACTAAAGTATAGCGAAGACATCGTCTAGGCTTTCAAATAGTCCACGAGACTTACAGCAGAACGATCCGCAGACCCTGGAGGGGTGGAGCAATGGCTAATATTGTCCAAGACATTTACTATAATTGCATCATTAGCATCGGGACCACCTACCGAGAGATTTGCAGAGGTCACTCCTTTGAATGTGGTGTCAGCGGGGGGGAGTAGTAGGTTCTGTTCCTACACAACCTTTGCCATTCGCATTCCCAACCGATGTCAGGATGTCCTTTTTAAAAGCCTTGAGCATTGCCTCCACCGAAGAAACAACACTGGCTTGGTAGGAAAGTGCAGCGGATGAAACGTCTCGAACAGATGAAAGAGCCGATGCCACATGACCATCTACCCTCTCTATCTCTGGTTTCAATAGACCACTTACAATAGCGATAATTCTTGATTCATCAACCGCAGTAGACGATTTATCCTTCTGTATAGCCCGCTTCTTTCTCCCCGGTGCTTTTGGTTTCTCGCGCATCCTCTGAACATCTAATTTCGTTGCTCCTCCTCTGAACACATGATTCAGAGAAATGAGCTTCAGCAGATTTTCTACTTTAACATCATAAACTTCATCAGCCCATTTCAGCACAGACTCATCAACGGGGCGTGCGGGATCGTCTGGAATGATACTCCTCACAAGGACCTGATGATAACAAATTTAATGAAGTCACAACTTTGTAAACAGAATTTCCTACTATTTCAATACATGAACAACATGCTGCTTAACACCGTTACGAACCTCACACTTTTTGTCTACTTCACGGGCATGGGCAGGATCCAACGTCTGCTTCTTCGGCTTATATATCATACCCTCAATCTCTTCATCCTCACTGTCAGAGTCAGAGGATGAGCATGCTTCTTGAACAACCTCGGTCAATGAGGGAACAGCTTCAACAATCACAAGCTGAAGAGCTAGAGCGAAACCTTTAAGTGCGATCGTATCTTGTGATAGGGAAACCTCATCTCTATTCTTTATACTGATCATAAGCATGTCGAACGCCAAACGGCCCCATGGAAAAGCAAAAAAATCTTCAAGATCCCCCAATAGCTCAATAGCTCTGCATATTCTTTAAGCATCTTCATCTTCAAGTTTGTCGAAAGCAAGACAGAGGACAGAATGGCGAGACAAGCGAGTTTCTGCCGCATATCTTTATCCGTTACAGAATTTTTACGGAGCATCTTCACAGCTCTGGAAACGCTCAAATCTTCAACTGTACCAAACATCTCCGCCCAATATGGTTTATCTTTAAGTGTACGCTTCTTCTTCACCTTCGATTTCGCCGGAATTTCACCACATGGAAGACCAGTCACAATAGAAAATTCTCGCAAAGAAAATCGTATCGGTTTCCCGGCAAATCGAAACCAAGCCTCGTGGATTTTTTCAACTTTTAACTGTCTAGAAAGCAGAAATCTAACAAACCTCCCAGAAAAAGCTGGTTTCTCAGCTATTTCGACAATCTTACCGAAAGGAGTTAAGCGTAAATACTGGATCCCATCAGGTTCTTCACTGTCGGCAAACATCATATCCGACAACTCCATGTCGGAATCGGCTGAATCCATCACTGGTATGTCACCAAGATCGGTTTATCAAAAGAAAACTTCGTTCTGGAGTAGAAAGAGAATATGAGGAAGTTGAAACAGCAACTGCAATAAAGATGAAGTAATTATGAAATTTTTTCCTCACCGAATCTAAATAATGAGAACTACTCACTGGTTCTTTGCATTACCTCGAAATTATTAAAATATTACATCTCACGTCTTTTCCCCATTAATGCCTCTGCGGGTTTGAAATAAAGAAAGGCTCGTGTCATAGACGTTCTCTCGAAATGTGACCGGTTGTGGAGGGATAATATCGGTATTTTAAAAATAACACTTTTATCTGGTCATCCACCCAATTAAATTTGTTTTCTTGAATATACACCGCAAATTCCCTTCTTTAAATCATGTCATTAAACAAATTCCAATTCTAATATTTCAAAACTTAAACTCCAAATCTTAAATATTAAACTATAAAATTAATCTTTAAAAATTGGACTCTCAACCCATATACTTAATTCTAAATCATAACCTTAAACTCTAAACCACATACCTCATACTAACCTATTATAATTAAAACATTATATCTTAAAAATATATACCATAAAACAATAATATACCCTAAATCATAATACATATAACCATAAAAATTATTGTTTTATGGTATATATTTTTAATTATTATTAAATTTATAGTTTATTCCTATAATAGTTTATTCCTATAATCTAGTTATTATTAAATTTCATAAAAATTAACTCCATAGTTTATTTCAGTCCACTTTTAACCTTAAACCTCAAGTCTCATATTCCAAACTTTATATCATATAAAATTAAACATATAATTTAAATTAAAATTTCATACACCTCAAATTAATCTCTAGGTACTTCAAACTAATATATATCCTTATACACTAACATTTAACAAACACTAGAACAAAAATAAACATAATTAATAATCAATTTTAATTTTCTATCCAATAAGAGACAAGTGTATGGATTGTCAATGTGAGCCCTTGATAACTTTTAATCTAATGGTCACATTTAATCCATACGTGTTTCTTCCTCTGTCCAATACCACTTTCCTCTTTTCTCTGCCCAACCACGTTTCTTCTCTTCTCTCTTCACCTTCTTCCATGCCGAATCTTCTTCATCTCTACACCATTCTTACAGTCTAAAACAAAATCAATCTTTTGTTTTCTTTAATGTTTGTCATCTTTACTTTCAGAAACCTCTTCCCAAATCGATAACCCTAACTTCGGAAACGAGAGTGAAAGAAACCGAAGAAGAGGGAACAGGAGAATCGTAAACGGAGAGGGATCCGTCTATGGACTCGATTCTCACTATCGTCACCACCATCTCTCTCTCTCTCTCTCCTCTGTTGGAATTTCTCCTTATGGCCATTAACACGAGCTTCATTGTTGAAATTGCAGGTCGTAAAAAAACTTTCAGATCTGGTGCAGCAAAGACAGAGGTTCTGGTTTTGTAGAACAATTTAGAACATAGAAGACATGGCCGGAGAGGAAGACGGAGGAGACACCGCCGGAGAGGAAGACGGAGGAGACGCGGCTTGAGAAGAAGACTGAGGAGACACGGCCGGAGAGAAAGACGGAGGAGACACCGCCGGAGAGTATATAATATTAATTTTATCTATAATTTAATTTTTATTTTTTTTAATTAATTTTTTTAGAATAGCCACGGACATGTAGTGTTAAACCGTGGTTATACATAGCCATGATAAATCTTTGGCAAAACCGTCGCTATCTGAGCCACAAAAATGTAGTGGCACACGAATAGCCACGGTTTTTTTTCCAGCCACGAGGCTATAATCACTGGGTTTTTTTAATCTAGAAGCGTGGCTATTTTTTGTATAGCCACGATTTTCAGCTGTATAGCCACTGTTTTGCTGTGGCTATGCGACATATTTTTGACATATTTTTACTAGTGACGGTGCAAGTAAATCTTGCCAGGCGTGGATCTTCAAAGAACGGTTCAGGTGATGTAGTTAGGCGTAGATGCTCATAAGACAGTTAGTATTGTCGGTTGTCGAATCATTTATATAATTTTTCTCATAATTGTAATACCATAATAAATCATCGTTAAAAACAATATTAGTTAACCCTAGGATATAAATGTATTTTTATCTTTTAATAAAACTTATTTTAGTTATTTTCCTTTTTGATGGTTATTTTTGTAAAATAAACTAAAAAAAAACTATCGTAGATAATTTTTCAAAAATAAAAGACCTAAATGGTAGTAATAGATTATGTAAATCAAGCATGAATAAAAAAAAAAACAAAAACAAATTCAAGCTGCTACAGTTGACTTAAATAATAATAAGCTCGCGTGAGTTTCAAGTGTAATCGCATTTTTGTGCAGGCCATGACTGAATTAAACCTCCCTAGATTTTTCCATGACAAGACAAGAGGGAAAAATGATCATTTTTGCCATCCATCCCTGACAAAAAAAGCAAAACAAAGCATAGATTCAATGGTTTCCTCTGCTGCTAGTCTTCAACAAGAGAGATTCACAAATGAATGTTCAACACTTTAAAACATTGAAACGATACCAAACTGCATTAGTAGCAAATATATTCACCCTACCTGAGAAACGCTATTGTTCTGCGGATCACATTAGATTAGCTGGGGAATCTTGTGGCTCTTCTACCCCATGGGATCGTTGTTCGTTTTTGCTGTAGTTCAACGCCATTATAGCCTGCAGTGCTTCCCTTGTCTGCAAACCTTCTCATTCTCTCTTCCCTTGGCTCTGATCTATCTTTTCCCTTTGCTGCTGCTGCTGCTGCTACTGCTGCTGCATTGTATTTGCATATTAAGATCAATCAAGCAATCTCCAAATCTCTTATTGTTATTGATTTGCAAAAAAGTTATAAATGCTTTCATCAAAATGCTCGTATAACACACACATACCAGATACTCATACTGGATCAGTTTCCGAGTGCATTTGGGTCTGTTAGTTAGTCATGACAGGTCCTGAATAAGGAAATAAAGATAAGATGTGAAACATAATTGGACTAGCTAGCGTCACTCAAAATTTCATCCCAGTAACATTGGTTCTTTCTAAACTACACTCTCTTCAAGTTCAACCGTGCCAAGCATACTGACCAAAACAAATCCCATGGAGGTGATCTAATGCAAGCTAACAGATAGATATGAATGATTTTACCTTTGCCACAAATCCTCTTTGTGCAAATCTATACTGAGCTGGTGAGGTAATAAACCTGCACAAAAGATAAAGGGCTGAATTAGTGGAAAAGGGTTGCAGGGACGAACCGAAACCAATAGTATATCAGCTGAAAAATAGCACCAATAGATCCTAATAGACAAAGCAACACTTCAAAAGAAACGAGCATAATAGAAGGATATATTTTTACAACCATAGAAGGATATAAGAAGGATACAAGAAGAAAGTCATGTACAAAAAAGAAAAGAAAAGAGCCTAATAGACAAAACAACACTTCAAAAATCTACATAAAGCATGTAGCAGGATCATTCAGGAATGCATAAATAATACTGTAGGCAATAACTCTAGTTTCCTACAAGCTAAACTTTAAAAAAAAGGATAGCTCCTGAAACTTCCAATCGCATTTAATCTGAATTCATCAAGAATTCGCTGTCCTGACAAAGCAACTTCTTTAAGACTGTCATCCCAATTTTAATGTTTAATGATGAAGACCCGGGCATCTGAATCCTCATGCAGTCCTAGTAACGGTGCATCTAAAATTTCAATAAAACACCAATAGACCAACAGGCTCAAGGTATACTCTTTAGGACGCACCAAGAAGGCAGAACTCAACATTTAGGAGGCTGATATGAATGCAACTGCATTTGGTGAATTCCTAGCGATAGCAACAAAGACCATATAGCACCAACTTGCTAAAATCTGAGAATTAAACACTAACCTCAAGCAAAAACAGAGAAAGTTTTCATGCATCAGAAAATATGGAAGATCATAAAAGGAGCCAATGCTAAAAAACTATCGGAAAATTATTACGCAAACTAGACCTTGATTGAATCGTGTCAGTCAACCTTCCAGCACTGTAAGGTCTACCACGGAGCGGAGAACCAGAAGCGGCTTTACGACCGTGAGCCCATATAACGCTGTGCTTTCACTGTACTATTTTTGGCAGCACCATTAAAGCTCTCTTTCTTATTCTGCCTCAAAGCAAATTGTCAATAAAGAATCTAACAGACATGAAATTCATTACAAAAGGATAAGCAAAACACGTAAAGCTATGAGAAGCCTTAAGTTACTTACAGATGATCTCTGTTTCTTGCCTTTATTGACATTAGTAGTGTGCTCTTTGACATGTTGATAATAGCATCTATGCTCCTACAAGAATTAAATTACGTATGAGTAAGAAAAAAAGAAAACATCTTCTTGACCATGAGCTAAAAACTAAGACGCATCTGCATATGAGTAAGGAAAAAAACATGAAACAAACTCCAACAACGCACCACTGGAGATGAACACAACTTGTACTACTACAAAAACCCTAATACTACACCCCAAAAAACAGAAGTTCTTTCTTTTTTGGTAAAGAGGGTAATTTGACCTCCTTCAATATAATACTGAAGTGACATTGCTCCTCGCTTTGTTTGTTGTGAATTCCTAATTTTAAGATTTAGTTTTATGCAGGCCATGCGAGGCAATTAATTATGACGGGTGATATTTGCAACAAACACACTAGATTTTTATGATATGGTTCCACGCAAAGCATAGAGTTCGATGAAATGTCCTAGAAATATAATTATCCGAGTGAACTGACCTCTCTTTTCTTATGTAAGCATTATTCGTGACCAAAAAACTAATAGGCATAAGTAATGACCATTGAGATAGCTATTCTATTAAGGTAAAAACTCAGTTCTTCTAGCAGCTTGTAAGTATAAATTTATGAGAATTAATGAGAGTTTATGAAAATTATTTGAGACATTTTGGTGAAGAACTAAGAGAGATATGTGAGGGAATCCAAGAGAGAGATAAGAATATTTGAGGAACATTTTTCTTTAGATTGATTTAGTATATACAATAGTTACATAAATAGATCTAGCAAAGAGAGTAAGACAATGAGAATGAATAAACAAATGGAGATGAATAAAGTAATGAAGACCAAATCTGAGGAAGTCACTTTCGGATAGTGACAACCCTCTTCTATCTTCCTTCCTTAGCATATCATGTGACTTTGGCTTGTTTCCACACTCCAACAGTTCTATCCAGTTGCCTCCACTTGTTTAAATTCGTCCAAGACTTCAGGCAAGATATTTAAATCAGTCTCACACCTTTCCTTGCTTCAATTTTCCTGTCCATGATTTCCTGTCCATGATCTCCTGTCCATGATCAATCAGGTTCTTCATGTCTTTACTCTTGCTCTTTATTCTCTTCATGTCAACACTTCCCCTCAAGCTTGACCATAGGGACTTGGTCAAGCTTGGAAACCATGAAGCATTCCCTCATTAAAACCTTTACTTGGAAAAACCACTTGGGATAAAAACCAAGTAAAGGAAAAAGAGTAGAACACTTCATGGCAAGAGGATCAGTGACAAGAGAGGTCTATGAGTCCAAGCTTAGGATGAATGAACTCACAAACCTTGCTGCTAGCTGCCTTGGTGAATATGTCAGCTAGTTGATCTTCACTTCTTGTGTAGCATGGAAGAATCACTTGCTGTTCCACTGCCTGTCTCACCTTGTGGCAGTCCACTTCTATGTGTTTTGTCCTCTCATGAAAGACTGAGTTGGAT
>NC_027756.1:27898672-27902676 GCF_000695525.1 Brassica oleracea var. oleracea
ATGACTTTGATGAACACTAAATATGGAAGAGTGGAAAAACTTTTCTTTCATACTTTTGTTTTTTATTTTTATTTTCAAAATTTCGAGCTTTGATTTTAATTCTAGATTTGATTATTTCATCAGAATGTATAAAGCATTTTTTTGTTCTTTTATTTGAAAATATAATATTTTTTAATAAATGAATGCGATGACAATATGACTCTAAAATTTACGCCGTAAAAAAAGACTAAAATTTATATAATATAATCCCAAACTAAATAATAATGTTTTGGTATAAAACCGAATAAACCGAAAACCGACGGTATATAAACCGAACCAAACCGAAGTAGATATGGATTTATAATGGTAGTTGAATTTTACTAACCGAAATACCGAAAAACTGAAAAAACCGAAGCGAAACCGAATCGATATCCGGATTGAACACCCCTGATTTTTAATCAAAAGAGAAGACGAGAGATATGTTTGTGCCTGTTCTCCATATCAAAGCTCATAAAAATAGTAACTTTGAGTACATTCGTAATCAAATAAGACAATTAGATTAAGATGATGAGGCTACATTACGCAGGAAAGATAGAAACTTTCACTGTGTGAAAACACCTAACGCATTACTTCTATCACCCATCTCACTGCAACATATCAAAACAAAGTACAAAGCTACTAATGCAGGTTCTTAGGGTGGGATTCGTAGTGTAATATAAGATACGTGTCTTAGCTTTCAACGAAGAAACACTAAAAACGTCTTCTAGATATAAAAGACATCTCTTATCAGGAAAGTGTCAAATCATGTTCTAAAAACTTCAAATGGGTCTTCCCCGTTAATCATACTCTAAGATCTTTGAACTCATTCATCAAATTATTTTTCAATTATTACATAGTGTCACAAAGACACAAGAGAAAGACATATCTTTTTTTAATAAAAAAACAAGAGATTACAAAAACATATAACTATGGGGTCAAACATAAATAAAATTTTTTTTTGTTAGATTCTGTGAAGAGAAACCCAAAAGAAAGCAATAAGAACCCCATTCTTTCTGCTTCTTATGCCACACGCTGCTGCTTCTCATGGTCTATATACATTTTCTCTGCCCACAACGGCATCTTAAACTCGTCCCTAACCGCTGCACCATTCAACCTAAAGGCTGCCTCCTGTGCACTATCTTTCACCAGTGAGTTTACCCACGACACATCTGGCTCATCACTATAGTGTTGACATGAAGAGAATAAAGAGCAAGAGTAAAGACATGAAGAACCTGATTGATCATGGACAGGAAATCATGGACATGAAATCATGGACAAACAAGTACAAGTCTCCCTTGGTGACACCTTTGCCAACCAACCTACTAGTTTCAATATCCTGAAAGTAGACATCATTAGAAGTGAAAGTAACACTGCAATTCAAGTCATTAGTAGCTCTTTTAACTGATAACAAGTTTGAGGTGAAGCTAGACATATAGAAAGCTTTAGAATCTTTGTTAAACAACCTAAGATCACCTACTCCTTTAATTGGTATTGTTTCACCATTAGCTATTGTAACATTTCCTAAGGCATGGACAATGTTTTTAATCAATTTTAAATCACTGATCATGTGGTGACTAGCTCCTGAATCTAAAACTAAAGGTTTTGCCAAATTGCATTAGTTATCGCATTCAAGGAAGTTCCACAAGCAGTAGCATGTAAAGAGGTACCAAGTAAGTTACCAGAGTTATCCTTAAGGAGTTTGATGAGAGCCTCAATATCAGATCTCTTGATGGTCTCATCTTGAGTGTTCCTTAAGGCTGAGCCACTCCTGGAAGCTCCCCCTTTGTTCTCACAAGCTTCATTGGTCTGGCGCATGCTGCCTTGTATAGATGGCTCACCAATATCACCAGAGAAGTTTGCTTTGGCATCATTGTAACCTGTCCTGAACTTCTGTGGCTTGAGATGGGGATGTTGTATCCAGCACTTGTCCTTTCCATGGCCTTTCTTCTTGCAATGATCACAAATCCACACCTTCTTGTCTTCAGCTTTGTAAGAGCTTTTGTTTGCTGCTCCATCAGCTTGGTTTTCAAGCACCAAATCTTTCTTTCTTCCTCCAAAGAGACCAACTGAGCCTTGCTCCTTGTGAATCTCAGAGCATACCTCATCTAGAGAAGGTAGCTCCTTATTCCTTAGGATGTGCTTGATGAGGTCACCATAGCTTGGATGGAGGGTAAGCAGCAAAGCAAAGACCTTGTCTTGCTCTCTCCTTTGATTAAGCACATCAGGATCAATAGTTGCTGGCCTCAGCATATCAAGTTCAGCCCACAAGGATTTGAACTTCCCAAAATGTTTATCAAAATCATTGTCCTCTTGACTAAGAGTATTGATAGCTCTCTTGACTTCAAAGACTCTACTGATGTTGGAATTATTTTCATACACCTTCTGAAGTGTATCCCATAGCTCCTTGGAAGTTTCACAATAGGAGTAACATTCCTGAAGTGAGGGGTCAAGACTGTGCTGAAGAATGGACAACACCAACTGGTCCTCTTGACATTTCTTCTTGGCGCCAGCATCAGCAACAACAACCTTTTTGGCATCCTCTCCTAGGATAGTCTTTTTTTGTGGCCTGCCTTCTTCAACAATCTCCCAAAGCCCTCTGCCTCCAAGAGCAGTCTTAGCAAGCCTTGCCCAATGTAGATAGTTAGCTCCTTTAAGAGTAACTGGAATCACCACCATTTTTTAGTTTTCTCCTGAATTCATCAAGAGTCACAAGAACAGAACTAGAAAAATTGAAGAACAGTTCAAGAACAGAGGAGAGAGACTGGTGTGAATAATAAGAGATTTTAAAGAGAAAAAGAGAAATAAAATCAGAGTAATTTGCGGAAGAGATTTAGGTTTCAAGAGCTTGTAGCTCTGATACCATGTAAATTTATGAGAATTAATGAGAGTTTATGAAAATTATTTGAGAGATTTTGGTGAAGAACTAAAAGAGATATGTGAGGGAATCCAAGAGAGAGAGATATAAGAATATTTGAGGAACATTTTTCCTTAGATTGATTTAGTATATACAATAGTTACATAAATAGATCTAGCAAGGAGAATAAGACAATGAGAATGAATAAACAAATGGAGATGAATAAAGTAATGAAGACCAGATCTGAGGAAGTCACTTTCGGATAGTGACAACTCTCTTCTCTCTTCCTTCCTTAGCATATCATGTGACTTTGGCTTGTTTCCACACTCCAACAGCTCTATTCAGTTGCCTCCACTTGTTTAAATTCGTCCAAGACTTCAGGCAAGATATTTAAATCAGTCTCACACCTTTCCTTGCTTCAGTTTTCCTGTCCATGATTTCCTATCCATGATTTTCTGTCCATGATTTCATGTCCATGATTTTCTGTCCATGATTTTCTGTCCATGATCTCCTGTTCATTATCAATCAGGTTCTTCATGTCTTTACTCTTGCTCTTTAATCTCTTCATGTCAACAGTAAGTAGATGGCTCATTCTTTAATTGATTTTCTTTGTTGTTGTGATTTTTTACCGGCAAAAAGGGCAGTGAGTTAAAAATTTGCATCTTATATAATAAAACAGAAGTCACAACCTTGATTCATGTGTAATTTTTTTAAAAAATGGACTTAATGGACATATTACTAGGAAGTCATGTTACATTTAATCTCTAATCTTATAATTAAAATTTTGGGCCTACAAAATTTTTATTGGGCTATCAATAATTGGATTTAAACAATAGATGATCCATTGGATTTATAGATAATATAAATTAAATATATATAATTTAATGTTGTAATACTATACCTCCATATGTTAATTATTTAAATATTTGTCGATGTTAACTTTTAAAATTATAAAGATTTTTTTTAAATAACAAAAATCATATTATCTAACAATGATTAATCTTTACTACCTTAAACCAATGAAAACAAATTTTAAACTATATAGTTTATTTTAAAAATTAAACAAAAACTAAATGTTTAATTATTTACTCGATAATATAAATCTATGAAGCGAAAAGTTTAATTTTTAAAT
>NC_027756.1:27902773-27903829 GCF_000695525.1 Brassica oleracea var. oleracea
GAAAATATATATATAGAAGAAGATACAAATACTTGTGAAAGTTTAAAACAATCTATTTAATTAAAAAAATATACCGTAAACTTTATTATGTTTTAAAAATTGATAGACACATAGATTATAATATATACCAATTTAGAATTGAAAACAAAATATTTACATAAAAATAAATGAAAACAAAAATCCGCGCAGTTGCGCGGATCGAAGTCTAGTTAGTATTATGACAAGTTTTATATCATTGCTTACACAGCTCATCGTCTTGTTAGTTACTTCTCTCTCAGTTTCAAGTTGCTTATGTCCATTTTCATTTATCATCTCCGTCTCAGGTATGAATTCCAGATCTTTGTTGTTCCAGATATGAACTTAAGATCCCACAATAGCGTGGAATATGTTATTACTACTTTTTGGACCTTGATAATTCTAAGTAGGTGTTATTGGTTTATATATTTTGATTAATTTAGAAATCTATATAGTATTTATAAATCCAAGTAAAATATGTAAATCCAGAGGTTTTCCTTCGGATTTGAGTCTTTGTAATTTTAACTAAAAAAATCCAAACAAATCCATTCAAATCCATTATAAAATCAAATATATTAGTAAATCCGTACGATTGAATAACACTTGATTTGATATAGAATTTATGAATCATTAAACCAATAACACATGATTTTAATATAGATTTGAAAATCACAGAACCAATAACACTAGAGTTAGTTCGGATTTTCAAATCCATTAAAATACAACAACCAATAACCCCTGCTTATTTTTTCTTTTGAATAATTGTATACTTTTAACTCAATTCCTATTGGCCTTTCTTAGTTTCTTTTGTAGTATAGGTTTACTAGTTGTGACGTTGTGGCAAAAGTTACACGATTTCACATCAGAGTGAAAATAGAATGGGTTTCCACCATCGTGATTAGGCCTGGGCATTTTGACCCGAAGACCCGAAGACCCGAATCGGAACCGATCCAAAAATACCCGATCCGGAACCGGACCGAAAATTTACAAGTACCTTTTGAGTCTAAATTTTTTTTACCCGAAAGAACCGGAACCGAAAAG
>NC_027756.1:27903894-27934882 GCF_000695525.1 Brassica oleracea var. oleracea
CCGACTTAAAAACATGTATATCTAAAACTATGATGTTTTTGTGTTCTATTTTATATATATTATTTTATGATTTAGTTGAAATATCTTTTGTTAACAACATTTGTTATTATTTTTTTAAAGTAATATACAGCTTTAAAATGTAAAATTTAGAGTTTTAAAATGTTTTATTTTAATTATTAATAGTTTCAAGTTGTTTTGTAAAATTTTAGATATATATGACAAGTATTCAACTAAAGTTGATGGAATTGGGTATATCATGTCATTTTCAGATTCTAAATACCCGAACCCGACCCGGACCCGATATGGACCCGAAAAATTACGGATATTTTATGGGTATTTTAATTATAGACCCGAACCGGCCTGGACCCGAGAAGAACCGACCCGAACCCGAACAGAAAATTTCTAAGTACCTATTGGGTCTAAATATTTAGGATCCGAAAAGATCTGGACCCGAAAAGAACCGGCCCGAACCCGACCCGAAGACCCGAACGCCCAGGCCTAATCGTGATGTTAAACCTAACTAAATTGAATTTGCGATATCCCCATCACTCTTTTTGAAATGCCATTAATAACTTACCTAGGATGCCATATTGTTGCCAGAAAGATATGGTCGTACAGACTTCAAAATTAAGATGAGTGGTATGAGATTAGGAGTAATGAACGTTTTTCCTAGGCAAGGTAGTTGGTTTGAGACTTTGTGCCTTCTACTTAAGCATGTGTTGCAGGAGCCAAAAACGAAAAAAAAAACTGTAGGGCTATCAGAAGCCTGGATCATGAGTAAAGTATATGTTGATTGTTGTGATTGTTGTGATTGTCAACAGATGAAGATTTGGATGGTAGTTCAGTATCGAAACGACCTAGAATGTTTTGATCTTCTGCTATCAACTTGTAGAGTTTTTATGTATCTTGATATTGTATATAGAAAGACTCTGCAAGTTATAGAAGAAGATCCAGACATAGGTCATCTTGATAAAGTGCCATTTTGTGAGACACCGGATCCATTGCAGCCGAAAAAGGGAAAACTAATTTTTGATTATGTATAATGTTCAATGAAATGTCCCAGACAGGTATCGTTCAAGGGAACTGCCTTTCCATGGACCCGCTTATATAGCACGAGTAGGTAGAATGAACATTATTGTAGTGAAAAAGCTTATAGTTCTTCATAAGAGAAATGACAATGGACGAATCATCTGATTATCAAAAAAGGGTATATTTTAGATTTTCTGTTAGTACTGTGACAAGTTCTCCAGTATTATTGTTGCCCAACATTTTGATTGTTTTGTTGGCTACCTCTCCCTATGCTAAGTTCTTATCTCCATTTTCATGGAAAAGAAAAAATGTTCATGTTGTTTCGTTAACTACCTCTATAACATTTTATTTTTTTGAACATACATATCTATAAGATCTTATCTCCATTTTCATTTATCTTTAATTTGCAGTCCCATCCATGTATGGTTTCAAGACCTCTGCTCATTACTGCAGCTCCAGGTATGAACTTAAGATTCCACGTCAGTTGAGGATTATAGTCTCCAACTTTTGCAATTCTTCTTCTAAATGATACATTATAAACTCAAGTTAATGTGGGTCTTTTGCTTTTGCATTTTCTGATGGGAATCTCTGTTCATTCAAGTTTGCAGTAGTAGATGTAAAGGTACGGACTTAAAGGCGCACTGTCAGTAGAGGTGGATTGGTATATCTTAGATTGATATTTTTTTTAGTTCAATCTTTTTATTCACCGACAGCTAAGGTAGAGTAGCTACCGTAGGACTGTTCATTTCTATGGTGTTTGGTATGGACACAAACTATGGCTGTACTTTCGATGATGCCTTGATGGGTTTCAACTTTCAACCACCCTAATGTGGAACCTAGCTAAATTAATTTGAATATTGCATGAATTTATCAAATTGGCATGTGAAAAAATGAGTGGTCTAAGATTAGAATAACTAAAGTGTTTTATATATAAGGTAGTTGATTGGAGACTGTGTTTTCTACTTAAGCATGTGTTGCAAGAAACAAAAGTTAAAAGTCTATGGAGGGAGCTGAAGCCGGGGTTACTAGTGAAGCTGTGTCATAGAGTATCGGAGATGGTAGCTCAAGAAGTAAATTTGAATGGGAGATCGAGTAGAAGCACTCAAGATGAAAATATCTATGAGAAATTGAAGAAGGCTGCTCAAGATGGACACATAGAAAGACTCTACAAGTTGATAGCAGAAGATCAAAACATTTAATGTCAATTTGGCAAAAATGTTCCTTTTTGTGAGACACCAGTACTACACATTGCAGCTGAAAAAGGGCAAACCCATTTTGCCATGGAACTCATGACCCTTAAGCCGTTGCTTGCTTCAAAGCTAAACGTTTCAGGTTTCAGCCCTATGCATTTAGCTCTGCAAAACAACCACATTAAATTGGTGAGAGGGTTTGTGGCACTCGACAGCAGCTTAGTCAGAATCAAGGGAAGAGGAAGGATTACTCCTTTGCATCATGTGGCTCAGACAGGTGATGCAGAATTGTTGAGTGGAACTCTTGTTAGCTTGTCCTTCTTCCATAGAAGATTTGTGAGACAGCTTTGCACATTGCTGTGGAGAACCAACAGCTTAAGGCATTTAAGGTTCTATTGGGATGGCTCAAGAGAGCAAACAGGAAGGAAATCTTGGACTGGAAGGATGAAGATGGTAACACAATATTCCATATTGCTGCATCAATAAATCAGACTGAGGTAAAATGTCTCTCTTATCTTATTTAGTTTCTCCTTTCCCCCAAAATCCTTGTGGCTGTTACTCATGGAAGTGGATAGGTGTGCTTTCATGCTTAAAAGCTGTTGTTTTAACTAACGAACATGTGGGACTAATTTGCTTTCTTTGTTCCCAAATTTCTTATCAATGTTTCTGTGGCAATGGGTATATGAGTATATATATGTTTATGTCTCGCATGCTTATCAATGGTTGATTGATGCAGGTGATGAAGTTACTTCATTTTGAGTTTGTTATCAAGTTCCAAAAGCTAAGGAGAGAGAGTGTCTCTTGTTACCATGGCAATAACAGGACCAGAGCTAAGGAAGTCACACAAGCCATTGAAGAAAGGTCTTTCCTTAAGATCATGGTAATGCTTCTGAGCGAAATCTTTGGAAGGAACAACGACCTTGATCCCAACAAGCTTGAATCCCTTGCGTTCGAACCGAGAAATGATCTCTGATATCTGTTGGTTCATGAGATAAGAGATTAGCACACATATGAATCAAGACTAAAATTTACCAGTCCTCCATCAGGCTTGATAGCGATGAACGTGCGTTCCATCTGATTTGGAAAGCAACGTTCAGCGATCAAGAGCATAAAGAAAACAAAATGAAAATGGATGATTATTGTTACCTCAGCAGCAAGAACCTCCTGATCTTGAACCATGTAGGCTGTAACAGAAATAAAAGATTAACATATGTCAACGCTTCCATAGTAAAGTGGTGAAAGTTTCGAACTTTGTCCTATTCTAGGAAGCCAAACTAATTCAAAAAATAAACAAAAGATTTGGCAGCGTAATATTCAAATAATGTGGGTAAACCTGCAGCAGGAAGAGCCAAGAGTCCAGTGATCCAGCGATCTTGCAAAGTTAGATGCATAGAGAGGGATCTTTGCAGATGCAGTGACCGCTGCTGCTGCACCAAGACAACGTTAGAAATCCAGATTCTTCTTCTTTGTCATTGCTGAATCAAGACAGAGATAGAGAGAAGAATAAACTAACCGGAGAAGAAACGAGCGTTCTTAGCTGAGGAAAGAAGAGACCTTGCTGATTTGGAAGCAGATCTGCAGATTTGAGAGCTCATCGTTTTTTAGATTTTAGTGAGAGTGATGAATAGAACCTTCAAGTGAAGAAAAGGTCTCGGAAAATGTGAACAAACATGATGAGATCTGTTTGTCGAATTTTATACCCACGTGTTTCAGGTCGATCTATCGGGTCAGAAGCCCTACCTACCTCTCTCTATGTGAAAAATGTTACATCTCTGTCGGTGATAGAATTCCTTATTTTATAAAAACTATATTTACGATTGCTTCTCAAGAAATGCAAATGTTACTAAACCATCTTATATGCAACTATATACCTTAACTTATAATACTACAAGTTTATATTGCATTTATAAGTTTAGTTGTAATAAAATACAAAATATGTCAATATTGAATAAGATATATGTCAGATAATTTAGTAAAGTAAAAAGATATAGTAAAAACAACCCGCCTCACACTCAACCCCAAATTGAGCGATTACGGTTTTGGCTGTCACAAAACTGACAGCGTTCTCCGTCGTTTTTTGGCGTCACTCGAGACGTCGACCCTCTCTTCCTTATGGAGAAGAAAAAATCCTTTAAAAACCTTCACCAAAAAAAGAAGATGAAGCATAGATCTCTAATTGTTTTGCATTCCGCTCAATCGATGATTCCGCTGTCTCCCATGTAGTTCATACATCGACTGATGAAGATTCTGAACCTCGTAAAATCTCCCTTGCCGAGACATGCGCATCTCTGACCTCTCAAGAAAAGAGCTCTGACGTCGCTACTGTGAAAGTTGTGGAAGCAACCGTTCCAGCACCGACCTTACCCTGCCATGAAGCTCTTCACGAAGTTTCCTCTGGTAACACACAATGCCTGTCCAAAGAACACCCACAATCAAAAGCCAACTTCGCTGATACGCCACTTTCAAACACTTGATGTGATAAGGCTAAAGGAATTGGCAATAAACTCCAGAAAAAGGAAACTCCTTTCACCCTTCCTTCTAGTGAAATCTGTATAAACATCCCAAACTTTGTTATTGAGAAAGCATAAGATTTTGGGATAGTTTTGTGTTAGGGAAATTCTATCATGAACCTCCTTCACAGGACACCATCTATAATATAGTGAATGAAATCTGGAATAGAACCCACAGAGACATCACAGTGTCGAAGATGGAGGGATACATGTTCTTATTCAGAATTTCAAATGCTTCCACGAGGAATCATGTCATAAAACACGGCTTGTGGCAAATAGAGGGCCAGACGATATTTGTTGACAAATGAGAACCTAGAGTCATCCCGACAAAACCAGAACTGTCGTCGGCTCCGATCTGGTTGGAACTGAGAAACGTTACACTCATATTCTTCAATGAAGATGGTCTAGAACGCATCGCATGCCTCGTGGGACACCCGAAGTATATGCATCCCAACACAACCAATAAGACGATTCTTGACGTCGCAAAAGTTTTCACGGTCATTGATCTAAGGAAGCCATTACTTGAGGCAGTAAACGTGCAGTTTGATTCTGGCGATATTGTGAGGGTCCTTGTCTCAAGTCCATTGATGCCTCCTATGTGTTCAATATCCCAGGAGATTGGGCACACAAGCAAACGCTGCAGGCAAGCCCCTATAACCTACACACACTGCAAGTCAACTACTCACCCCACTGAAAGATGCACTTGCACTAAACTCCACGATAACAAGCACAAGACATCTTGACGGTTTAAACCTGATGCTCCAGCCAAACAATGGCAAGTCTGCAAAACCCCTTTGTAAAATCCTGTAGTCAACCCTTCTGAGAAGTCCTACAAAAGAACCTTACACCAAAGAGACAGCAGTAGCCTTACACCTGCACATAAGCTCCCTCAAACAGAATCATTAGCTAAGGCGCATGAGAGTGCTCTAGTGACTGCTCAGGAAAGTGCCCAGCTGAGTGCAGATGATGGCAAGTCTTCGGGGCTGGATCCTGACTCATCAAACATTGTATCCTCAGATATGAATGTAGATCCGGAGGAAGAGCTTCAATACATAAAAGTCCTATCGAGAAGGACTAAAAATAAAAACCGAAGGGTAACTCCCTCTTACCACTAATATCTATGTGTATAGACCTTTTTTGCTGAAATGTGTGGGGGTTTCAATGTATATAGCCACCACATCGGATTTAGGAAATGGTGGAAGAAAAATACACCACTTTTTAAAGGTATTATAAAAACTCATGTGAAGCAACCAAAGCACCAGAAGTTTGTTACTAGGATCTTACCTGGCTGGGGATGAAGAAAATTATATGTTCTTTGGGTTGTGTGGCATCCATCTATAAGAGTCTCTGTGCTTAGAAAATCGCTTCAGAAGATAACTTCGGAGGTAATCTTTCCAAGCCAGAGTATGACTTGCATCATCTCGATTGTGTATGCCTCAAATGATGATGATCGAAGGAAAGAACTTTGGGAGGAACTGTCCTACTTGAAGTGGGATCCAAGAATCTTAAGCAAGCTATGGATCATTTTAGGGAACTTCAACCAAACCCTGGACTCTAAGGAGCATTCTCGTCCGGTCTCTCTCAACGTTGATGCGAAAACAAGACTATTCAGAGAAGTGCTGCTGGATGCTGACTTGGCGGACCTAAACTTCAGAGGACCAACGTTTACCTCGACAAATAAGAGCAAAACAAATCTGATTGCAAAGAAACTCGACAGGGTGTTGGTAAATGAGGATTGGCTAAACTTGATGTCGTCTTCATATGCTATATTTGGAGAGCCTGATTTTTCTGATCATATTGTTTGTGGAGTGGTCTTTCAGCAAGACTCCATCAGGGCTAAAAGGCCTATCAGGTTTCATAACTACCTGCTGCAGAATGAGAGCTTTTTCTGAGCTATGGTATTCTATCGGAGCTAATGGTTCAACAATGTTCAGAATCTCTAGAAAGCTAAAGTTGATAAAGAATAACATAAGAAGCTTTTGCAAAGCGAACTATAACTTGGAAAAATGAGCTGAGGAAGCACATTCACGTCTACTCACTGCTCAGAGCAACCTCCTTGTCAACCATCATCATCAAATATGGACAAGGAAGCTTCAGCTCTTGAAAGTTGGTCAATCTTAGCAAAAGCAGAGGAACTCTTCCTCCTCCAGAAAACTCACATTACGTGGATTCAGGGAGGTGATTGTAACTCGGCTTACTACCATAGACTGATATCAACGAGATGGTCGATAAATTACATTCACTACTTGCTTGACGATCACGAGAACATGGTTGAAGGCCAAGCTGAAGTCCAGAACATCTGTATTGATTACTTCTCTAACCTCTTGGCTGAAGAGCAGACCATTCCTCTCTATGACCAACGCGATCTGTCAAAACTAATGCCTTTCAGGTGTACTGAAGAACAAAAGTGTGATCGCACAAAGGATTTTACTAGGCAAGAAATCAAAGACATGTTCTTCTCCCTCATTAGAAACAAAACGAGTGGTCCGGACGGGTACTCAGCTGAGTTCTTCACGGGATCTTGGAGCGTTGTAAGAGCTGAGGCCATTGATGCAGTTTTGGAATTTTTTAAATCTGACAGGTTGCTGAATCAGTGGAATGCTACAACATTGGTTCTAATCCTTAAGGTCCCAAATGCAGAAAGAGCAAAAGACTTCAGACCAATCTCATGCATCAACACCCTTTACAAAGTCATTTCAAGATTGCTAACAAAGAGGCTTCAAGACATCCTTCCGCGTGTGATCTCTACATCCCAATCGGCCTTTATAAAGGGAAGGCTCTTGGTAGAGAATGTCTACTTGCTACTGAAGTAGTTCATGGTTACAACCGAAGAAATATTTCAAGGCGAGGTATGCTCAAAGTCGATCTTAGGAAGGCTTTTGACTCAATACGGTGGGATTTCATCCTCTCCACCCTCCATTTTGTTGGCATCCCTGAGATCTTCATAAAATGGATAGCTGAATGCATCACCTCTCCGACCTTCACTGTCAGTGTAAATGGAATTTCTGGAGGATACTTCAAGAGCTCTAAAGGCTTTTGCCAAGGCGGCCCCTTATCACCATACTTGTTCTTCTTAGCTTTTCTCCTCTCGGTTTGACACTGGATATATCACATATCACCCAAGAACTAAGGCTATTGGCCTCTCACATCTGATGTTTGCCGACGATATGATGATCTTCTTTGATGGGGGTTCTATTTATTTACACGCAATCACTGAAACCCTTGATGATTTTGCTGGATGGTCTGGGCTGCTGGTTAATAGAGACAAGTCAGAGCTCTTTTTAACAGGGCTCAGTACCACCGAGACATTCCAAATCGAAAGGTACAAGTATACTATTGGTAAATTTCTTATTAGATACCTGGGCTTACATCTGATGCATAGAAAGGTTAGGTTATAAGAATATGACCCTCTTCTAGAAAAACTTGCTAGAACTTTTAGGAGCTGGACTGTAAAAATGCTTAGCTATGCGGGCTGGCTGCAATTGTTCAGTTTTGTGATCTATGGTACAATAAACTTCTGGCTCACCACATTTATCTTACCAAAAGGCTGCATAAAGAAGATTGAAGCTATGTGTGCGAGATTCTTTTAGTCTGGTAACATCGAAGCAAAAAAAATCGGAGGGAAGGTTGGGTCTAAGAAACTTCAACATATGGAAAAAAGTGCTTTGCCTAAGATTCATCTGGCTACTTCACTCCGGCTCGGAATCTCTATGGGTGTCAGATGGCACAAGCATCATCACCTCCGTAGCGCCAGTTTTTGGGAAACTGAAGCAAAGAACTCAGACTCTGCCTCCTGGGAATCCATCATCTCTTTGAAGCCACTACCAACCATTTTCCTAAAGTGTAGTATAAAAAATGGTGAAACTACTCTGTTTTGGTATGATCTTTGGACGCCATTTGGGCACCTCATTGAATTCATAGGACAAGCCAGACCAAGAGATCTTAATGTACCAATCAATGCCACTGTCTGAGAAGCCTCAAGTGAAGTGGGATGGAGATTGTCATCTCCACGATCAGACATGGCCTTAACACTCCAGATTCACTTGACAACTCTACCTCTGCCTCACCTCCAATCAGCTGAGAACACTTATCATTGGATAGCAGACAACCCCGACTGCCATGGCTATTCCTCATCTAAAACGTGGGAGGTCCTAAGACCTAGGGTCTCACCAAAGCAATGGACAAAGGCTGTTTGGTTCAGTGGTGCTATTCCCCGTCAGGCCTTCAACATGTGGCTGGCTTCTCTCAACCGTCTGCCAACTAAAGTGTGCATGGCTTCATGGGGGTTAAACATTCACACAAACTGCTGCTTCTGCACCTCCCCGCGACTGTTTCTCACTTGGGATGAACTGCTTTCCTGGACCCGACGATCTCCCTCAGCTCCGTCTACCTTGCGAAAGTTAGTGACTGAATCACAATTTACAACATCTGGCGACAGCGGAATTCATCGGTCCACAACAACGGTCATGCCTCTACTCAAATCATCTTCAAAACCATCGACAGGAATGTCCGAAACACCATCACGGCGAGAAAGCATAGGAGAAATTTATGTTCTCTTATGCAATTATGGATTCGGTGACTTTGTCTACCAAATTCTTTCTATGTGTTTCCTTGTGTGTATCGAAAACACGATTATTTAATAATTTTAAGATATATTATCTCTTAACATAATTTTTTTAACATATCACTCAGACATTCTGTTCTATTAGACATTCTAGAAAGAAAAAAACATTAATTTTTTGACTAAAACGTCAAATTAAAATTGAAATCAATGCAATTTTGAGTTTCTAGTCAAACATATTCATTATTTTGTACCCAAAGTTGACATATTCCCTTTTCCGGATCTCACATGTGTTCGAAAAATTCTCTTTCGTTTAGGTGTCCCGCTTTAATACTAATTGCATAATCTAGATTTAACATAAACAAAAGACACAAAGTAATTCCAAGAACACATATCTATTTTATTAGAAATCATTTACACAAATCTCTTATATACTTGCTTGATCCAAATTATACGACTCGGTAGGGATTAATTCCTAGTCTATCCACCTTGCTTGACACAACAAATTTTGATCAAGTTTTTAGTTCACTCAGTTATAAAACCCTAAAACCTTTGTGTTTCTATATGAAAATTACAATGTAAAAAGTTCTAATCTAATTCTAGATAAAAGTTAAAATATATATCAAATAACCTTTTCTATTGTCTAATACTATAATATTTCCTATATGTTAACATCACCAAATTTTACAATTTATTATCTAAAAATGTTTCTTTAATTCTAATCACGTCAAATAAACATATGAAAATATTCTACATTAGTGCATTTTGAGGTCTGTTTTTATTCTTCTAAATTTTGTGTGATACATTTTTTTCCATGTGTAACACCGCTTCACGGACCAAAAATTCGTCTCTTCAGCAACTCACTAGTGAAGTTGGATTCAGTCAGCAACAACTCTGAGAGTTCCATTCGCAAGAATCCATATTTTATTATTGCTAAAATACCAGGTATATATCATGTCTTCTTTTCTAATAATCCATACATATGAAATGAAATCATCTTTGGATTGATAGAATCAAAATATAGATTCTCATGAGGAGATTTGTCAGAGTGACAATTACTTGATTGCAAGTTGAATAGAGAAGAATAGATTGATTCTGGCCTCAAATTCAACAAGATAAAATCCAACATAAGCAACTTTACTCTATCTGAAACTGAAAAAGTATAGTAAGCTTTTGCTGGATCAAGATCAACTATTCTTGTATGTTCTTTTGTTACTGTATGTGTATATCTGTGCATATAGATGACATGATGTTGCAAACTTCAGTTTTGATCTTTCTCTAGACAATCTGGTTCATTTCACTTCCTACAATAAAATTTAATTACTTTAGCACTTGACTACTGGGTGACAATGCTTAATGGCCTGAAACTCTCTATGAAAAAGAGCATCATGTTTTAACAATCTAGAAGCATTATTTAACTACAAGCAGCATGAATTCAGAGAGATCAATGATCTCAAGAGAAAAGACGTGATCTTTTCTAGTAGACGTGTCCATGAGTTTTTATTATTTTGTGCTTTCTTTTTTCTGTGGAAAATGTAAAAATTAATATTTTATTTTTATTTTAACAAAGACTTCAATTAGCATAAGGCTAGAATTCTATTAACCTAATCCTCCAACATTTAATGTGTAAATATTATTGGGATAAAATTTAGTTAGATGTATCTCATTTTGCTAATTCTTTTCGATTTAATATGTTGTGGTGTTGTTGTCGAATACGGGGCATGTACCATGCTTTCCCTTTATGTTTTTTTGAATACAAATCAGTTGACAAAATAATCTTGTTACAAGGTTTACCTGGTGTTCTTATAGATCTACTTACCAGAGCCGTGCTTACATGAGAAATAAATAAGGTTCGCTTAGGATATCTATTTTTTGCCTCAAGCTTAGGGCATCTATTTTTAAAAAGTTTATAAGCATTTCTTATGATTAAAAATATTGTTCCAGGATTCTATTACACGAAACAACGATAGCTTTTATATTTTTCGTAATTTGTTTTTTAATCTCTCTATCGCTTTGGGCAGCGGCTACTGGCTAGTGTTCGCACGGCTCTGCTACTTACTGTATACAACTTTTAATTTAAATTTAAAAAAAACAGATGTGATTTTCTTATTTTTTCCTAGGTTTACCGCCTTTGTTCTGATAGTTTGCAAGAACTTGTCTCGACTGGCTCAAAATTAGGCCTGAGCATTTTAATCTTGACACAAAAACTCAAACCAGAATCATTCTGAAAATATCCGATCCAAAACCGAACCGAAAATTTACAAGTATTTTTTGGATCCAAAATTCTTTTATCCAAAAAATCGGTATCGAATAGATCCGACCCGATAAGAACGGATTTGTATCCGATTTAAAAACATGTATATCCAAAATTATGATTTTTTTGTGTTCTATTATATATATATATTATTTTATGAATTAGTTGAAATATATTTTGTTAACAATATACTTTGTAACATTTTTAAGTAATATGAATCTTTAAAATGTAAAATTTAGAGTTTAAATTTTTTATTTTAATTATTAATAGTTTAATTAAAGTTATTTTGTAAAATTTTAGATATATATGACAAATATCGACTAAATTTGATGGAGTTTGGGTTAGAGATGACAATTATGGATCTGGACCGCGGGTCTGGCCCGTAAAAGACTGTCGCAGGACGGTATTGGGACGAGGTTTTCTAGGCCTAGGTCGCGGGCCTCGCGGGACGGGTCTTTGCAGGACTGGGCCTTTTGCGGGATGTGCCGAAACGGGTCATGCGGGATTACATGGACCCACATTTTTTTCTTCATTTCTTATTTTACCTGAAAAAACGAGAAAAATGTGAGAAAAAAGAGATTCTTGTGACTTTCCCCCCAGAAAACATAAGGAGTTCCGGCGATAATGATTCGAGCTCCGGCGATGACGACTCTAGCTCCAGCGATGACGATTCGAGTTCTTGTGGTGTTTGGATTTGGTTTTCTCTTTTTATTATACACAACTATGAATTGCTTTATTACAATGTGATATTTCTTATTTAAGTTGATTGATTTTGTTTTCAGTACTGTGAAGTGGTGTTTTTCTTAAATTAAAAAAAAAATTGGTTACAATGGTGTTGTTTAGGAGAAAAGTTTGTTGTATATCACACCACTTGTATAATTTGGCAAAGTGATTTACAATTTTTTTTGCAATCCAAATAATTAAAAAGAGAGATGGTTTGATGAAGACATAAAACACTTGAGCCAAATTATTACAAAGACAACAACTCAATCAGATTCAAACTTAACAAAAGCTTATGCTGATAACAAAAGAAGGCTTTTTAACTCAAAAACGCAAGCACAAACGGAGCTTTGTGGCATTGATTTTGATAAGGCTTTAGTGAAACTTAACGAGCTCTCTTCAACTCTCTTAGACAACTCTTCTACTTGAACATTCATGAAAGAAGATGTAGCAGGCGGTTTGATAAGGAGGCGTTCCGCGGGACGGCCCGCGAAAGCCTATATATTTTGCGGTACGGGTTCGGACCGGTATTTTGAAGACCGCAGCCCGCGCGGGACATACCCTCTGTGACCCGCTCGATGACTAACCCGCCGCAGTACGGGACGGAACAGGATGGGTAAACCTGTTTGACATCTCTAGTTTGGGTATTTCATATTCTTTTTAGATCCTAAATACCCAAACCTGATCTAGATCTGATACGGATCCGAATATTATGGATATTTTACAAGTATTTTTATTATAGATCTGAACCGATCCGGACTCGCGAAAAATCTACTCCAACCCGATTAGGCAGGACATTTTTAAACTCAAAATTATACTATTGGGCAGGGCCATAGCGAGTAATATTGGGCTTATTATGAGCCTTTTAAAATGGGCCATAACGACAAACGAACAGTGAAATAGAGTTGGGAAGGTCTCTTTAACCGCCGGGTTTTAAGCCGCGAACTCACTCTTCCGCTTATGAAGTTTCAAATATAGCTAGACAGAGAGAGAAAGAAAGAGAAAGCAGAGAGATGACGTCCCAGAAGAGATTCATCATCGAGGTGGAAGCTGCTAAGGAAGCCACCGATGGAAAACCCTCCATTGGTCCTGTCTATCGCAGTACTTTCGCCAAAGACGGTTTCCCTAACCCTATCGACGGGATCGACAGCTGTTGGGATATTTTCCGGTCGGTGAAATTCTCGTTTCCATTTTTTTTCATTTTCCAGGAAAATAACTTTTTGATGTTATTATACTTTCAGTGAATACTTTGGCTTTTCTTTTTGTTTCTCTCTCGTTGCATTGCCATTTCTTGAGGATTCTTTTGCGGAAAATGGTGTTGATCCGTGATTGTAATGTTTTCTTCGTTCTGTTTGGTTCTTTTCTTGTAGCACGGCTGTTGAGAAATATCCAAACAATCGCATGCTTGGTCGACGTGAGATTGTGAACAACAAGGTGTCCTACCCATTTTTCTTTTGTATTTATTTATTTATTTATTTTAGCTTTGTGATATAATTAATACTGTGTTCGGAGTTGATAGAATTTCTTCTCAGGCAGGAAAGTATGAGTGGAAGACATACAAAGAAGTATATGACATTGTCCTAAAACTTGGAAACTCTCTCCGTAGCTGCGGGATTGAGGAGGTTCATATTCATTTCTGCCATCTCCAGTGTCTTCTTTCTTTAAATGTGATTCTCTTGTACCTTAGAGTTTGTCCTTTTCCGGATATGTGGAAATGTAGGGAGGAAAATGTGGTATTTATGGTGCAAACTGTCCTGAGTGGATCATAAGCATGGAGGTACGTTAAACATATTAAACTTTGCTAATATATCGTTTGATTTCTTTTGCTCCGGAGATTTAAAGGTGAAACTTCTGATGCAGGCATGCAATGCACATGGGCTCTATTGTGTTCCTTTTTACGATACTTTAGGTATGCCTTCTCTATATAAACAAGTTTTGTTTTTTAACTCTTCTTAAGCTTGCTCTACTACTAGTATAGCCCAAAATATGCTTTTTTGGAGATTGAACTCTTCTGAGTCTTTCTGGTGTAGTAACGTCCAGTTTTGAACACAGGCTCTGGTGCCGTGGAGTTTATTATTTCCCATGCAGAAGTTTCCATTGCTTTTGTAGAGGAGAAAAAGATTCCTGAGGTATCTTTCTTTTGTATCATATATTCTATCGTGACTTATAAATAACTCCTGAGTTAGCCCAAAGCTTCTGACATCATTGAGATCTACACATTTGTACTACTCTGTGTGGTTAACTTCATTTTCCATTCAATTGTCAGCTTTTTAAGACATGTCCAAACTCCACAAAGTATATGAAAAGTGAGTCATACTAACTGATTCATTCAACTTTTTCCTCTTCTCTAAACTTTGTGATGCTAATGATGAAAATGTGTTTGACTACAAATGCAAAGCTGTTGTGAGCTTTGGCGGTGTCAAATCGGAACAGAAAGAAGAAGCTGAAAAGTTAGGACTGGTAATACATGCTTGGGATGAGTTCTTGAAGCTGGTAGGAGACTTTCATTTGCGTTATTCTGATTTTTTTTTTTACTTATTTACTCATCCTTTGACGATGTCATTCATAAATAGTATGATATCTCTAAAAAAAAAAAAAAAGTATGATATCTCTAATCTCCCTTATTTAGTTTTGTTTTTGTTTCCTCTATGACAGGGTGAAGGTAAGCAGTATGATCTTCCTGTTAAAAAGAAAAGCGACATTTGCACAATTATGTATACTAGCGGAACCACTGGTGACCCAAAAGGAGTTCTGATGTCAAATGAGAGCATTGTTACCATAACAGCTGGAGTGAGGCATTTCCTAGCGATTTTTAACGAATCCGTGAGTTTTCCTCTTTCTAATTTGTCATGATTCACATGGAAAATCTGCAACTTTGAGCTGAAATGTTCTAAATTAAACAAACAGCTTACTGAGAAAGATGTCTACATATCTTATCTTCCTCTTGCGCACGTCTTTGACCGGGCTGTGGAGGAGTGCATTATTCAAGTTGGTGGTTCAATCGGTTTCTGGCGCGGGGTGAGTACATCTCAAGATTCTGATCTTCCAACCCAGTTATGTATTTGTTTGTTATGTTCTTCTTGCTAATGTTTGATATGTTCATGTGTCTTATGGTCTGTCTGTCCTCAGGATGTGAAGTTGTTGATTGAAGACCTTGGTGAGCTAAAGCCAAGTATTTTCTGCGCTGTTCCTCGTGTCCTAGAACGAGTATACACAGGTATTATTTTTATCCAATCTTGAGATATATTCAACCATTGATATGTTAACATGTCATGCTCCAATAGGTCTGCAGCAAAAACTATCCGATGGTGGTTTCTTCAAAAAGAAAGTTTTCAATGTTGCTTTCTCCTAGTAAGTTCAGGCTTTCTCTGTACTACCTATAACTTGTGTTACACGTATATTGATCTAACACATCCAAAACGTGCTTAGTAAATTCGGAAATATGAAGAAGGGGCAGTCTCATGTCGAAGCAGCTCCATTCTGTGACAAACTTGTCTTCAACAAGGTAGCAACTTCTTCAGAACTCTTAAAATTTTATGAAACTCTTATAAGACGTCAAGTTAGGTACAATTCTTTTTATACCTAATCTCTCTCAAAGGTTAAACAAGGACTGGGAGGAAATGTGAGGATTATTCTATCTGGAGCAGCTCCTCTTGCTAGTCACATAGAGTCATTTCTTAGAGTTGTGGCATGTTGTCATGTTCTACAAGGATATGGTATCCCTTCAGACCCAAATTAAAATGATATGTAGAACGATCTCTTTTATTCTTATGATCTTTTTCTTGGTGTAGGTCTAACTGAGAGCTGTGCTGGTACTTTTGTTACCTTCCCTGACGAACTTGACATGCTTGGAACTGTTGGTCCACCAGTGCCAAACGTGGATATTCGCCTAGAATCTGTCCCTGACATGGAATACGATGCTCTTGGAAGTATTCCACGAGGCGAAATCTGCATCCGTGGGAAAACTCTGTTTTCTGGATACCACAAACGTGAAGACCTCACCAAAGAGGTTCTTATTGATGGATGGTTTCACACAGGTGATATTGGTGAGTGGCAGCCAGATGGAAGCATGAAGATAATTGACCGGAAAAAGAACATCTTCAAACTCGCGCAAGGGGAGTACGTTGCAGTTGAGAATTTAGAAAATGTGTACGGTCAAGTAGAAGCCATTGATTCAGTAAGTCAGAACTTTAGCTCAGTGAACTATAAATCTTCTGACATGTTTTTTTTTTACCATTATCATTAAATTTTCATTAATATGTTTGTTTTATATTAGATATGGGTGTATGGGAACAGCTTTGAGTCCTTCCTTATAGCAGTCGCTAACCCAAGTCAGCAAACTCTTGAACGCTGGGCCGCGGAGAATGGAGTGAATGGAGACTTCGACTCTATATGTCAAAACACAAAAGCAAGAGCATTCCTACTTGGAGAACTCGTTAAGACAGCCAAAGAGAGAAAGGTTTCTTCTTCTTTTTCTTCTTTATTTGATCTCTCGTCTTGTCTTCTTTTGTCTCCCTTTTTTTTTTTTTGATCAAAATCTTCTTTTGTCTCTTTAATACTCTGCATCTGTAGTTGAAGGGTTTTGAGATCATTAGAGCTGTTCATTTGGAACCTGTGGCTTTCGACATTGAAAGAGACCTTCTTACTCCTACCTACAAGAAGAAGAGGCCTCAATTACTCAAATACTATCAGGTGAGTTTTGCATCATTTTTGACGGTTTTGAGCCGTCTGCACCCAAGGGCTGTCAACTGCAGGAAGAAGAAGTGTGGCCACAGCAACCAGGTTTGCCTCTGATTGTTTACCTTATAATTTTACTTAGTTTCTGTTATGAATTATTAATTTCTAAATCTTTTTTTTTTTTTTTTTTTTGATAGAATGTGATTGATGATATGTACAAGACTGCAAAGGAAGGTCAAGCTTCAGTACAGTAGATCCCTTCTACATTCTAGTTTCATTCATTCTTTCTTTTTCATGATCAGGCATGACTTTCTTCATTTACGTTTCTCTAAATAAGGTTTTGTTAATGTCTTTGAGATGCTGCATAGCATCTTAACATACTACAACATGTCTTACTCTATAATTTTATTTCAAAATTTCATGTTCCTAGACATTGTACGAACTTTATCCCGATATCTTATAAACAGTGGAGAATTTAGTTTCGGGTTGTTAACTAGGCGTATTTGAGCAACACATCGGTTTCTATCTTTATACAAAACAGTTGGTTTTATATTCAGAAATTGGTGTCTATACACCTAAACCAACCTCTATTTTGCAATATACCCATAATTTTTGATGCTAAATTTCCTTCCCATTTTACCCCTACCACCTACCTTCCCTACGCCATAGACCCTCTGCGTTGAGTGTCAGGAGACTCAGGACACACATAATTTTTCCATCGGTCTAAGCATTAATTCAACACCTACCAATTCATTGATTCATTCCTCTGTTATCCAAAATTTATTTTATTTCTTCTCCTAAAACCAAAACTTGGTCAAAGATAGAGCTTTGATTTCTTAATCGTATGATGCAAGAAATCAACCTCCCTTTGAAAGTGTTTGCGGCTGGCGAGGAACCGACTGGCTGGCGAGGAACCGACTGGTGAACGAATCAGCCATCATGATAATGCTCTTGATGAAGCTCACGCCTCAGGTGGTGTTGATCAATGTAAGGCTATTACTCCTTGCGTTCTCGCAGAAGCTGCAAAACAATTGGCCTTTAATTTCTACGACACCTTTTCAAAAAAGCAGTCTTAGATTAATATAGTTTTTTTCACCCAACTTTTTTTATTTTCTGGTTTTACTTGTTACAGAGATATTATTAAATCTTATCTTTGGCATATACTTTTCTTGCATGGTCGAGTTTCAAACAATATTAGGTATCAACTAACAACATTGGACCCATGCGTGATGATCTTGTGGGACTTAAATGACAAACAATCCACTCATCAGTTAATATTTTAATTACCAGCTACCATATGTAGGTTACATATATTGTGCCTACACTAAAACCATGGTGTCCATATTTTAGACATGTGGTCATATTGATGTACATAACTGATAAACAATTCACTTATCAGCTAACACCCTCATTAGCAACTAACAACCCCCACAGAGGCCTTATTTATATATGGGGTGAGTATCTGATAGACTATAACTTTCCCTCCAAGCTGCCAATCCACTACCAAATCAGATAAAAAATTATTTATCTACTGGCAAGTATGTTCCATGCATGTTTGTTTACACGAAGAACTGGATGTGTTTTTAGTCACATCACATGTAGATATTTATAGGTCATAACTGATAACCCATCCTCTTATCAGATAACATTTTTATTATCAACTAACAAAACCGAAGGAAATCCATATTTAGCTATGCGGTGACGTTATGATAGCCTATATCTATCCTGTCAAACTGATAAACCAATAACAAAACAGATAACATATTATTTATCAACAAAAAAGTCATGTTCCATGTTTGTTGTTTATCAACTAAAGATGGGGTTAATAATTAACTTACGTGCTGATATTAGTGTACATAACCGCTAAGCCACATATGACTGACATTTCCATCTGAAAGATCAAGCACTGTGAAACAGCAGTGCCTTAATCTAAAAGAGAGATTAAGGCCTTATACATTTCAATCAAGTGCTAATACTTGTGTCCTTGTTAACTAATACTTGTGTCCTTGTTAACTAAGACTGACATTTCATTCTTCCTCTTATCAATCTCTCTTTTATATTTACGTGGAACCCACTGCTTGATCAAATTTACTGATTTATTGAATATAATAACTATACACGTTCTTTACTTGATTCATATCATGGTGCAAAATGATTTCATTCTGTTAGTATTGGGATTATATGTGAATCTAATAAATATTCTACATGGACAAAACTAATCATTTATATTTTCAAAAATTAAAATAAATTAATTTTAAATTAATAGTTCTAGATAACGAAGGAAAGAAGTGATTTTCATTGTCTTTGTGTAGAAGACAAACCTATTTTATCACAGTATTAATAGCAAATGACACATTATGCCAGGTATAATTTACAAAGTACATAAGTGTTCTAACTAAATTTAAATTTGGTAATTCATAACCAAATATTTTTTTATTTTTCTCATATAGTTGAAAGGGATCACTTTCGACATTAAGTGATCTAATGGCCACCATTTATTGAGAAACATTGATTTATAAATGTTAAAATACTTCAATACTATCTTTTGATGTATGCCAGTGCTAAATATTCACTTTTTGAATGATTAATTGTATTCCAATAGAATATTTTGTTTGGCTTTTTTCATCAAAATAAAATAAATGTTTAATCTTATTTTTTTTCTTGAATTCCAATAATAATAAGATCATAAATATAAACCACGATTATTATAAACCTTGTTCGGCATTGCGCTGAACGCCGTACGTGCGGTCGCGTAGAGACTGGCTCCGAATTATTGGGATTATACAAATATTATTCAGGGATTTTTAGAGCTTTTATACTACTTATTGTGTATATATATTATATGATGCAGCTTACTACAAAAAGAAGAAGATAAGTTGGTGTAGTGGCTAAGATCCCTATCTTGAGTCACTGGTAATGGTTTCGATGCGCCAACAACTGAAGTTTTTGTTTTTTCAGCTTAACTTTAATGAAGTGTAGTAATGTAACCCTAAGGAAGAAGATGAAACCGAAATGTCTATACTACTGGTTACACGACCTATAACCCTGTTTCATTGGCTGCCAGATATTTTTTTTCTCAATTGTTCTTTCATTTTTTTTGTATTTACACTCAAACTAATAGATCTAATTAGAAAAGTTGATCTCTGAATCTTCAGTGAAAAAAAAGTGAGCTTTTCATATTTTCCAATTTTCAAGCCGATTATACCAAAATCGTTATGGCTCTCATCCTTTGAGTGCTTATCTTTCGATGATAGGGCCACCGAGACAAAGTTTTTGGAATATGGAGTATATGTGATCATTTACGTATACCACACATGTACAAATTGCTTTAGTGTGTACAAGTATCATTGCAATTTGATTACACAAAACGTTTTAGATTCGGAATGTAATGCTTTTGGATTTTTAAATACATCAAGGATTCTCATATGTATATTAGTGTTTCACAATGTTCAAGAAATTTATAGACGATAGTAAAACGCTTTATAGAGGATTATTGATCAGGAAGGTGCCTACACCTTCTTTTTTTCTTAAATCGTTCTAAAAAAAATGGTTCGTTTGATTTGCCGCTTAGGGGGGATCCTAGGCACCTCCTAGACCAATTAAAATCCTGGTATCTAATGATTCATACAAATATCTGCATCAACAACTATGAGACGCATTATAAGTTGGTAGACTCATCACGATTTTTGGTTTTTGAAAAAAAAAAGAGTGTAGTATATGTGGAGCGGAGGAAGAATCAATAGGTTACATTCTATTTGAAGGTTCACCAGCTATACAAACTTGAGCGTTTTCAAATACTCCATCTAGCCCTGGATTGTTTCCAGTGTCTTCAATATTTTCAAACATGAATTAACTATTATTTGAGACTTCCAAAGACTTATGACTTAAGTGACTTTCTATGGCTAATATGGTATATTTGGAAGAACCGAAATGATAAAAATTATTAACAACAAAAATGAAAACCCACGAGAGATTTTGCGGATAGCGAAAATAGAATGTGCATTATGGGCAGAGGCCTAACTCAACGAATTAAAAGTTTCAGAGGATAAACATCTTACTCAAGTGTGCCACCAAATGAGAGAAGTGTGATGGTGTTACATGGATGGAGCCTGGAGAGAACAAGATATTTTTACGAGTCAAGGATGGTTCTGCAGCGCATGAGATCCAAATGACCATATTATAGGGGACATGAATATCCGACAAACCCTACCCATATTTACATGCAAAACGCGAAGCTTTAATTTGGGCAATGTAGTGCAGGAAGACCCTATAGTTCTCAGAGGTGGTATACCAAATATACTGTTCTAAAGGATAATATCTACACCGATAGAATGATCGACCTTCGCTTCCCACCTATATGAATTTCAACGATGTAAAGAGTTATTTCCGAACTTTACAATCAAACATACCAAGAACACAATGGAGGACAAATTTTCATGAGGTTTCAACATTTTCCTTCTGCTATATTGATTATATACACTGGTTTGCCTTTCTAAATCAGTGTTTGATTAGAAGTAATAAAGTTATTTGTTGGAAAAAAAACTTAGGCCACAAAACTAGATTTATATCTCATTTTGCTTTCGAAAAAAACCATTTGTATCTAACACATCTTACAGCTTTAAATTTCTGTATAATGGTCCAAGTATATTTTATTTATTAAGCAAATCTGAGTTGGTTTGCATGGAATCTTTCCAATTAGTCTTCTCGTGTATTTTTGATATTCATGTATAGATTTTTGTTATGGATCTTTGTTTTCTCATTTATTTCGTTTGATAAAATGATGAAAAAACATTTTCAACATCAGATATTTCATTTTGTTTTCATATCCTTTTGTGAAATTTTTTTAATCTAGTGGTTTGACTAAATGCTCATTAATTTTCTATATCATAAGGTCTAAGTATTTAGTCTAAAAAATGTGATTTATTAACAATTACACAGATTAATGAAAAAATAAAATTACATACAGTCTTCAGCATAGTGCAATAGATCGACGTCGGACGTAGATCTTCATAAAGCAGATGCGGGTAATATAAAACCAAATAAAATTACAGGTTATAATATGTTTATGTAATGTTTTCATAATTTGTAATGTAGTATAATAAAATAACTCGTAAAACTTCATTATTTTTTCAGGTTGAAGATATTTTGATTGTTAATAAACTATTCTCTGATATTTTGGAAATATCATGATGTCCAATATCTTTGTTTTTCAGCCACTACTTTGATAAATTAATTATACAAAACTCTTAAAGAGAATATTGAAGCCTATCCATATTCGAAGTTACTAATTGTCAAGTATAGTGACCATCGTCTCTTGTAACTCGTAAGACACTATTCCACTTTGAAACTCGAGTTTGTTGACTAGAAATAATAATATGACAGTAAATAAAGTCATATGTTATCATATTATGCATAGTTTTTTTTATGAAATTTCAAATTATTGATCTATGATAAAGAATGTTATATACAAATCAATCTCATGCTAAGGAGCTCTAAACTTTGGTAAAATAAAGTCTTTCTCTAAAGTGTAACCTGAAACCATCTACTCAGTAAACCTCCTAGCTTATAGTCTGGCTTGTACTTGAGAGAGAAAATTCTATTATTCATTGCCTTGTCGATTAATCTTTTTATATGATCTGTCGAAGTCCTAGATTGGTAATGCCGCCTAGCATCTCTCTCTCCAAATGTGATATATTGTAGTCCGGAACAGTAGCTTAGCTAAGCTTGAATCCACTCCCTTCGCTCTCATTTTCTGCAGGCTATGGAGTGTCCATTGCCAGTCCGGATTGATACTAGTCCCTACCAGTTTCTGTGCAAGGCCCTCCCATACTGTATAAGAGTAACGACATGCAAAAAAAGGGATGGTCTCACAGCACTGTGCCATTCTCCATTGTCTCATTTGATCTCATGTAGACAACATGTTCTTAAACACTAGCCACGCAATGAAGGAATAGCGAGGGACACCTTGCGTGAACTAAATCACCTTGCTCCATTCCACCTTATTCTTTTAGACCTCACCTGCTCCCACGTTCTAGAGGCTGAGAAAGTTGTTCTGAAGTCATCATCTTGATGCTTACACATCACTATATCACTACCATTTCCAGGATGAGGAAGTTCAATTTGCATAATTCTATTATGTAGATCATGAAACCGACGACTGCACTTTCCTCGAATACTCCATCCCTTCATTGCCACAGCATCACTAACCTTTGCATGTCTCAGTACACCAATATAAGTAGTGCCAGCAGCTCATGTGATGTCAATCAATCGACCATTGCCAAACCAACTATCAAACCAGAAGTGACAACTTTGGCCATCCGTAACATCTATCATGATAAACTGGTAAGCTACATCCCTCAATTTAAGTAACTTCAGCCAAATCCAAGACCCTTTTCAATCATCTCTTACATCCCAAAAAGTGTTATATCTCAGAAAATAACGTTTCACCCAACCCAAAGGGAAAAAGGCTGAGTGAACAAACACCAAATGAGTTTCAAGGGAAACACTCTCGCCGATTCCCGAAGCTTCCTTACTCCAATTCCTCATTCTTCTTTTGGATAACAAAGATCCTCCCAACTTATTTCGCCTTATGTGTTTGAGTTGGTGAACCTGACTAGAGAAACGCACTACACATACTCTCTATTATGTCAAGACATTTCGCTGGTAATATGAAGGCCGAACTCCAAATGTTCAAAGTGCTAGATATGACAGATTGCATCAGTTGTAACTTTCATGCAAATGAAAGAGATTTGTTGGACCAGCATAGCATTCTTCCTTGTATCTTGTCGAATAATGGCACGTAATCATGGCTGGTAAGAGACTTAGTGGTCAGAGGCATGCCAAGGTAACAAATAGGCAGAGTTCCAACTCCTATGCTTAAAAGCTCAGCTGTTGACAGGAAGTCTCTCACATTACTTCTTAAAGCATACATGGAAGATTTACCTTCATTAATATGTAGGCCAGACATTCTTGCAAACTTTTTCATAATCTCCAAGACTCCCAATAGCGACTTTGATGTATATTTGGTAAACACCAAAATATCATCAGCGAAACTTAAATGAGTAAGCTTAACTCTATGACAATGAGAATGATAAGCAAATACCCCTGCCTCTGCTGCTTCATTTAAGAGCTTTGATAGAACATTATTGAAGATGACATATAGGTAAGGAGAGAGGGAGCATCCTTGCCTTGATACCTCTGGCGCTTGTGAAGAACCCCTTCAAACTTCCATTTATTGATACCGAAAAAGAAGCAGTTGATATGCACAGGCATATCCAATGAATGAACTGAGAAGGCAATCTCATTGCTTACAAAACAGAGATAATGAAGGACCATTTTCTTGTGTCAAAAGCCTTGAAAATGTCAAATTTGATTGCACATTTCTATTTATTCGCTGTCTTGTGGTAACCATTAACAAGTTCTGAGGCGAGTAAAACATTTTACACCAACAGCCGTTGCGTAATGAAAGCACATAGATTAGCCTCAATCAGGGAAAATAATATTGAGTCGGTTTGTTAGAACTTTGGATATGTCCTTGTACAATAAGTTACAGAAAGCAATGGATATGCAATCCTTCATTGTTGTCTGGGCATTTATCATTTTGGGAATTAGGGAGAGGATGGCTGCATTTACTCCAGTAGGCATGAAGCCAAATAGGAAAAAAAAAACATAGTAAAAGCCAGTATGCATAGTTTTTGAAAACGTCAAGTATAATGAAAAAGTGATACAGTTTAGAAACTTTAACAACTTAAATAAAATCACATGTTATCATATTCTGCATTTTAGAAAATAAAAAGGTCGTACAATTTAGAAATTTAAAATTTTAAATATACAAAATGATCTCGATAATTTCTTTCTCCATCACTAATATATACATATAAAATAAAATAAACAACTTTTTAATTTAATATTAATATTTACAAGAAAATAATGTATCCACTATAACCATAAATCTCTTATATATTTAAAAGAAACATTTTTAAAAATAAACTTTGAATAAAGATGTATTATTTATATGTATTTTCACCTAATGTATTTTCATAGCTAATTTTAAATAGCCTTTAATTACTAGGTATACTACAAAGGTTACTATTGGTATTATTTTTACATGTATTGTGCACCATGTTCAAAATTACGTTAAACGTGAATCGGGAGGTTGGGTTAGACCTAACGAAGTAAAAATTGGAGATTTCTGTTTTTTTTTGTCAACCATATTTCATTAGTACTAAAACATCCAAGTTATTACATAGTTTTTATTATCAACTATGTCTTGCTTTGCTAAAGTATCAACATAACTTAGACATTCTCTAGATACATAATAGAAAGTATAAGCACATTCTTTCGAACACTCTATCACATCTTGTAACACAAAGGTGGCCTCCGTTGAGCAATTCACTTTGAGAATTTGTTCAGTTCCCAACTAATTTAACTCTTCAACTCTGTTCTTGCAGTCAGCCATAAATGCAACCTGATGATAATGTAGCATTTTTAACTGTTGCACGGCTAACAATAAAGCTATAGCTTATGCTTCCCCAACTGAATTTGTATTCTTGACCGAAGATGGTCCTTGTAGAAGATGTTGGTTAGGTACATTTGGTCTGAGTTTCACCTACGGCTCTGAAGTGCCCACTTCAGAAACCTGTCTTCAGCACTTTGTTGCTATATGGAAATCAGCGAAGTTGCCTAGAGCACTGAAGTGATCACTTCAGAAAGGCTGCAACTTGCACATTGATGCTCTAGGAAAGCTGTTATGTTTGGGTCTAAGTGTTTTCGAAACTCATTAGAGCAAGGGTTTTGGGGACACAAGATACCACTATATATTTCTTATGCATCTTCTAAACCTAAGAAGCCAAGCCAAGAAAGAAGAGAAGACAAGAGAAACTCCACAAAATCTAGAAAGAGAGACAAGCAAAAAGCTCAAAGACTGTCAAAAGGGATCTGCAGTTGAGCAAAAAACAAGAAGGAGACAAGGGAGAAGAAGTCAGAGAGTGAGAAGCTACCAAAGACAAGAGAAGAAAAAAAGTTCGAGTCTTTGTGTTCTTAGAGTGTTTTGGTATTGTACTCTCCTTCTGTAATCTCCTTTGTCATTCTCAAGGAAGTGAGAAGTGACTGAAACTTGTAAGCTTTGCTTGTTAGTGGAAGTTGTGGGAGAGAGATCCCACCCTAGAGGTACCGGAAAGGAAATTGGGTGAACAAATTTCTTTTGTCTTTAAGTTTCTGTTTTCATCACAAAGATCCAAGTTTTAACATTCAAAGGGTAGGAAAGTTAGGTGTATGGGTTAACCCTAACAAGTAGTATCAAAACTAGGAACTGATAGCTGTTTGGTTGATACAAGGTCAAGTTGGAATTTTTCCCAACAAGTGCTATCAGAGCTCCAGGTTCGGAGGAAGAGTGTTAGAAGATTCAATGGCGAATACAAGGATAGAGGTGGATAGGTTTGATGGAACATGGGATTTCTCCTTATGGAAGGTTTGTATGCTAGCTCACTTTGGTGTTCTAGGTTTGAAAGGAATTCTTACAGATGAGAAGCTGTTGAAGGATCCACCTAGCGAACAAGAGGAGTTGGAAGCTACTACGAAGGATCCATAGAAAGGGTTACCAGGGATCTCAGATGCTGGTCCAAGCATAGATCCAGTAAAGCTCGAGAAATCAGAAAAGGCTAAAGATCTGATTGTCTTGAATGTGGGAATCAAGTGCTAAGGAAGATCAAGCACTGTAAAACAGCAGCAGCCATGTGGTCAACATTGGACAGCTTGTACATGGAGTCTTCATTTCCAAATCGCATATATCTACAGCTGAAGTTCTATACTTTCAAGATGAATGATGTGAAGAGTATAGATGAGAATGTTGATAACTTTCTCAAGGTGGTAGCAGATCTGAACAATCTAGGTGTAGATGTGTCAGATGAAGTCCAAGCAATTTTGCTGCTAAGTTCATTACCCCAAAGGTATGACCAGCTAAATAAAACTCTCACGTATGGAAGGGACAGTCTCAGCCAGTGGCGGAGGCATTTCTTTAGCAAGGGGGTCAGTTGACCCAGGTGGATTTGTAGAATATTTTTTTTTTACTTGTATTTTGAAGAAGAAAACTGAAAACATGTTACTAATTTGATTTATTGACCCACGTAATAAATTTTTACAACGGAATTGACCCCTCTAAATGATTCTGCTGGCTCCGCCACTGGTCTCAGCTTGAATGAAGTAACAAGAGCTGCAAGGTCAAAAGAGAGAGAGAGTTAACTGAAAGTGGAAGCAAGTCTAGACCAAGTGCTGAAGGTCTCTATGTTGATTTAAAGAGGAATCAACCAACATGGAAGACCAAGGTCTAAGAGCAGAGGAAAGTACAGTCTAAGCCACAACTTGATAAGAACAACAAATGTTGTTTTATCTGTGAAGATGAAGGGCACTGGAAAAGAGATTGCCCGAGAGGAGGGATAAAGGCTCTGCAAATACTGTAACTGAGTATAAGGAACCAATTATTTTAATTGTTAGCACTCATAACACAAAGAAAGGGTGGATTATAGACTCAGGTTGTTCATACCACAGCACACCAGACAAGGAAGTCTTGTTTGACTTCAAGGAGTTTGATGGTGGTAAAGTGTTAATGGCTAACAACACCTATGGTAACATCAAGGGGATATGAAAGGTTCGGATTGAGAATCCGGATGGTTCAGAAGTGATACTCAAGGATGTTAAATACATGCCAGAGGTGAGTAGAAATCTGATTTCATATGGGACGTTGGAGAAGTCAGGTTGCAAGTACAAAGGAAAAGGCTTCAAGGTTCAGTTTTACAAAGCTGGCAGGAAGGTGATATCAGGAGAGTATCACGAAGGGCCACCTACCTTCAAGGCAAGGTTGCTAAGGCTGAAGTGAAGGTGCCAAGGGAAGAGAAGGTGAGTATAGAATCAAGGAAGTCCGAGAAAGGAGCAGAGAAGTCTGTTAAGGGAGCTGAAAAGAAGAAGTCAAGGAATGTGACTTTCAGCATGAATCTGATTCAATGACCAACTCCTTATAGCTATAAGTGGCAGGAGTCATTAGCTCAAGGTGGAGGCTCTTCTATGACAGGACGGTCAGGAGAGAATGAGTCTAAGGTGAGCAGAGAGGAATCAGGAGTAGAACTGAAGGTAGCTCAAGAGGACAAAGGGAAGACCAAGAAACAATCTTCAAGAAGGAGGAATCAGAGGCTCGATGGGTTTAAGAAGGATTTTAGGTGTTGCATTAGTAGTTTCTCAGGCTCAGAGAATGCAACGGGCTTAGATGAGATTGAAGCAGTCACAAGGTTTCTATTCGAAGTGAGTGAAGCAGAATATGAGTCTATCATAAAAGCAGGCAGATCTACCCAAGATGAGAAGCATGCTAGGAGTAAAAAGGGATGCTTCTCGGATAAGTGGATACCGAGCCAGGAGTCTCTGGAAGGCTGCATACCGAGCCAGGAGTCTCTGGAAGGCTGCATACTTCTCAACGCTCACTAAAAGGGGGGGGGGAAACAGACCCAGGTAACTATGCTGGCTTATGGTGGATCTTGCATGATCGAATTAGCAAGGTAGAGTTAGTTTGTCTAAAGCCTGGAGATGGAAGGTTAAGTTGTAGCGGGGAGAGTTACCTGGAGGAGTTTCTGGAACTGTGTAAATAGAGACACATGTTCCTGGTGGAGCAGTTGAGAGAAAGCTTCAGAAGAAGTTGAAGCAAGTAGTTTGACTCAGGTGGAGTAGCTGAGAGAAGGAGGCAAGGATGATTTCATCTCAAGAAAAGGAGGACCCCAAAGAAGCGGGGCAACTACCTACAAGGCATGGTAGGTTGGATGTAGATTGGAAGCGCAAGGGAGCACAAGCACAAGGGACCAAACGCTCAAGGTGGAGATTGTTGGTTATGTGCATTTGGTCTGTGTTTCACCTACGGCTCTGAAGTGCCCACTTCAGAAACCTGTCTTCAGCACTTTGTTGCTATAGGTAAATCGGTGAAGTTTCCTAGAGCACTAAAGTGACCACTTCAAAAAGGCTGCATCTTGCACATTGATGCTCTAGGAAAGCTATTATGTTTGGGCCTCAGTGTTTTTGAAGCGCATTAAAACTAGGGTTTTAGGGACACAAGACACCACTATATATATCTTGTGCCTCCTCTAAACCTAAGAAGCCAAGCCAAGAAAGAGGAGAAGAGAAGAGAAAATCCACAAGATCTAGAAAGAGAGGCAAGCAAAAAGCTCAAAGGCAGTCAAAAGGGATCTGCAGCTGAGCAAAGAACAAGAAGGAGACAAAAGAGAAGAAGTCAGAGAGTGAGAAGCTACCAAAGACAAGAGAAGAAAAAAAGTTTGAGTTTTTGTGTTCTTTGAGTGTTTTGGTATTGTACTCTCCTTCTGTAATCTCTTTTGTCATTCTCAAGGAAGTGAGAAGTGACTGGAACTTGTAAGCTTTGCTTGTTTGTGGAAGTTGTGGGAGAGATATCCCACCCCAGAGGTACCGGAAAGGGAACTGAGTGAACAAATCTCTTGTGCCTTTAAGTTTTTGTTTTCATCACAAAAATTCAAGCTTTAACACTCAAAGGGTATGGAAGTTAGGTGTATGGGTAAACCTAACAAGTAATATGAAAACTAGCAAGTGATAGGTGTTTGGTTGATACAAGGTCAAGTTGGAATTTTCCTATAATAGAAGATGGTTTCCTTCTTTACTATATAAGGACCAAACAATCCCAATGGGTTCTCTTAGACCATGTGCATCGCGGGGTCCTTAGAAGGATTTTCAGGCGTGGACCCCGCACAAAAGAAGAAAATCGGTAAGGAAAACTATGAGATAAGGATCGACTTCTTTTGGGTTTTTGTGATTTTCGCGGGTCCCACTGACACGTGGCGGCCCGCGATTGATTCCTTCTTTTTTTTAAAAAAAAAAAATTAAAAGAAAAAAAATTAAAAATCTGAAACCCCAAGTGGGGTTCCAGCGATGCACATGCCCTTAGTGATTTCCAAGACGCATCTACCAAACAGTAGTAAGGAACTTCATGAGGCATTTTCGTTTGTATTGTGGGCTTTACTCTTCTCTCAGCTACTGCAATCTGATCTTCCTCTTTCTCTTTTGCGATCGCATTTCTCCATTGGTTGTAATCTCTAATAGTGGCATGTATTACATAAGCGATGTGCTCTCTCTTTTGATTGAAATTGAGATTGTTCCTCATCTTCCATATTCTCCATCCTACAGAGAAGTTAAAGGCTTTCACTTTTTTCTCTCTTCAGCAACTGTATCATTTCAGTAAAATTTTGAAGAGTATCATTAGCGCCACCATCCTCAACTTTAAAGATTGATGGAGTCAGATCCCAAATTTCCTTAGCCACTCTACATTTGTATATTAAGTGGTTTTGTGTTTCCAGATATTCGAGTCATCACCTCTGGTGCCCCCAACAGCACAAAACAGAATCTCCTATGGGCTCCATAATCGCCTATGCCCCTTTTTCATTAAGTAGGCGTGAAATGACGGCAATGCCCTTGGAAGGTGGAAAAAAATTAAAAAAAAAAATCCCGCAGCTCGAGGAGGAAAGCTCCTCTCCTCTATAGCTCCCACCCAAGAAGCTCATTATTGTCTCTGGTTCGCAGCTCCTTCATAGAAACTCTGTTGTCGACGTCGATAGCTACTCCGGCGACGCCGTCGGACCGCAACGTTTCCACCGGCTAGCATTCATTCAGAGAGGTCGTAATGCAGGTTAGTTATTCTCTCCTCAGCGAGCTGCAAGATAGAAATTGGATTTAGGGTTTGTAATTGAAAGTGTTGAAACGGCATTGATTCTGGGATGATTTGGTTGATCTGCATATGAAATTGTTATGCATGGGGGTGCGTGAATTGTCTCAGTTAGGAGTAGCTTTGCACGGAGATCTCTCCGATCAATCAATCGTACATACATTTGAGTTCTTGTTTAAGCATTAAGCATTACTTTGTATAACTAGGTATAACAAGTAGAACTGACAATTGTTGTAGAGTAGGTAAAACTTGGTAAAACTGTAGACAACTCGGTAGAACTAAGAACTACGGGTATAACTAAAACTTTATTCTTTTGTTCTTGCA
>NC_027756.1:27937448-27939614 GCF_000695525.1 Brassica oleracea var. oleracea
CAAATATTTCGGAGGGAGAATAAAAAAAAATTTCGCGCCTAAACGAAAAAAACCAAAATTTCCAATTCTTTTGGTCAAAAAGTAGATTCTCTCTGCTATTTTATCTGAGTCTCGTCTTTTCCTATCTTTTCCCAGACACTTTTTCACTTCCCCACCACTCTCTATTTCAACTCTCTCACACCATTCATACACTCTCTCTTTATCCATTCTCTTTCTATATTCTCTGAAGATTCACGGTTTTACTTTCCCTTTTACTGAACATGCCTCATCCGTATGAAGAGATGAAGGAGATGAAGAGGCTGAAGAAACACTACGACATGTTAGCGTTTGTTGCCGATGCCCAATATGGAATTCCCACCCGTTGTCCATGTGGTGGTGAAATAATGACGAATGTTTCTCCAACTCCGAAGTACAAATCAGATTTCGATACCTTGCCTGGGAGTAGGTACTTCACGTGCAAGAATTATGAGGTAATTTTTCTCCAACTAAGGGAAACTGAGTTTATACTATGGGTGAAACTGTGTTTATACTATGAGGTAATTTTTCTCCAACTAAGGGAAACTGAGTTTATACTATGGGTGAATCTGTGTTATACTCTGGATATCTATGGGTGAAACTGTGTTATACTCTGAATATCTATGGGTGAACCTGTGTTATTCTATGGCTGAAAATGTGTTATGGTGAAACTGACTTCCACTCTGGTTGAAACTGTGCAGGACGATGGGTTGCACTTTCGTCAGCCATGGGCTTTTGGTGTTCAGCAAGAAGTGGAGCGCCTAAGGGGGGAGGTGAAAGAGTTGGCTGAAGAGATTGCTAAGCTTAAGAGGCTCATTACCTCGACCTCCCGTCCATGAGATTCTCGACCTCGCACGTTCTGAGTTCATGTGCTAAAAACTTTGTCTTCCCTACCTATCTATTTTTCTTATTTCGGTTAACACAAGTCTTTATTTGTTAAGAGAGAGGACTCTTGTTAAGACTTGTGTAAGTTTATGTGTTCAAACTTATGTTATGCTAAGCACTCTTATGTTTATCAATTGGTACTCTATGTTTAGACTTTCATCATCAACCATTAATCTAAAAAACTAATTTCCTACACATTATATTGGTACTCTCCTAAACTAATTTCCTAGACTTTATCAATTGGTACTCTCCTAGACTCTCACTCGACCTACACAATAAAAGTAAAAGCATCCACAACAAAGATTTCATAACATAGTTAAAAGTTCTAAATCCACATCACAAACAAGAAACACATCAAAAGACATCGTTTGTCACTTCATAAAAAACATAAAAAAAGTTCTAACACACCAAGCAAGTTCTTCACTCTACTTCACTTCTTCCTGCGTTTATGTTTCTTTGCTTTCTCTTGTGCTGGTGCTTCTTCTTCTGCTGCTTTAGCTTGTGCCTCCTTGACAAACTCCTCAAGCGAGGCCAATCTCCCATCCAATTGGTTAACCTTCTTGTCAACTGTCCTCATCAGTTTCATCGTTCTTTTCAGCAACTTCATAGCATCTCCCAGATGAATCGACTGCTCACCTACTTCTATTCCATCCCCTGCTGCAGCTTCACTCTCTTCTGCCTGTTTTTGGCGCGCAGCTACATCCTCGTCATGCATGTCTTGAAAAAAGACCTTATAGCCTCCATCCAAACACTTCTCCCAACTCTCCACAACTATATCAGATTCATCAACATCGTCTTCATCTTCCCAAATGTCATCCAAGAGCCTTTCTTCTTGTGGAGTTCTGGTGGGGATGATGTTGTCGATATCCTGTCACAAAGACAATTAATTTTGAAACTTAGCAACACACGCCTACCTTAGTGAGTCCATTGTTCCGTTTCTAGTCCTACCTTAGTTCTACCATAGTCCCCTATCTAGTCCTACCTTAGTTCTACCTTAGTTCCCTATCTAGTCCTACCTTAGTTCTACCTTAGTTCCCTATCTAGTCCTACCTTAGTTCTACCTTAGTTCCCTATCTAGTCCTACCTTAGTTCTACCTTAGTTCCCTATCTAGTCCTACCTTAGTTCTACCTTAGTTCCCTATCTAGTCCTACCTTAGTTCTACCTTAGTTCCCTATCTAGTCCTACCTTAGTTCTACCTTAGTTCCCTATCTAGTCCTACCTTAGTTCTACCTTAGTTCCCTATCTAGTCCTACCTTAGTTCTACC
>NC_027756.1:27940035-27960356 GCF_000695525.1 Brassica oleracea var. oleracea
TCGTCTTCTCCGTCGAGACATCCGTCGTCTGAGTCATCTCCATCGAGACATCCGTCGTCTTTGCCGTCGATTCATCCGTCGTCTTTGCCGTCAATTCAACAATCTCCACCGCCCTCGTTTCACTCTCCTCCGTCGTCGTCTTCTCCACATTTTCTCCGGAGCCCGTCTTTGCAAACTTCACTCTCGGACCCTCTTCCTCCGTTGGATTCTCCTTCCTCTTACCCCGTCATGTTTCGACCACCATCGCAATCGAAAGATTTCACCGGATTCTATCTCCGATTCTCACCGAATCAAGCTCGATTTTGGAAACTAGGGTTCTTCTTTCGCTCGTGAGGAAAGAAAGAAAAAGATGAGAGTGATGAGTTTTAAATTGACACAAATTAGATCTCCAAATGAGTCGGGTTTGCTAAAACGAGTTGGACGATTCGGTTTTGAGGGATTGGTTCGTTTGGTTAGTATGGTTACACGGTTAGACGATTCGGTTCAATTGATTTGCCCATACAAACGAGTCGGGTCGGGGCAGATGGGTTATACCCTGGTACAACTTGTAAATACTTCAACTATTCCCAGAATTTTATGTTATTTCCGTATTTTTCGAATTAAAGAAAAATTATTTAATTTTCTGGTTATTAGAGTGTCTAATAGAGATTGGATTATCACATTTGGAAGCACGAGAGGTGATGACTCCAGATATTCTCCACAGATCTGGCAAGTACAATCTAGTTTGACTCATCTTTTAATTAGATTCATACCTGATGGTAAGCTGTCATGTGCCACTCTCCACCATAAAGCTTTAATTTTGGGAGGAAGATCCAGGGACCATATTTTTGAGCAGAAATTTTTGACTGCTTCCTTCCGATATTAAGACATCTTCTTCCTGCTGACCTGTTTAAGTATCTTGAGGCTTGTTTTTTTATGGTATCCTGACTTCACATTGTACTCTCCCGTTTTTGAGTAGCTCCAGATCAGCTTATCCGCTCTTGTTGTTTCACCTGGCTAATATAGAAAATATAATTCGCATCGTCCTGATGAACAAGAGCAGGTATCAATGGTACATTCCATTCTCGTGATCCAGGTATAAAAGATCTTTAACTTTTATGTTAGGATGACTGATGACTCCACTTCTAGTAGCTGGTAAAGAAGGTCCTCTGTAGAGCCAATTTTCTTCCCATACTTTAATCATATCCCCATTTCCAATCAACCACTTCATTCTTTTTTGAGTATTTCCTGCGTTTGCACAATGCTTTTCCAGAAAAAAATAAAGATTAGTTTTGATTTTTTTTTTTTAATTTCGAATACATTTGTATATATTTAGCAGTTGGTGAATTTTAATATGTATTGTGGGCTTTACTTTTCCAGGAAAAACAAAGAAAATGTTAACATTGTATGTGAATATTTGTATTTTATGATATTTGTGTCTGGGACAAATCAATTAAAAATATTAAAACAACATTTCCGAGAAATAAATTAAAATAAAGATCATTTGTTGGTATAAACATCATTTTACTAATACATAATACTCTATTTTTGTCTAATTTAAGTGTTATTTTGGTCAAAGTTTAGTTAAACTGATTTTTTTTAATTGATGATTTCCATTAAAGAACCCAATGAAGGACGATTACACAGTAGTTTACATAATGAATTGAATAAAATTGGTACAAACATTAAATTATGGGTTTCAAGTCAGCAAGACTACAAAACCAAGTCGCGGACACAATTCTGGATCTTACTTTCTCTTTACCACACAGCTCAGATTACCGGTTTGGGAGCGAAAAGTAACCTGTTTCCCCTCGACTAAGTAAACGACCTTGTGCATTAAAGCTAATGCATCAAGGGATAGATACCAACCTTGAGGAACCGAAGCCTTGATGAGAAACCGGGTTGAATTGGTGGACCGCTCGATCGATGATGAATGGGTACCTGCAAAACAGAGAAGGGTTCAAACTGTCTAGGAGCTTCAAGTGAATCACCAAGACACTGGAAAGTTTGAATCCAAGCACGCTGCTACAATGGAGGGTGAGGCCTCGGAGACAAACCAGAACTTCAAAACCACCACACGTCAACCAACCCTAAGAACTAGAGCCGTAAACTCTCAAAGGAAACACGATGGTCGCCTGTAATAGAACAGCAACATCAACACAAGAACAACACCCAAACCAAGCATCAGGGAAGCGTAAATCCTGAGCAGGGATCGCCATCGATGGAACCGTGAGAGAAGGTGACTAAAGGATGGAGGAGCTTTCTGACCGGCCAATACCTGAGCACCAGAATTCTCCATGCGCCGAGCCAGAGTTGTCAAACTTCATGTGCCGCCAGAAGAGTACCATCTGACACCCTCAGAGGACTGAAACCGATGCATGCCTTGGAGGGGACCTCTGCAGTCCATCTTGAAAGAAGGAGCAAGCTCACACACAACCGGGACGCCAAGGTATAGGGAGGAGCGGACTTCAAGAAGAAACCCAATTCGGGATCCCAGATCAGAAAGCTTAGATCCACCATCCTTCCTAGGGAATAGACATATCGGAACAGAGAAAAAGGATTATCAAGTTAAACCAAAGATGAAAGGCAAAGGATAAGAGAAGAGACCACCGGCTTCGACACTGTGAAAAGCCGCCCGCGGTGGAGAAAAGGACGCCAAAAGGAGAGAACTTTGAGGGAGGGAGAGAAAGAGTTGAGAGTAGGCCTGGCGTTCCGGGGCCCACCGGTTTTGGTTCGGTTGATTCTGATTTGTGGGTTTTAGGTATTATGCTCATAATTCTCATCACTCGGGTTTTTACTAATTATTGGGTCGGGTTCGGTTTGGTTCCTTCCAGGTTCGATTCGAATCGGATTATAACCAATGTCTGAAATCGTCCAAAAATATATATTTTTAATCTGAAAAATTGACCCAAAAAAATTCAAAATATATAAATTATTTACAAATCTAATTAAAAATTATTTTAACTCTAAACTAACTAAAAATCATTCAATATAACAAATAAAACAAACTACCAAAATCTTTAGAATACTAAAATATCTAAATTACCTTAACATATATAACAACATTAACATATTTAACTAATTTAGGATATCTTCGGATCCTAATTTGGATTTCGGTTCGGTTCGGGTTATATCCAAACCCCAAAGTACTAAGCTCATAAGTCTCGTTCGGATATTTTTATATAACGTTTTGGATCCGGTTTCAGTTTTTCGGTTTGGGTTTAGGTAGGTATTTCGGCTTGGGGTAAAAATGCCCATGCCTAGTTGTGAGAAAAAAAAAATTTCAAGTGGTACTCAAAACCTAGTAATAAAATAACTACAACCTGGGAGAGAAAATATTTTTTAGAATAACTAAAGTTCCATTTTCAGTTACTGTTAAATCTGTTTTATCTATTTGAACTAATAAGTCAGTAATTTTAAATAAATTGGAATGTAATTCTAATTTTCATATGAATTTAGCATCTTTATCGTATTAATTTAATTGTTGACAACAAATCTTAATTATCATATTTTCAACATTACATTGCGGTGGTATAGTAGTTTCCATTGGACAGTCACCATATTGGTCCATGCCGGGAATCGATTCCGCTCCAGTGCGATATTGCTAATTCCTCACATGGCTAGGTGGCGTGGGTTTCTAATTCTCACGTAGAAAAACTGTGCTTGCCTGTCACCGGTGGGTAAGCCTCTATGTGATTAGTTGGTTGGGTCTCGGTCCGTAGAACAACATTAGTTCATCAAAAAAGAACAATATATATATATATCAAAGGATATATTTATAGTTAACAAAATATTGATCTTAAAGTCTGTTTTTTGTTAACGGAATTCATTTAACAGCCCAAAAAGGCATATTTACAAACGAGTCAGGTTTTAACAATTTAGGCCCAAAGACAATTTATATTTATATAATTTTACAGTTTTAAGCCCACTACGAGTATAAACCTACACGTCTCTATTACATGTGTTTGACTATAAAGCACTCGTAGGACACGCGTTAAACATGCGGCTTGCAAATAGAAAAAACTCCTCTTCCGCTGCTTCGTTGCTGGATTCCTTCATCATTCTGATGTTCTTCAGTGTTGATTCATACCCACGATTGGTGCCTTATCTCATTCAAAGAAAATCTTCCCCTAACTCGTTTTATGCTTCGCTCCATGAGCGCCTCTGAGACCAAGCATCTTAAATCTCTTTGTCGGATGTGAAAGCTCTCCTAGTAACTTCAATCGATTTGAGGTCCGCTATCGCCAAAACACCTGCAAACAAGCAAGCTTTGGCTGCTCTTAAGTCGGTTCAAACCAACAAACTCAAATCTTTAACTCTTCAGAATACTTTGCCAAGATATACATCAAAGATTGATATCGTCAGAAGTTAAAGGTTGAGGATAACCGGCAAAAAATAAGAAGATCCTAGAACTCAGTCGGAATAAGCGAGCCGAAAACTCATCAAGGGAAATAGAGAGCTGAAGTTTTGAGTAATCAGCTAGAATTGGAGAGAAAAACACATGAAGAACTGCTCTGATCCGGTTGATATAGTTACAAAACAAAATTCGCCACACTAAAACAAAAGTCGGATTTAACCGAAAATGATACAATCGTCTGATTGAAAAAAAAAATTGATCTTTCGATCGAAGAGAAGTATTTTATATCAAAAACATAAGATAAATCTCTTTCTCCTTTTGAAAGATGAGATTCCAGAAACATGGAAGAAAAGAAAAATTATCTCTCTAAAAGATGAGAGAGAACTCTATTTCTCCTTATTGATCTTAAAGTCTTAATAAAACAATGTTAACAATGCTGCATTATGAGCCGAATTTACAAATTATCTAATAATAGACTTTAAAAGCAATAAAAGTAGTAGTATTTGCATATTTGCCAATTATATTTAGAATATTAAAAACAGTTAAAAATAACCGAAGTGAAAGTAAAAATATATATGAAATAACAAAAAAATAAACATTGGCATTGTATGTGAAATTGTGTATTTTATGTTATTTGTATGTGGGATAAATTAATTAAAATATAGTTTAATATTTGAAATACACAATTTACATTGGCAAATATATATATATATATATATATATATATTTGAAAAATATGGTTAATGTTTAGATTATTGATGTAAAAATAAAATTTTGACATACATATAAAACTAAAGTTCCATTTTTCAGTTACTTTCAAATCTACTTTTTTTATCTATTCAGTATATTTTGTTAGGTGAGAGATGTTTGAAAAGTAAACCAGAAAAAAAGTGTGAAAAAAGCGAGAGAGAGAACGCGTGTGAAGGTAGTCCCGACGTCCGGCGGCGCGTCCGAGCGTGTGCCGGCGCCGGTAGCTCCTTTTGTTGTCATTTCAGTTTAGTCCTTTTACTGTGTGCTTCGATCTGTGGTCTCTCTCCGATATACTAGCGGATCTGGACTAGGGTTCTGCTCCGGGAAAGGCTCTGCTCGTGGAGAGCTTTGAACGGCGGCAACTCCTTTTTCTCTGGCTTTGCGGTGAGGATGTAGGACGGTGGTTCGCTGTGACAGTCAGCTTTTGAGTTCAGGGTTTGCTCCGAAATGTGGAGGTTCTTATAGCTCCGTCGTCGCCGACTAAGCTTCTGGGGGTGGAGGCTTCCTCAGCTCTGCGTCGCCGACTAAGACTCCGGGAAGGTGGAGGCTTCTACAGCTCCATCGTCTCCGGCTTTGACTCCGAGGGGTGAAGGCTTTCCTTGTCTTGCGTCTTCGGCTTTTGGTTCCCTAGATCTGTTTTAGGGTGTGGTTTTTATATTTGTGGTGTCGGTTGGAATTCGGTGGATGAGTTCTCGTCGCAGGACGAGAGAAGCTCTCCGGTGGAAGATGGTTATGTTCTGTGCGAAGTTTTTGCTCTGGTGTGTGCCCGAACGGTGGCGGATGAGATCTCGTATTGGCGATTGATTCTCTCCGAAAAAGAAAATACATGAGTTAAAGGCGGTTGCGGTGAAGATGGTGTGGAGTTCATGGGTTCCGGTGTGTTCCGGTGAATCGATAAATGATGACGGTTCTGGGGTGAATCCGGTGAAACGCCAATGAGGTCGCCGGCATTTGAGAAGATGAAGAGATTGAGTGACGCGTGTCCTATGGGTTTGAGATTTAGACACGTGTGCTGGAAAGGTGTCGAAGGGGTCGACGTTTGTGGCGGTAAAGAGCGTCTTTAGAAGGTTGGGCCTGTCCCATTTTCTCTCCGCTTTTTTATCCGTTGTATTTGGGCTGTTGGCTTTTGGTAATGTCGATGTGGATTTTGTATTTGGGTTTGTTTCTTGGGTTCGGTTTTATTAATAAAACTAGTTGGAAAAAAAAAAGATGTTTGAAAAGTATTTATTTGTCAGTGGCCGTGATGCATGATGTCAGTGCGTGATACTGTGATGGTGGGGGTGTTCCAACTTATTTGGTTTTCAGTCCACATTCGCTCAACTAAAAAACGTTTATTGTTATTTGACCGAAAAAAAAACGTTTATTATATAGAAAACCCCTTTGGAGAGGAAATGTAACCTGGCATTGTCATTGAGGTCAGGCAGCAATTATGAACAACAGTTTATCTTTATCAACGCCACGTGATCTCTTTGTTCGATCAAAACTTTAATTTTTACTTTTTACTTTTTACAATAGACCTGGTTGGGTCAATGTAATAGACCGACTAGAATTTGATCTGTGTTTATAAAGCGCAAAATATGCTATGATGCAAAATTCTACTAATAACGTTACAAATGTTTTGTTAATTTGTAAATTTTTTGTCTATTTAAAACATTTTTGTTATATCCAGGTCTTTTTATTGCATTCACTTACTTTTGCATTTTAATCACTTTTAAAATTTAGTCATGACCCGCAATTAATCCAAAACCACAGTCGAACCAGTAAATCCAGTAAATCAAGTTCAGTTTGGGTTTTAAAAAATATCCATTATTTAAAATCCCGATAAACCCGTAGAAATAGCTAAAAACCAGAGGCAACCAGTTTAACCGAAGAGTGATCGATATGTAATCAAATTTGATTTAGCTTTCTATTTTTAAATTTAAAATTTAATTTCAATGTTTCCATTATTTTAATACTATATTAATCTTATTGTATTTTTTATTATACGTGGTAACTCCCACTTGTTACAAAAACTGTTTAAAATTTGTTTTATATAAAAATATTTCAAAATGTAGTATATTTATAAATATTTTTTCTTCTATTGTAAATATTGATATATATATTTATATATTAATTTTTTTTTTCATCAGTTATATATTAAAATTGATGAAACTATTGATATACGGTTTACTCGCAGTCACCGTAGTATGGTTCAATGTCTCGATAAAGTTTAAACCATTGATTTGAGCATTTTTTTTTATATTTCTATAATATATATTTAATTAAATGTTACCAAAATGATATATGATTTTTGTATACTAATTCTATGTATGTTGATCGTATAACTCGAAAGCTAATATAATTTATTGCTTGTTTCTGATTGTAATATAATTTAAAGACATTAAACATTGAGCATTAATTTTTGATATATGTGGTAACTCCAACTTGTTCCAAAAAATGTTTAAATTTTATTTTATATTTATGTAAACAGAAAAATAAAGAAAAAATATTTAAAAATTTACTACATTTTAACATATTTTTTATTGTATTTTTAATATTAATATATAATTATATATTAATTTATTTTTTTGTCATCAGTTATATATTAAATTGATTAAATTATTGACATACGGTTTACTCGCAGTGACCCAAAATAGTATGGTTCAATGTCTCGATAAAGTTTAAAAACATTAATTTAAGCATATTTTTACTTTTTATAATTTATATAATATAGATTTTTATTAAATTTTACCCAACTGATATATGATTTTATATACTAATTCTATGTATGTTGATCATATATCGCGAAAGCTAATATAATTTATTGGTTGTTTCTAGGGGTGGACACTTCGGTTATTTTCTCGGTTCGGTTTGGTTTGGTTAGTTCAATTCAAATATTTTTCCAATTGAAATAAACCATAGTTAGTTTGGTTTGCTTCGGTTCGGTTTGTGTTCGGTTCGGTTTATATTCGGTTCGGTTTGTATTCGGTTCGGTTTGTTTTTTGGATCAGTTTAATTAGGTTCTTCTTAGATTAATTTTTGAAGAGAAACTATGTTTTAAAACATAAATTATATAAACATAAACTATGTGAACTAAATTCAATATAAAACTGAAACAAAAAACTTTAAAAAAGTCACAAAAGGTATATAAGAATTAAAACAAAACAAAGTTAACTAAAATAAAAAAATTCAACATCATTAGTAATGTCTCTTATATCATTACGAAAAATACTGCAATGAAATTATCTTTCATGTGACGCTGTGGAGAAGAACTTTTGTTTTTAATAAAATTTGCTTTAGGTTTTAGGGTTTAGATTTAACATCCTCGTTTACATATATAAGAACATAAAAATACAAATTTTTCTATTTTTTTAAATCAAATATTTTGATGATTACATATTAGGTTAGAAGAATATATGTTAATGAATGAAAAATAGAAAATATGTGGTTTGGTATTAGAATTTTAGTATTGGTATTATTAATATTTTTAATTTAAACAATTACAAAAACACATCGGTTTCTCGGTTTGGTTTTAAACCAAACTGAACCGAACCATTCGGGTTGGGGAAATCTTCAACCGAACAGTCTGAAATAGACTTTGGTTCAGTTTGAATCGGTTTCGGTTCGGTTTGACTCGGTTCGGTTCGGTTTTTTTTGCCCACCCCTAGTTGTTTATGACTGTAATATAATTTGAAGACAATTTCTGACTGTCATATAGAATATTTTTGTAACCTATAAGACTTCTTGTATGATTGTGTGTAATCTTGTGTAATATTTGGTAGTTAACATTTTTTTTTAAAGATTATCGAATATGCTAAAATTTGTTAATGTACTAAAATTTACAATTACCTTTTACGTGTCATGTCAATAGGAAATTAAAATCAAGCAGTGTACCAAAATTTCCATATTAATAGGAAATATTTTTTTGTTTGCTCAATTTCAATAAATACCATAATTTTTGTTTTTAAATCTAAATAGTAATGACATTTCTGTAAATTACTTACAAAACCAAAGAAAATTTCTAAAAAGATACTTTAATTTTAATTGTATAGATTATATGGCAACACGTGAAAAATTCTCTCTATTTCATTTTTCATATTTCTTAAATTGCGAATCCTCACACAAAAGATGAATTATCTTTTCACTTTCTATATTACCGGGTGGAGACTTTTCCAGTCTCCACCATTACTACTCATTTTTCATTTCCTCATCTCGTTTTACAGATCTCCAAATATGTTTATTGAAAGTACTAACGAGCTATTTTACTCATTGGTTACTTCTAACGATCCATATCCATATTCATATCTAATCAGAAAACTGGTAACATATTGTTTTTTTTTTAATTAAAACTAGATAATAATCCGCGCTTAAAACCATGGAAATACATTTTAATAAAATATGATTTACAATATCAATAGATTTTAATATTTTTTTATAAGTAATATTTTAACATTTTTATTTAGTGTATTTGAAAACTATATAATTATATTATTTTATAAAATACTACTTCACTACTTTAATTATTTCAGTCTGTTTCATTACGAAATTTTAATAAAATATGATTTACAATATCAATAGATTTTAATATTTTTTTATAAGTAATATTTTAACATTTTTATTTAGTGTATTTGAAAACTATATAATTATATTATTTTATAAAATACTACTTCACTACTTTAATTATTTCAGTCTGTTTCATTACGAAATTTTAATAAAATATATGTAATTTTTTGTTTATATTATTTGATAAATTTTTAATTATAAAACTTATTTGATGTAAATTTTTGACTCTAATATTTTATATTAAGTGATTTTCTTGTAATATCTAAAGCCACAAAAATAGTTATACTTATTTTCAACTTTTTAAAAATTATTTTTAAGAAAATAAATAAAAGTTATTAAAAAGGTAAGACCTATATTGTTTGGACAAGATTAGTTATTGTGTTGTTTGGAAAGTAATATAATGTTATTTTCCATAATTATAAGAGTGAATTTAATTATATAATAGAATGGTGTATTTAATTTAAAAACTTACAAAACAAATTGGATACATGATAATGATTATGCTTTAGTAATAAATATATCTATTAATGGATATTATTTTTGATTACAAGCCCGACAAAAAAATTTCTAAAATAAACATCACTAACTTCATCCACCCACTAAACCCATCACGTTTTGGTAGTCCATTTTAGAATCATTAAAAATCTGGATTTGTTCTCAATCTTCAACAAAGGCCGCGTTTAAGTGAATTTTTCCTCGTTGTCTCGGATGCTAAAACCAGGACCGGTTAATTAGGGGAGACAAATGCATCGATCGCTTCTGGTCTAAGTCCGTGTCTCCCTATATTAATAGTTAAAAAGCACAGTTTTTTTATAAACCTATATTTTTATATAAAATAAATAAATAAAATTAAAAGAGTCCAAAAATATTTAATATGTATATAATTTCATTTTCATCACAAAATATACAAAATATTACTGATTAAATTTTAAAGATATTTTAAATATTATATGAAAATAAATTTTAAAAGGTAAAAAATAATTTACCTTATGATCTATAACAGTGTTAAACCGACTTTGTGTTAGATCATATGCGTCGTCTCCGGAATAATTACCTTTTATTGAAGTCGGACTTATAATCATCGCTTCTAGTTAACACACGAGTATAGAAGAAGCGATATAGAACACAACCTTTGAAAATCGGTAACGAGTTGTTAAATATATTTTAAATAGGGAAATTTGCTAATTTGGAACCAAAACACGAAACTATTGTCCCCTTACAATTGTTTTGGAGAATGTTGTCCCCTTAGAACTATTAGGTAGTGTTAATACGAAAACCCACATATAATTATCTAACTAGAAAACTTAAGAAAAAACAATTCTAATTAATATTCTTTTTAAATATTATTTTTACATAAGGTAAAAAAACAACAAAGGTAAAAAATAAAAGAAACTAAACTATTTTCTTCTTCACACCGTAACCTATGGCGATCTTGGTCGTCATCTTCTCCCCGGCCTCTTGCTCTCCGGCATGAAATCTTAAGCGCTGGCGAACCCTTCTCTGTTTCCTTTTCACTCTTCTCTGTATCTTCTTCTCTCTCAGCTCGCTATCCTTGCGGTATCACAAAAGCACTGACCTTGTTCTCATTTTTTTTTTTTGATTTTGTTTATGTACATCCTTTAGAAATAGAAAATGAGTTTGATTAGAACATATATTCGATGTAAGAAACTGATTTAAGTTCTTCAATGATCTAACCTTATTGCACCGTTGTGTGATTATGTTTTGCGCATGATGTGGAGAAATGTAACCGTGTGTTGATAGCATACTCACGCGCATCCCACGCTAAAGACTTGGACACTTCGATCCCATGCTCACCACGCATAAGCTCAATGATATCATTACATTTTGGCCCCGCCTTCACACCATCGTATTTATGCATAATCAGATTACCAATTGTTTTTACTGAAGCTGTCCTTACAGATTTGTTCCTTGCTGATGGGGCACATGAATGTTCAGCAACATATTTTTTGATAATGAAATATGAAGAACCTTTTAACCCTTCTGCACGAACTCGCAAGCTGCAATCTTCATCTGCACACCGAATATACCAAATTTTGGTATCCGATCTGACGACTTTATAGTCGAAATTATGTTTCATTGCACAGATTTTGAATATCGCCTTTAGTAACATTTTACTGTTAAAATGTTGACCCTTCTTCACAATATCCAACAAAGCAAATCGTATATTATGTCCCTTGCTTTCCTTTATGCCACACATCTTTTCATCATTACTTTAATCCCGCTCAATGTCTTGTTCGTCGAAATTGGTTTCACCAGAATTAACACACAAGCGCGTGGAAGGTTTGGTCCTCACATAGGTTAGAAAATTTTTAACTTGCCGGTCGTTGCTGATGATAACCGGAGGAGACTCAAGAGTATTAATCAACTCAGAAGGTAAGTAGCTTAACTCGAGATTGACCAGGGTTAGATCGATTCCAAAGTCATCAGAAACCATCAACTTTAGCTTCTCAATGGTTGAACTTCCATCCAAATTCAGTAACCTACCTCCTTTTGCTTTATCAGCAAGAAAACTCCATCCCTTTCTAACTGATGAGTTCCACAAACCACAAGAAGAATAAATATGCATCTTAGTAAACTAGATTGACAAAACACAAAGGACAAGAAACATAGAAGAGATCGTTGGGAAGAAGACTTCCAAAAACGATTGACAGTCAATATTTGGTAAAAAAAATTAAAAAAGTAAAGAAAATACTTTCAAGATTCTTCGAATATCTACTAACCGTTTTTGGCCTTAATTTTTGGAATTTTGAAACAAATTTAGCAGAAACGGGATTCTACCAGTGGAAAGATATAGAAGACAACGTCGATCAAACATTCTACCGACAATAGTTAAAAGCGAAATTAGCAGAATGTAGAAACTACAGGTAGTAGAAGAAAGACTAAGAAGAAGACCGCCGGATCTGCTATTTTTTAGAAAGTAGTAGGAATAGTAGATTGTTTTTTCTACCATGGTAGATGGATGAAAATTTGGCAAGTTACGTTTTCTAACTCCAGTAGATTGTAGTTTTCTTAGTAAATTCTAACATCAATTTCACCGTAGATGGAAGATCAGATCTTTTACCAGTTTTAGGGAGTTATTGAAATTCCTCTATCAAACATAATTTTTTCACCAATATATTTTCCATAAGTACTCATGTATGTTAAGATCATGTTCTGTATTTTTATTTTTTTATTTTTTGGTTCTCAATTAATTTATATGAATTTTTACAAAGTGTAAGGATAATCTTAGTCAAAAACTGTCAAAACTTAATTTTATTCTAAGAAGACAATAGCTAAGATAAGTCGTTCCAAATTAGCAAATTACCCTTTTAAATTTGATATGCCTCGTAAAATGGCACACAGTTTTTTAACATGAACTGTAGTTTTAAGTTTGTTCATTTTCATTGGGTTTAAATCTGCAAGGTCGTTAAAAGTTTTGAATTGCAATACTCTTAGTTATATTTTTTGTGTTTTATAGTCTAAATATAATCTGAAAATATTTAATCTCTAATAATAAAATATTTCTTTTGTATGTTGACTTAACAAATTTGGCGAAATACATTAAATATTTTTTTCCTTAATTTTTTGTTTATCATTTCTTTGTACCTTATCCTATGACAGCTATTATAAGATGTACTTTATGTTTTTGTTATCTATTTAATAAGTTTACAAAATGGGCTATTTAAATTTTGTCTGAAACCATTTTTATTCAAGCATGTTCCTTTTCTCTAACTTTCTTTTTTATTTTCGTAAATATGCGAACATAGTTTAATATATCCGCAAAAGTTAACCAACGAAGGCAAAAGAAACCCAATTTGGACTTTTGAGTAGATCTCATTTATCCCTGATAGTATATTTCAGCTAACGCCCCTTAAAAGGGACAATGCCAAGAAAACTTTTCATAAAACTAAGCATTGTTGTCGCCATTTGTTATATTTCTTTTTCATTTAATTTGAGCTTTTTGAAACACATGCAACTTGACGAACAAAAATGCATGCAAGTTATGAAACAGACGTGTGTCGTTTAACACATAATATGTGTCCGTTAGTGGACGGACCTCCATTTGCAAGAAAAATGATGTTCTTTTTTTTTTGTTTCTTTCCGTAAAACGTACTATTGTTGTAAATGCTTGGCGCATTTGAACTACCCACCGAATACTTAGTGTGAATAACATGGCTGGAACTTGGAAAAGAAAAATATAAATTTCTCTTTGTCTACATTTTTAACCTCATGGAGGGAGGTGGGTGGACACATTTTGATATGACCAGGTACCACAAAGCGGCAACCACATCACTACAAGGCTCCTGTTAAAACAAACCAAAAAATCTAGACCAAATTTGCGATTTTTTTGTATTTTACAAGTTCATAAATTTTGATGAAACCCCAACTGTTAATTTATTTGTTGTCTACGTATTGGATTGATTGGTTTGTAACTTTAAATGGTCTTCCGAGCGTATGTATATGTTTTCTCACTTTCCCATGTGTATATTTAACTACTTTGAAATATACATGGATATTACAAAATAGCGTTGGTAGTCATCTACTCATCTAGATCCGCTGAATTGGGGTGCTATATATATATATATATATATATATATCTAAGTAATATGTTATTTTATTAAATAATGTGTTCTTTAGAATAAAATAGTGTGCTATTATATATTTTTAAAATTAGAATACTATATTGATTTTAAAAATAGAGCATTTTTATTTTATTTTTCCTGCAAACCAATAAATCAGAAATATTCGATCATCATTTATATGCGATTACCTAGACATACTAAAAACTATATATACTTAAAAAATAAAAATAAAACCCTTTGATAACATATGACTCTGAATGGTAACAGCAGATTGAACGGTACATAAAAGTTAATGAAGAACAAAGTGAAGAACCAAGAGAGAGAGTGAGAAGAAAAATCAAAAGTAAGAGATAGAGTAAAGAATGATTTATTTCCTTAACCATACAATATGTTACAGAGATTTAAAGGCAAGATGCCTTGGTACAACAATGAATAAAATATGAAACTCATAAACTAAGAAAAAAATAAAAAATGGAAATCTAATCGATGGATAGTGACAGATCCCTAACGGTCTTGGAGCCTTCCTTGTCTTCTTCCATCCTTAAGTAGATCGTGTGACTAATACTATAAATAATTCACCCAACTTGTCTCCTTGCTCTCCAACTGTTAGGTGCTTTTTGTGAGTTTAAATTCGACCAGCTCCACTATGTTCCTGAAAGTCCAGCTCCTTAGCTTTGTTTCTCAAGTCCAGCCTTGTTTCTCAAGTCCAGCCTTTTATCTTTTTCATATCATTTGTCAATACTCCCCCTCAAGCTTAACCATACAGCATGGTTGAGCTTGGAAACCATGAACACATCCCTCATTAAAACCTTTGTGTGAAAAATCCAGTGGGACAAAAACACACAAAGGAAAAAGAGTAGATGTTTCATGGCTAAGGAGATCATGATCTGGACAAGTCTATGAGTCCTAATCTTGGATGAATGAACTTACAGACTTTGGTGCTTACTCCTTTGGTAAAGATATCAGCTAGCAGGTCTTCACTCCTAGTGTAGCAAGGTAGAATGGTCTTCTGCTCCACAGCTTGTCTCACCTTGTGACAATCTACTTCAATATGCTTTGTCCTCTAATGAAACACTGAGTTTGAAGGTATATGAATGGCTGCCTGGTTATCACAATGCATGGTGATTGGTGTTGTTGTTTCCACACCTAAGTTTCTCAGTAGGTTCCTGATCCAGATGAGTTCACTAGTCAGCTTCTTCATTGCTCTATATTCTGTCTCAGCACTTGAATAAGACACCACTTTCTGCTTCTTGCTCTTCCAAGTAACTAGATTGCCTCCAATGAAGATGCAATATCTTGTAGTAGACTTCTTGTCCACTCTATCACCAGCCCAATCTGCATCACAATATCCCATAATCTCTGTGCTCTTGTTGCATCTCATCCAAACACCTTGACCAGGAGCCTCCCTTAGGTACCTCATGATCCTTTCCACCATGTTCCAATGATGAACCTTACGTGCTTGCATATGCTGGATAACTTGATTCACAGCAAAACAGATGTGTGGTCTTGTAATTGTGAGATAGATCAGTTTCCCAACCATCCTTCTATAGAGTCTGAAGTCGCCAAATGGAGTATCTTCAAACTCCTCCTCACGCAAGACCTTGTAACCTTCTTCAAGTGGTGTCTTAGCTACTCTTGCTCCAAGTTCACCTGCCTCTTTTAAAAGATCAAGTGTGTACTTTCTTTGAGATAAGAAAATTCCCTCTTTAGAGCGGCATATTTTTATCCCTAGAAAGTACTTTAGCTCACCTAATTCTTTAATATCAAAGGTAGACTTAAGAAAAACTTTAGTAGAGATGATACATTTCTTGTCAATTCCTGTGATGAAGATATCATCTACATAGATCAGAATCACCACAATTCCTTACTTACTTGTGAGGGTACAAAATGTGTGATCAGCTTCTGACTTTACAAACCCTTTTCCATTGAGGGTTGTACTCAGCTTGTGATACCAGGCTCTTGGAGACTGTTTTAATCCATAGATTGCTTTCTTCAGCCTTAGGACATTTCCTGGCTTGACCATGTCTTCCATACCAGGTGGTGGTCTCATATACACCTCATCCTCAAGCTCTCCTTGTAGAAATGCATTCTTAACATCCATCCATCTGCCATAGATCCCATTCCAAGTTCACAGCCAAAGAGAGCAGAGTACTCTTTGATGGTTTCTTCACTCTAGTACTCTTTCTCAATTCTCCCATCATCTCCCATGTGCATGTAGCTTGGTGTTGGATGCTCCTGAGCTCTTGCTTCATGGGCTCTGGCCTGGCTGTATTTGTTGGCTGAGGCTGGCCTGAGATAAGGATGGAGGATCCAATAGTTGGTTTTGGAGTGTCTCCACTGCGTCTTCATACTGATCAGATTCAGCTCCATCTTGATCATGAAATGATGCTGAATCATCTTCTGGTGTTTCTGGTGCTGATTCATACTCATTGTCCCCCTCGTAAGCTTTGTTAGCTGATGCACTTTCCATATTCTCAGCCTTGTGTGCCATAGAAAGACCTTCTTTTCTACCTCCAAAGAGACCATCTGAGCCTATTTCCTTTTGAAGTTGAGCACACACTTCATCATAGCATGGCTCGGGATCAGGATGGACTGGCTCAACAATTGGTATTGCTTCTTCATTGGTTACAACTCACATCATTGAAGCTTGGGCTGAATGTGAGAAGCAATCCAAAGGTCTTGTCTTGCTCACGCCTGGCTTCAAGTATGTCAGGGTCATTGGTGCTTGGCCTTAGCATCTCCTGCTCAGACCACAGCTAACTATACTTCCCAAGGTGCTTGGTGAAGTCTCCTTCTTCTTGCTGTAAGTTGTTGATGGCTCTCTTCACTTCAAAGATTATGGTGAGATTTGAAGTGTTGCCATACACCTTGTGCAAAGTATCCCACAACTGTTTTGTGGTGGTACAGTGTGAGTAAGAGTCCATAAGAGGACCATCAAGAGAGCTTTGCAAGGTAGACAACACTATGAGATCTTCCTGAACCCATTTGCCTTCATCTACCACTACAACCTCCTTGCCATCTTCTCCTTGGGTGATTTGCTTTGGAGCTGAACTTGAAGAGACATGCTCCCAAAGACCTCTACCTCCAAGGCCTGTCCTGGCCATCCTATACCAGGTAATATAGTTTCCTGGTCCCTTGAGTGTGACTGGAATGTGAATTGTTCTGTAATGCTCCATTTTTTTTTAATCTGGCGCCAAGAATATTTTGAAATTTCAAAACTGGATTTGAGAGAAATTAGTTCTGGAACTGAGAGATCTCAAACTTAGAAACATGATAAACTCTCAAGAAATAAGATTAGAGACAGAACATAGTGAGCAGAGTGAGCACAACCAAGAAATTTGAAGAAAATACTCAAGAACACTCAAGAACTCACATTTATTATCCACTGGATAAAAGAAATCTGTAAAGAAATTTGTGAAATAAAACCAGAGAATCAAGAGACAGAGAGAAATAGAGTAAGCTTGCGGAAGTAATTGAGGTAATCAAGAGCTTAAAGCACTGATACCATGAAAGTTAATGAAGAACAAAGTGAAGAACAAGAGAGAGAGTGAGAAGAGAAATCAAGAGTAAGAGAGATAAAGTAAAGAATGATTTATTTCCTTAACCGTGATGTGCAACATGTTACAGAGATTTAAAGGCAAGATGCCTTGGTACAACAATGAATAAAATATGAAACTCATAAACTAAGAAAAGAATAAAGAATGAAAATCTGATCGATGGATAGTGACAGTTCCTCAACGGACTTGGAGCATTCCTTGTCTTCTTCCATCCTTAAATAGATCATGTGACTAATACTATAACTAATTCACCCAACTTGTCTCTTTGCTCTCCAACTGTTAGGTGCTTCTTGTGAGTTTAAATTCGACCAGCTCCACTATGTTCCTAAAAGTCCAGCTCCTTAGCCTTGTTTCTCAAGTCCAACTTCTTATCTCTTTCACATCCTTTGTCAATAATGCAGCTGCAGTGTGATTCTAACGGTTATAAAAACGTATAGATATATGGTATATGTAAAAAAATTATATTGTTAATTGCGGCGCAGTGCATGATGGATTAAAACATTCGAAACCTATATATAGAGAACGATAATTATCCATATCTCACTCAAACATCCATTGATACGAAAGCGGTTTAAATTCTCCCGTCGAATATGTCGTCAAGCCATAAAAAAAAATCTTGGGTTAGTAGAAAACTACAACAAAAGTGGACTAATCGGAATTGCTATCCAAAGATACCAAACTATCACATACTGACAAACATTGTGGTCTACCAAGTTGTCCAGATTATGGTTTGTATGTAAGCTCTTTTCTTGTTCAATAAATAAACGTATTCTATAGAAGTGGCAGTCTCTGGACCGTCTTTCGTTTTTTTCTTTATAATAATTACAGATAAAAGACACGACAGGATATGTGAATCTATATATATAACATAAGCATAGGCTACGTATATAATATTAGTTTATAATGTGTATATAATATACTTTTGCCCACCTCAACGGGTTAGTTAGGAGTCGAACACTTCAAGTGGAATCATAGTCATGGAAAAGGATATTACTTGGCCCATTCTACCCGGCGGCAGTGACTCTGGCGATAGCAAGCGGGTAAGAATGGCTGATCCGGGATCTACCGTTAGAGGCGAGAGCAGACCTGTGAAACTACCAAAAATCGAAGAGAACGGTATTGATTCCACAATAGAAGTCACTCTAATTATGCTCTTTTCTTTCTCTTTTTAATTTCATATTTTTTCGAATTTTCATGAGTGTATTTGAATTTCATTTAGTACAAAACTACCAGATTTTATATCAAAAGTTTTGAGATACGAATTAAATTAACTCTTTTAGAAGGGAACGCACTTATATTAAGAGGAGGGGGTGTCATTTTTAAACCCTCCTAAGAGTTACTCTAGAGCAGTTGGTTATCAATCAAGGTCAATCTTAAGCACTGCCCATGCGTCTGAAACTAAAGCATTCCTGGTGAATATGTAAAGGTGGTACGTGTTAGTTTCCATGGTTACTATTGACATAAAATTTTAAATGTCTTTCATTCAATTCTTATCAAAACCTGTTTTCAAAGAAAATATATTTAATGATTATTTGTTAAAGTTCTTTTATTATACAAAACATACAAAAATTATACCAAAAGTTTTTTTCCGCTGGCTACTAATACTTTTGTTCCTCTATATAATCAGGAGATGTAGGGTCGACATCGGACGCAACAAAGGTCCCTGTCGATTCACAAATGGCTGACGTGACAATTAACGATCTAGACAGAAAAACAAACGCCTGCCACGGAGTAGTGTCGGTCATGGGACGGCATAGAGCTATGACAACCGCCGTTTCTACCGTCGTTAACGAGATCCCGTCTTACGATATTTTCGGAATTTTCGACGGTCTTAGACTAGCTAAATTCTTTGAGGAGAGGCTGCGTCGGCTCGTGAAGGAAGAGGTAGCGTCATGCCATAGTCGTGGAGTGGCGGCTGACTGGAATAAGGTGATGAGCTCATGCTTTTCGGAAGCGGTGGGGACGGTGAGGTCTGCGGCTGCCAAAGCTGTGGTTACGATTATAGGAAAAGAGGAGGTGGTTTCGTTTTGTCGTGGCGGCGCAAGGGCGGTTCTTTACTCTAACGGCGAGGTCGCTTTGCCTCTTTGCCATATCCATATTCACCAGGTAATAGCTTTGCCGCATGCATTATATTACTAAGGATCCGAATATTGGCTCCGACACAAGTCTCGCAACCCATGTTACAAGAGTTCCGCCACTAGACAATACCTTATTAGTTTTTTTTCTGTACCATCAAAGGAAAAAAATCTCAGTCAAACAAAGTATGTTTTTTAAAAAAAAAAGAAGAAGTATAATGTTCAATATACTATTAATTTGCATAAAAAATTAAAAAAATTCTAAATACTAGCGTTAAGAAGTCACTAGTTGTCATAAACGTTTTTAATTAACCTTTTTTTATTCTACAATTATTGATTTTATATCCACAAATCTATTTATTTTATTAAAGAAAATAATCTTTTTATTTTTATCTGAATTAAGATGAAATACAAAAGGATATATTCCATATATAAAGCTATTTTCTAATTTGGATCTAACCGATTTTTTTTTTTTTTT
>NC_027756.1:27962535-27967078 GCF_000695525.1 Brassica oleracea var. oleracea
GCCAATCCGCAACCTTTGTGCGACCCATCGATCCATCAGATCTCCTTCGGAGTTCATATCTTTTCCAATACGGTTGAGTGATCCTTTCTAAGGCGTATCAAAATGGTATCAGAGCCACTCTTCCGTATCTCTTTTCATTCCATCTTTCTCATCTACCATTTTCTTCATAAAAAAAAAAAATCTTCTTCTATCTTTCTTGAATCCGGTCCCCTCTTTACCATCCATATAAAAAAAAAAGAGAAAGATCAATATAAAAAAAAAATCAAAAGTTTTCGATTGTGGATTGGTGGTGGAAGAGTAAGTCTGCTGGCTGAGGAGAAAACCAGCCTTAGAGGTGGTTAAAGCGGATTCCAAAAGCTAAATCTCTTATCTTCCTCTCTTTACAAAAAAAAAAAAAAACCCTTTGTTTGCTTGGATCTACCCATTGGGATTCCTTGATCTGTTCTCTTAGAACATTCAGAAGAAGCTTGTGTGATTACCATAAAATCTGAGAGAAACACTTGAGTGGGTGAGATTAAACACTTGAGAGTGTGATGTTTTATTTCCTAACTTTTGTGTTGAGATTTTCAGGTTATGATGTTTGGTCTTCAAAGAAAAAGTAGCAAGGAGAAACCCCCACGACAAACTGTCTCTCAATTTCCATTTAAATATTCTTTGAATAATTTTGATGAGTTTGTTAGTGTGCAGGAACGGCTAGACCTAAGGTGCAAAGATCATATCAAAACGACCAGAGATGTTTCTGATCCAAAAAGGCGATTACTTCAGATTGATGTCCAAGAAATCTGTGACAACTTTGAGAAGAGAATGATGAAAGCCCTCAAAGACATCAGGAAGAGCCATAGGAAGAGCACATCCACACGTGCACCTGTAGCTGAGCCATCATTGTTCATCAGTGAAAAACCTAAAGGTAAATCTGAAACCCATGTTGAAGAGCTTAAAGATTTTTCAGATTATTTACCAATCTTTGATGAATCTGATGAAGAGCCAATTGAAAGCTTGTTTTCTTGTGAGAAAAATTGTGATCTTCATTTTCTTGAATCTGAGTTTATGAATGATAATGAACAGACTATTGTAGAACTAACCGTTTTGCAACCGGAGCATCCGAGTAGTCTTGTTTTGTCTCAACAGGTTTTTGAGGAAGAGCCACTGGACTATCCACGTCAAGGACCACGTCTTGATGCTAGGAACCCCTTGGATGAGGATCTAGGTCCTATCTTTGATGAGGAGGACGAACCTGGCCCAGCCTTTGATGAAGAAGCAACAAGCATCACCTCCATCGTCATGGATTGCCATCTATGCTTTGATCCCGACATAACTCCAGCCTCTTTGTCTCCTGATCTTCAAGAGTACTGTGAGAAATCTGATTTGATTAATTCTCTACCTAATATGTTTGTAAAGATCAGTTCTCATGATGTGATTCGTTTTGGTCTTGACAAAATGAAAGATTTTTGTGTTTCAAAATCTGTTTTTGAAAACATGATTAATCTAACAATGCTAAAAATTGGATATATTCAACAGAGAAAGTGTCCACATAGGATCAAAAAATCAACCAATAGAAAGGTTCTTTTTTTGCCACGTCAGCACTGCTCCAAAACCTAATGTTCTTCGTTCATTGTTGATCGTCTCCGACTATTGAACTTCGTTTCGGTTTTCTGTAATTTCACCTGGTATAAACATTTCTTTTCTTTGTAACAGATTTCTTCTTGCATGTTTATAATATAACAGTAGCTCACGTATAGGAGTGATCTAAGTTCAGTTGTGACGGTAAGGTGGGGTAAGTGTCCAAAGTTCATAAAATTGTTTGATTTAGTAGGTTTCGTCATACTTTATTCGCTCTGTTGAGGTCTTTTGTTGACTATGCTGTTTGTAGTTTTGGATTTACATCAATGACAGTAATAGGGGAGATGAAAAAAAAATGAAAATATTCTATATGGCATACTGTGATAATAGAATTGCTAATGCTGGGTTGTGATTCTTTGCAGCTACACGGAATCCGATCCTGTGAAAATTGTTGTTGAGGGAGTTGATACGTTTAAGAAAGAAAACTGTGATCTTATTATTGTTGACACCAGTGGTCGCCATAAACAAGAAGCTACTCTCTTTTAAGAAATGCGTCAAGTTGCTGAAGCAACTGTATGTTCTGTTGTCTTGGAGGCATTGTTTTTCCTTAGTTGATGTGGCAGGCTCTGAACATGGTTTAAGGAGCTTGAGGAATCTCTGGAAATTTTGAGACAGAGCATGAAGATGCAGCATGCGCAGAACAGAGAAGAGGTGTTTTAATCTCGAAAATACACACTATGTATTGAATTCCTACTGGTAAACTTTTTTAAATTTTTTTTAAAAAAACCTTGATGGTTTGAAGATGGATTACATGACAGTTTTTCCAAAGCTTAAAACAGACAGATGCATGTTAAAAGAGACGCAAAGGAACATAATTTCCAGAGGCTCCAACAGCAGGAGCATGCTAAAGTTGTTGATATAAGCAAGAGGTACGCATACATTACATACTTACATAAATCATGCGCTACTGGTGAAAACTAAATTCTTCTGATTTGATCTTCTTCAGGGCTTAGGAGTTCTCTAGCTTCATAAAGTTTCAAGAGAAAGAGATGAAAACGTTTATGGAGGAGAGGGAGAAGAAGATGGCAGAGATGAACAAGAGATATTTCGAGAAGATGCTTGATCTAGAGAGGGAATATGATGTCTTTGGAGCTGTTCATGATCAAGAACGGCTTAACGATGCAGATGACGCAGACTACTAGCTTTCATGTTGTGCTTTTGATATGTTTGTGAATCTATGGAGATTTTTTTTTATTGCAAACCTAATGGAAGGTCCCTTTATATTCTTTGTAGTGGTTATAAGTAGAACAACAGTAGCCGAAAAGCAGAGGGATACAACTTCATATCGACAGGTCGAGACATTGGAGCAGAAGCTAATGAAAATGAGAAAAGAGAATGAGATCCTTAAACGGCAACTGTCTTCTTCATAGAAGAGCCAGAAACACCTACTGCTCGGTAAAACAAAAACTTGATAGTAAAACAAGAAACACAGCTGCCTGGTTTAAGTTTTTAATTTTCAATATAAATTTATATCTTTTAATGCTATGTGAATTTTTATTCCATAGTTTATTTTCTATTGGTTGAGTTGTGATTTGGTAGATAGTTAATGTGCTTTATTTTCTAAATCTTAAAAAATAATTCTTTTTAAATTTGTGTGCATAGATTTAAAGCATCATATATAATTAAAATTATATAACTATTCATACTTTACTCACATCATTTGTTGATGTTATTGTTAAGAACTAAATAATAATTTACTTATGCATTTTGGTTTAAAAAATTATCCATCACAACATATATCTATGTAAAATAAAAGTTTGAATATTCTTCAAATATAAAGTAAGTAAGAAACTATTCTCTCCATTTCTTAACTTTTTTAAAAAGTATCACCTTAACATTGTTCACACAGATTTATAAAAAAAATTGAATTTATTTATTATTTTGTAAATTACAGCTATTTGACAAATACCATTTGAGATAGCTAAAATTATTTTTAGCATTAATAGATTTTAAAATTAATATTAAGCTGAAATTAAGTATAACTTTTTCATTAGAATTCTAAAGTAACATTCTTTGTTTAACAAGAAAAATGTTAAAATGACATTTTTCAAGAAATAGATGAAGTATATATAACTAAAATAAAAATTCTATACAATTTAGTTTTATTACTGATTTTTAGACAAAAAAATATTTTCACGTAAAACAAACTAGAATATTTCAGAAACTATACTAGCTAAGTGATATATTAAAAATCTAAGATATGTGTGAAAATAACTTATAGAATCAGTTTTACAATTATTACTTTTTAAATACTGATCTTTTTAAGTTTATAAACACTTTAAGTTAGCATTAACCAAATGTTGTCAACTTTTGAAAGTTGTTCTGCAACGGGCATAAGTCCTGAAGACATCATAGTAAGTGTATCAACTCATATAGATTCTAAAAATCTTAAATATTTTATAATCATGTAAATTTGAGCTAAATTGTAAGTAAAAACTGCAAGCTTAGTGATTTAAAGTAAAAAAATATAAATCAACTGAGATTAATAATATATTTTTATAATAACCTAAATATGTAAGAAAAAAATATTTTGGACAATAACTAAGGTTTAACAAAGTCTTTATTCATTTCACATTTGACCATCATCCCATACATATTTTAGATAGTAAAAATAATATATTGTGAGTTTTACTCATATCTAATTCAATTTACTATTTATATTCTTATAACATAGATGTAGTATATGTGTAATATATATATTAAATACAATGATGATATTTAAATAATCTCGGACGTAGCCCGGATAAAGTCTAGTAAATAAAAGTGTGACTTAGAATCTCCTCTGTTGTACGTGTGATTATTATATTAATAAATTTATGTGGTATTGTTATCGGGACATTTTTTTTTCTGTTACGCGTTTTTTTATAAAAATGCAAAACAAAATACGATGGCTTTCAAAATAAAAAAAGATTTAAGTATTTTT
>NC_027756.1:27968847-28025748 GCF_000695525.1 Brassica oleracea var. oleracea
TTCAACTTTTTGAGTCTTTACTCTTTGTTCTTCGATTAGAACTTCTCTTGTTTTCTTGGTGTGGTTAGCTCCAAGTAAACTCTTCTTGTCCGTTGGTCTTGTGAGTCATATTAAGCAACGGTTCGAGATCGCCACTTTGTTGGACCGGTGCGTCACATCCGGCAACGATCTGGTTCGGGAATATCAAAGGCCAATCCGCAACCTTTGTGCGACCCATCGATCCATCAGATCTCCTTCGGAGTTCATATCTTTTCCAATCCGGTTGAGTGATCATTTCTAAGGCGTATCAAAGTGGTATCAGAGCCACTCTTCTGGTATATCTTTTCATTCCATCTTTCTGATCTACCTTTTCTTCATAAAAAAAAAGAAAGTTTTCTTCTATCTTTCTCGAATCCGGTCCCCTCTTTACCATCCATATAAAAAAAAAATCAAAAGTTTTCGATTGTGGATTGGGGGTGGAAGAGTAAGTCTGCTGGCTGAGGAGAAAACCAGCCTTAGAGGTGGTTAAAGCGGATTCCAAAAGCTAAATCTCTTATCTTCCTCTCTTTACAAAAAAAAAAGAAAAACCATTTCTTTGCTTGGATCTATCCCGTTGGGATTCCTTGATCTGTTCTCTTAGAAAACATTGAGAATAAGCTTGTGTGATTACCATAAAATCTGAGAGAAACACTTGAGTGGGTGAGATTAAACACTTGAGAGTGTGAGGTTTTATTTCCTAACTTTTGTGTTGAGATTTTCAGGTTATGATGTTTGGTCTTCAAAAAAAAAGTAGCAAGGAGAAACCCCCACGACAAACTGTCTCTCAATTTCCATTTAAATATTCTTTGAATAATTTTGATGAGTTTGTTAGTGTGAAGGAACGGCTAGACCTAAGGTGCAAGGATCATATCAAAACGACCAGAGATGTTTCTGATCCAAAAAGGTGATTACTTCAGATTGATGTCTAAGAAATATGTGAAAACTTTGAGAAGGGAATGATGAAAGCCCTCAAAGACATCAGCAAGAGCCATAAGAAGAGCACATCCACACGTGCATCTGTAGCTGAGCCATCATTGTTCATCAGTGAAAAACCTAAAGGTAAATCTGAAACCCATGTTGAAGAGTTTAAGGATTTTTCAGATTCTTTACCAATTTTTGATGAATCTGATGAAGAGCCAATTGAAAGCTTGTTTTCTTGTGAGAAAAATTGTGATCTTCCTTTTCTTGAATATGAGTTTATGAATGATAATGAACAGACTATTGTAGAACTAACCATTTTGCAACCGGAGCATCCGAGTAGTCTTGTTTTGTCTCAACAGGTTTTTGAGGAAGAGCCACTGGACTATCCACATCAAGGACCACGTCTTCACGCTAGGAACCCCTTGGATGAGGATCTATGTCCTATCTTTGATGAGGAGAACGAACCTGGCCCAATCTTTGATGAAGAAGCAACAAGCATCACCTCCATCGTCATGGATTGCCATCTATGCTTTGATCCCGACACAACTTCTGCCTCTTTGTCTCCTGATCTTCAAGAGTACTGTGAGAAATCTGCTTTGATTAATTATCTGCCTAATATGTTTGTAAATATCAGTTCTCATGATGTGATTCGTTTTGGTCTTGACAAGATGAAAGATTTTTGTGTTTCAAAATCTGTTTTTGAAAACATGATTAATTCTTTTAAATTGTTTAAACCTGAGAAACTTCTTGATCAAAATTTTTTTCAAAAAGGCAATGGCATCAGTTTTGAATTTATTTTGAGTTTTGATCAGTTCTTAAAGCATAGCAAAGGCTTTGATCATTTTGAAAAATCTCTTGAGCTTGATTTGAAACAAACTGATTTTTGTGATCTTGATTTTTGCGATTCTGTTTTGCAGCCTGATCTTGTATGTTCTGAAACTAATAGAACTTGGCATCTTCTGAGATCATTTCGTGATAATTGTGTTGTTTTGAGTTTTAATGAGATCTTGGTCTACAACACCTTCTTTGACAATCGTCTAGATCATTTGATAGATGTTGTTCAAACTGAACTTACTCTTTTGTGTTCAGATGTTGAGAAGGATAGGCATGTTCTGAAAATGAGTAATATTGTAGCATGCCTTGACATCATTCTAGTCTACAATGTTTACTTTGATATGCATCTTGAAATGCTGAAATGTGTGCTACTTATTCTTGAAAAAGAGATCTTGATTTTTGAATTGAACAAGTATTTGTCTTGCACATATGATCCTGGTCTTTTAGTGTTTGTTTTGAGTATCCAGGAAAGACAGGTTCAGTCTCTGAAAAATGAAAGCATTGACCGTGGCCAACAGCCTGAGATTTGGAGAAGCTTTGTTGTCCAAACCGGCTACCTTGGAGATGCCAGCGACTTTTGCGGAGCGGAGAGGTCGTCTTGGACTTTTGCAGTCATCCGGAGCGGAGAGGTCGTCTTAGACTTTTGTAGTCATCAATTTGTTTAATGGACCGAGCCTAATTTTGGACCTAGCATTTAATGTGCTCTTGTGGTCCATCTCCAACAACAACAAAAAACAAGCATGCAAAGATGTTTCCAGCAATTTGGAAGCTTAACACCCATCTAAGTTGAAAACATTTTGGCCGAGAGTAGCTCATAACAGTCTTTTCAACAGCATATGCATCTAGTAGAAGATTTTGCAAGGACCCGACGTTGTCGTATATATTCATATCATCGAAACCAATTACGAATTCATGTTTAGTACGTCACTTGGAAAGAAATACGACTCCTTTACCCTTTCAATGGTTATAACTATGGAAAATGAGGAATAGTCTTTTTGTATGAGAACAAAAAAAAAGAGTCTTCATCAAATTTGTAATTTAGCAGGCTAAATTACTGATCGGCAGTAGTACAGCTATGATAAAAACCATCCCGACAAAATGTGTTTGGTGACGAGCAGCTTATACTAAGGAACAGACGCAGAACTAGCTTAGTTTTGATCGACAATTACATAAATGGCCTTAATATTCAAAAGAAAAAACTCAGTGCTCTCTCACAATGGACAACCAAAACGTTGAATCAGTGTGTCCTCCGGCCACAGGGATATTCTTGCTCCGACTAAATCAATCCTTCTTCTGCCAAATGGAGTAGGGATATTTAACAAGAAGAACACATGTTTCTTTCATTTTTAATTGGAATATTTTAGCAGAACAAAATATGATAAACTTACTTAGCTCATCGAAAGAGATCTTGCTAATGCTTTCCCCGTATTTGATCAGCCGAATCTTGCCTACAAAAGAAATCGTAAGTCAGTCAGCGAGAAACCGATAAAAGAATCAGGATCAACAACATGAACATGAACATGAACATGAACATAAACATACATACCATCACGACGAATGCAAATCTCAGGGATACTCTTCACTTCACTGCTGATGCTGTCATTATACACTCTAGTCTCAATATCACCTTCGACATAAACGGACGAGCTGTAACAAAGCACACCAGCAAGCAAGTTTCAGTTTGCAGTTCATAAACTGATAACATAATATAAATGGAGGGAATAGAGAAGACAGGGAAAGAGATTGTGAATGTGTCCTTGTACCTAGCTAGCAAACTTATCAATTAGAAGTGGAAATTGTTGTTGTTAATACAAATCCTAGTTTGAACAAACATAGCTTACTTTTTAGCGAGCTTTTGGACAGCGTAAGAGCCAAGCACTTCGTTGTGGACAGCGATTCTATGCCACTGAGCAGGTTTAGGCTGGTTAGTTGCTCCCATAAGCCTCTGATCAAACATGCCGCCTGTTCCAACAGTGAAGATGGTCACTGTCCGCCCGTTCCTCAAGATCTTCTGTAATGGTGCTTGCCCTACCTTCCCACAAAGGATGGCCTGTGCGAGCAAATCAAAAGACATCAACAACAAGATAACTCAGGTCATGAATGAATGAAGATTTGATAGAAGACAGTTGGATTCTTCAAGACTCTTTCCTTTTCAATAGGTTTGATTGTAACAACAATCTTCAGCAAAGCAAAGAAAACAATAATAGATTAAAAGATCAAGTTTACCCTGTGGACACCGCGAAAGCCCCAACCTTTACGGGGATCAACACCATGAGGCTGAAGCTCGGCGGGTCTTTCTGAGATGGTTTCTTCAAAATCTTCTTCCAACCCTTCCTCGTCGATGGGACCAGTCGAGAACCAAGACCTCCCAGCAGCGACTGCTACACTCCCAGATGATTTAGGTGAAAGAAGAGGGGATTGATTGCCTAGAGGAGGAGATATCGGAGAGGATCTCAGAAGCTTGGAAACTCGGATAGCGAGTGAGTTCATCTTCTGAGAAATAACGACAAAATGGTGCCTTCCTTTAAACCCTGACTGAAGTAGCTTTTTAGGGTTTGGATGAATCACACAAATATTGGTATCCATTTCGGAGGTAGACTAGACGACGACGACAACCTAATTTTCTGTGATGTTACCAAAATACCCTCAATATCTATATTGTCGGTAATTCCAATTTTTCTTTTAATCCAGCCTCGGTTTAACTTATTCAGTAATTCCAATTTCTGGTTTAAAGTAAATTGGGATTTTGGTACAGGTGAGACAGTTGTTAACGAGGTCAAACACAATTGAGAGAGAATGAAAATTTTAAACAACCGATAAGAAAATCTTGAAAAAGCAGATGTTCAGTTCAATATAAGCAAACTACTGAGTTAGTACTAGTATTCATCTACTACGCAGCAGCCTTGGTCTTGTTGTACTCTTCCACTTCTTTCTTGTACGCTTCCATTAACTCTGCAGCTTTTCCGTTATACATTTGCCTTTCTTCTTCACCCAGTTCCTAAGCCTCACAAATTAACAATTAATTATCATAAAAATTACTCTAGACTCATCAGGTTTAGTATTATATACCTTCCATTTCAATGAAATGTGGGCAGTAAGAGTTGAATTGTTAATCCCAGGATGCTCCTCTGCCAAACTCTTTCTTGCATCTTTGCTGTATAAACACATTGTTTTTAAAACAGTTAGAAAATAACATCTTGGGTTCTGACTGTTTGTGGTGTTGTAGTACCAGAAGAGAAAGAATGAAGAAGCAGGCTTCTTTGGTTTGTTAGGATCAACATCCTCGTTCTTCGTTGTTTCTTTCTTCTTCTGCAATCGACATGGGTTAGTGACTGACTTAACACATAATCTCTTTTCTTACTTACAGCTAAAGGGCAGGGCATGCGAGTTGAAGTTAGTAGTCACCTTTATGATGTGGTCAGCTTTCTCCTTCTTCTTGAGAAGTTGGAGAGCTTCTTGTTTGTGGAGTTTCATGAGTTCCTCTTCTTCTTTCTTCTGGCTCATCGCTTCTTCTTCCTTTGTCCGCTTATATCCTTCCATCTCTTCCAGGTATATCTCCTTGTTCTTCTTTGCCATCTGTTACAGAATCCGTTAGAATCTTTTACTTCTTGACACAACAATGGCTACTGATGTGGTTCCAGACCTTGTCGTAGGGAGCCTTTTGTTCCTCAGACAAGTTCTTCCACTCCTCTCCCGTTAACTTTGCAACCTATCCATTCACAGTTACACACAACTAAGCTCAACACTGTCAAATGACAAAGAGGATTGTGAATTTATTTACTTACCTCTATAACGCTCTTGTTATCTTCTCGTAAAGCAGGCCTCCTCTCATTTGCATAGATCAAGTAAGCAGAGATGGGTTGCTTAGGCTTCAGAGGATCCTTTATCTTCCTACAAAAACGAGAAAAAAAAAAAAATCATTCAATTTTGCTTGCCTTCATTATCATCAAATCAGTTAAATTTCTTACTTTGTCTTCTTATTGTTATCCTCCTGTTCAGCTTCTTGAACAAAGTGGAGATACTGATCAAGCAGCTCCAAAGCAGTCTTCTGCTTTTGCTCATCTTCCAGAAACTTCATGGCTTCTCTCTCTCTCGCTTCTCCTTTGTGATAACCTGGAGATAAGCTTCCTTCTTCTCTTCTGCACTCAGAGTCTTCCACTTAGCACCGAGAATGTTGGAAGTCTCCTTGAAGTACGAATCTGGGTTCTCCTTCTTGACTTCGTTCCAATTATCCTTGCACCACAAGATGTATGGCGTGGAAGGTCTCTTCGTTTCAGCACCATCCTTCTTCTTCTTCTTCCCCTTCTTGTCGTCTTCAGTTTGTGCCAAAGATTGACAGAAAGCTAAAGTCTGTAACAGAGACAGAGTCATTAAACAGAATTAAGCATATGATTTAAGTAACCAAATATCAATCTAGACTTGCTAAATCGTTACCGTGTTAGGCTTGAACTCCTTCATCTTTTGAAGCTTCTTCAGCTCCACCTTCAGCTTCTCTTGCTCCACGTCTCTCGTTTCGAGTTCACGACGGTGACTCCACGATCTCATTCTTCTGCTTCAACGCTTTTCTGCTGTTTCTCGATTTCTTAGCCGGAGCAGGATTTGCGACTGTAGCCATTGAGAACAGTGATTAAGAAAGAGCGAGTAAGAGAGAAATGGAGGCTTTGAGATTTAGGGTTTAGTGAGTTAAGAGCAGTCTATGTTGGGCGTTATATAGGAGGATAAGCAACGGTCAAATTTTCGAAATTCAAATTGATTTTTACTTTCCTCGATTTAAATACTCTCGTGGTTGATGCAGATTTTATTTCTTACCTTTATGACTTTTGACCGTTTTGACTCTCCCTCTAAACCAACTTACTTAACCGGTTTAAAACACTTTTTGTTGTGTTTGAACTTTGAACGGCGGTTTTAAACACACCCAAGATTGTATTAATTTTCATATTCACTCGAAATCTCTTACTTTTGCATATATAACAGAAAACCCACGAAAAAAATATCACTTTACAAAAATCGATCCATAATAATAGCTATCATGAACCAAACTGGGTTTTATAATTCTTCAATGAGCTCTATCCAACTTCTTCAACTTTATCAATTTACACGAAGACCAAACCGGTGTTCTTGATTCAGCTATTCACTATGATCTCCAATATAACATCGTTCAAGTAATCAATCGGACCAGGCAAGCACCAATGCAGACAATCGTTCTGTACCTTTGCGTTCTTGTCCTTATCAAACGGCCTGAACTCTCGATACGGACCCGGGTGCCCATCGGGTCGGGTCAGCAACATTCCGGCAAAGTCAAGAAGCTTAAAATGCCCAGCCTCCTGACCCATCTCTGTAACCACCCTCTGGAACTGACTAATCTCTACATCTCTCAATATCTTGTTCAAAACTTTCATCTTGACCTCATCCTCGTTCACAGGTTCTGTTTTCTTACAGGTCCCTCCGTTATGCCATTCACCGTTTTCAAAGTGATCAGGTATCGACGTCCGGAAAAAGATCATGCCTTTAGTGTTGGATCTTGCGATGAAGTCCATCACATGGCGCAGAGATGTGTTGTAAGCATAGTCGAATCCTAAGTCCGTTATGTTGGAACTTTGCGGGCAGCCATGGCAGCCAACAATATTAGCATTCTCGTGGTAGATCGCGGTTTTCAAGAACCATTCCCCGGAAGAGATGATGGCATAGTCAATGCTGGGAAACAGATCAGTCCATGTGTTGTCGAGTATATCAAGGTGAAGCTGGACTGCAGCTGATGAGACACCTCTTGAGTCTTCAAAAATGGCGGCTTGAACAAGAAACGGTGACCAAATGTTGGAGATTGTCAGATTGTGAGAAGGAAAAAGCCAACGCTTTGATCTGTACTCGTCGTCGTGGTACACTTCAACCGGTTTTTCAACCTGAAAAAACAAAAACACTTATCACTTCAAAAGTCTACAAAGAGAAAGGATTTAAAAGCTGCAGTGCTTACAGTGGAGAGCATGCAAAGCAAAGACTCGACATGGTTACGCGAAATGGAGTCACCAATGAAAGCCCAAGACTTGTTCCTCATAAGCTGCAGAAACCTAAGAGGGTCGAAGCGGGGCAGGGAGCAGTCGTTAGGCTTCCATTTCCAGTAGAGAAAACCGGAGTCAGGACGGCCATTGGTGATGCAATTCTGGTGACTATCAACGACGACACCACATGAGCCATTGGTATAGATTGGTCCCAAGGGGTCTCTGATCCATTTCCCGGTGAAGAGATCACACTTCTCCACCTCAATATCTAATACAAACAAAAACAGATTCTTATCATCACCGCAAGTATTCAAACACTTTTACATAACCCTTAACTATGTTAGCTGCAGAAACAACCATAAACACACACCTGAGGAGATGAAATTCTGGGAATAGATTCAAACAAACGAATTAAGAACCATAACAACTGAACAAGCTTGAGCTAAATGATCGAATACTAATGGAACTAATCTCTCTAAATTCCTAGATCTCAGAAACAAAGAAGCTTAACGAATGTGACTGCTACGAGATTGTAGTGTGGTTGATAAATGAAGATGATCATACCGATGGGGAGGAGATCCTCATTCTCCGAGATGATAACCGAAGGAGGCGAGATCTGAGGATCGGAGATTTCGTTCACCGACACTTGGCCGAAGCGGACGGCGTAGAAGCGGAAGGCGAGACCGGTTATAAAAACGGCAGCGAGGACCTTGACGAGGAAGACGTTTTGGTGAAGAGTAGAGATTGATTCCCATTTTAGCTTCATCTTCTTCTTCCTCCTTTCGTTTGGAAGGTGAAAGAAGCTGTGATATATGGTAAATGTTGTTGACTCCGTGGATAAATAATAAAATCCAAAAAAGAATAATGAGAATTTAATGCCTGTGGGGTAGTGCAATTAATTTTTGAATATGATAATTAAGGAAAAATAATACTTATATGGAATAGTATCATTAGCTGATTGTCGAAGTGTAGGCTCGACGTTACAAACTCCATGATCGGGGAACACTACCAGGGCAGGCTCAATATAATTAGGGGGTCCTTGGGCAATTTTTTTTTTTAAGCTACAATTATCAATTTTATTTTTTCTATAACTATTATTTTGAAAACAAACATTTAAAATTATGATTAAACTAACCAACTGTGTTGTTTCAAAAATATTTTATATCACTATGTTTTATAATACGTCTAAATTTAAACATATATTATTATTTTATTTTTTTTGTACTTAGCTTAACATATATTATTTAGTTGGAAAATATCTTAAATAGATTTTTTTTAAGTTTTTATTCTCCAAAATAGTCTCCGAAAATCAAAGTGTTCATATTAGATTTTATTAAAGAAATAAATGATAATTATATTTTATTTGTAATTTACTTAATTAATTAGAGCATCACGTACTTCACTGAGTGATTCCCCTTTTACTTATTCATTTTTCTTTCTCTTGCAGATGAGCATGACGAGTAGTTGAATATCTGGACGGTTTGGTGTCTTGTGATGATCAATTTCCTTTTGGTTGAATTTTGATGTGGTTTATTTCGTTTAGTAATTTTTAAAAAAAAATTCTTCCGATTTTTTTTTATTAAACATATCAATAATTTATTCGGGTTTTAGTATTTGATTTAATTCAATACAAAATTTAGGAATATCTTCATAAATGTTTAACTAGACTTCTTGAATACAATTCTTGTGTATTTTGGAAGGTTTTCCTAAATTTGTATGACATCTTCATGAATTTGACCTGTATATTGACGAAAATATTACTGAATATATAATATATCCCAAAATTTAGGAAGATATAATCATATATGCTTAATATTTTTATAAAAATTTAGATATCAAATTCACGAAAGCCTTCCTAAAAGTTTAGGAAAAATGTTACACATATTCAAAAATATCTTACTAAATATACATATAATTAAAATTCAGTAAGGATTCATAAATACATATTTATAAGGTTTTCCTAAATATACTTTTAAGAATGTGTTTTTAAATATTTTTTTCTTATTTTTTTCTAAATTTCATGAAGATATTGTACATATTTATCAATACCCTTCCTAAATTTAGAAAGATATTATATTTATTGAGTAATGTTTTCCTAATTATACATATAAATAAAATTCATGATGATATCATATACATTTAGGAATGTATTCCTAATTTTTTTAGGAAAAATCATTTCCTAAAAATTCAATTAAAAATAAAATTTGAAAACATAAAATTTTGAAAAACTAAAAACTGATGTGGTCACTTTAACCATTCTGGACTAGTTTGGAAACAAAACATATTTTAGGACTATTTGAGACTATTTCTCTATTTAATGTTTCCTATATCTTTACAATGTTTTAATTTAAGTTCGGTTTTATTAAATTTATTTTATGGTATATAACCAAATTTAGTTATAGTTTATTTAGAAATATTGCAATAATTTTAAATTTTGATCATTAATTTATTTTTGTTTTTAAATAAATTTGATTTAATAGCTAGAATTAATTTCATTTTATTTAGGAATCTTATCACAATTTAAAATTTTAATATGATCTTTATTTAGGAATAATTTTCATTATTAAAATTGTACATGGAAGGAAGACATGTCACATTTTTTAATAAGCTATATCTTTTTTTTTTCCTGATGTCAAATGTAGTGATATACATACGCAATTATTTTTTTAAATAATATTTAAGGGATTACATGATTTTCTAAACCGAAACACTCATAAAATAAAACTATACTTTTCATTCTTTTTTTTTAATTTGTTGTTATATTAACTCAACGAAGCCTTTTTTGTTTTGAGCTTTTAATTTAGTATATTTGATTACAAGTTTGTTATCGAAAAACACAAACATCAGGTTAAGAGATATCATGAAACATCCCAGCCCAGATATTTTAGAAAACAACTTTAATTCTAGTAGAAAATCTATGAATTTTCATTGTAGGGGAATTAACAGAACTTTATTAATGACTAGGAGCTCGTACGAAGCGCGGAATATTTTTTTATTGTTGTTAAATATTATTTTTAAGATAATGTAATTATGTGGTCGTCTTTATTTGTTAAGATTATTATTTAGGGTTTTAACTATGTTATGTAGTATTAGGTGATATGTTAATACATTTTGTGTTAATTTTTCAATAATGTGTTGTTGTGTGTATAGTAGTACTTATTAGTGGTGAAGTGAACCTCAGATGTAAAGCATATTGAATGTCAATAACTTTACATTTAGGCATTTGTTTGAATATTTACAAACCACACCGCAATTATAATAACAAAAATCTCTACGTACCTATATATTTATATATTTTTCTTACTATTAGATTTAAACTACAGTTGTTATGCATGTTGTAATTTGGACGCTATAACATGACCAATTGCTAAAACCTTGGTTTTTGTTTGCTATTTGTAATGTAAAATAACATTTTTCTTCACCAAAAAATTAGTCTCTTTCTAAAATATTATTTTCTCTACCTATAGAGTTGTGGGGTTTTACATGAATTCGATGAAAATTAAATTTGAAGACATTAATCATATAGAAAAATAGAGACACATATATTTAGATAATTTTTAGACTTTTTTTCTCTTGAAAAAAATTGGTGATCATCTAGATCTATATATGAAATAATTGTAACTTCTAATCCAGAGATAGAGAAAGATGGGAGGTTGCATGTAAGACCATATATTTGTTCGTTTTAGTGATATGAGTTGTATTTAATAGTCATTTGTGTGCATTAGGGGTTAAGATCACGATTAGAAATTTTGGGACTAATCCAAAAAAAATGTATAATCAAAAAGTGTTGAGCCAAATTGCATTAATCTAAAAAATAAAGACCTAAAATACAAAAAGAAAGATTATATGAGGACACATGTCGACAAATCTCCCTTCCACATGTCATAAGAAGAGGAAAAAATCTATTTTTTTATATACTAGGGGCGTGTCCGCGCTACGCGCGAAATATTGTTTCATTGTTGTTAAGCATGATTTTTTGGATGACGTAATTTTGTGGTAATTTTTATTTGTCAAGAGCATTATTTGGTGTTTCTATTGTGTTATTTAGTAGTAGTAGTAGGTGATAGGTTAATATATTATGTGTTTTTTTCCGGTAACGCGTTGTTGTGTCTATAGTAGTATTTGTTAGTGGTGAAGTGAGTCTCTGATGTAAGCATATTGAATTTCAGTAACTCTGCATTTAGGAATTTGTTGATTCTAAAATTAACGGTTTCAACTTCAAAATTGTATTTTTTTTTCATATTTTGGAATATTATTCTTTTAAGATGTTTTGTGCCCTCTCTCCATATTTTGATCTTGAGCCGTCACAATCTATGTATTTCGTTTACCTTTCTGGTGGACGGTGTTTCTCCCCATCACGGAAAAAGACTCACATCTGTTATGTTCTTCTTCTTCGCCTTCTTCTCAAGTGAAATTATCTAGTATTTGTTGTAGATCGGGTTTATGAGTTCTCAGTTGTGCGATTGTTTCTCACAGTATTGTAGGCTGTTCCAGTCAATATTGGTGCTCCTCTTCTTCCTTAGATTTTGGCTTATGTTATGAGCTGCATCTCCTTGGATTAGGACATAGTTTAGTCGTCTTTGATGTAGTCTTCCTTTTCGTTGGTTCGCCGTCGATAGTACATGTTCGTCTTGCTTTTCAAGATCTAGTTTTTGGTGATCTAAGTTCCATGGTTTGCTAATTTTGTTTTGTCTCCCCTTTCCTCTCTGTTCTCTCATCTCGTTTCATCTTTCATCACTGATCGCATCTTTGGTGGCTCTCTCTTTCGACATGTTTCCCACTCCAGGTTTGGATGGTGATTTCCTCGTGTATGTTATGTGTGTTTAGAAGGTTGTTTCTTGTCTTAAGCTTAGGCTCTGGTTTCTCAGTTCTTACCTTCCATTCTCCCTCCCTCATGTTGTTTTTCTTCTTCTCCTCCTTCCCTTGGTATAGGTGTGCGGAGTTAGTCTTCTAGAGCTTTAGTCCCTTATCCAGAGCTTTGTGGTTCTTTGTTGGCATGAGAACCTTGTCTATGCTTGTTCAGTTTGTGAGGTGCTTCTTACCTCTTAGCTGGTGGTTGTGCTTCCGGTGATTTAGGCATGTGTCTTTCTGTTTTGTGGTGACTTTGGCTTTTTGGTGATTATTCTTCCTCTGGCATGTTTTCTTGGTCCTTTGAGGTTGTGCTTGATCGCGCTCTTTTGTGTTCGGGGATTGCTTTGTTTCAGATTTTATTTTTTACCATTTTCTAACTTCTACTTGTACTAGGCAAAATACTCTATTGGAATGTGAAGTAAGTTAGTCTTCGTTCTTGATCTTCTTTCATCGCCAGACATTTATTGAGTTAGTGTTGTTATGACATTTCAGTTTTCTTTGTGATTGTGGAGGTTTTAGGTTTAGCTTATGTGTTTTGTTCTAGCTTCTTCTTTGTTTGGTTATTTTATATTTTTTAATAGTAAAATAAATATATAATTTATAAATGAAATATTAGAAAATAGTAAAAAAAATAAAAAAATGAAAATTTATGTTATTTTTAGTTGTGAATATATTATTTTGCTTATTTATTTATCCATCTTGAATTTTAATGACCAATAAAATAGATCATTAGACTTTATGTGATAGTGGTTAGTTGAAAAAGTATTAGATAGTACATAATTAGAAAATAATGGGCTAAATTGCAGTAATTTAAAAGAAGAAAGACCTAAAAAGAAAAAAAAAAGCATGAGGACACATGTCATCAAATCTTTCTCCACATGTCAAAAAAGAGAAAAAATCTATTTTATAAAAATTGAAAATTTATGTTATTTTTAGCTGTAGATATATTATTTTACTTATTTCTTTATCCATCTTGAATTTTAATGACTAATAAAATTTATTATTAGATTTTATGTGATAGTGGTTAATTGAAAAAGTATTAGATAGTACCAAATTAAAATATGATGGGCTAAATCGCAGTAATATAAAAGAAGATTGACAAAAAAATAAGTATGAAGACACATGTCATCAAGTATTTCTTCCACATGTCAAAATAAGAGAAAAAATCTACTTTATATATACACATAGATATAGATGTTACTTCTTTAATGAATACGGCTTATCCCAGTGTCATAAAAGACCAAGCTATTTGAACTTGTTATATAAACTTTAAAATATGATGATTCAATCAAAATCATAAATGGTGTTAGTTTATCGTTAATGACTGATTGATGATGTAGATAACATGTGGAATATTGAGCAGCCTTAAGAAAGCTGTGAAGCAATGGCATATAATTTAAGTCAATGTGTTTAGTTTTCAAGCTATACATACGCATACACACTTGATAGAATCAGCCCTTGAGTCAGATTTTGAGCTGGTTGGTTAAGAGTTCACGACTGCCATATTCAACCAGCAAAAGAGCTCTTGGCGAGACAAAGGTGAAACACTTTTGAACAAAAGTTCTAGATTGCAGTGTTGGAACTCTGAGACAGTTCATTGATTTGGCGTATTTTTTTCTTTTTGTTATTGAAAATGGTGGTACCTATAGAAGCTACAGAAGAGATTCAGATTCCTACAAAGATGGTTTCGTCTTTGACGATTGTCTACAAAAAAGAAGCTTTACAGGCTGGACAACGCCAGGGTACATATACGGTAAATTAGTGTATAATTGCCAAATAAACATCTGCACTGGTGACAGTTCTGTCTCTGGACTATATAACTGCACTAAGTGCAGGTGACATGTACATCTAATTCTATGCTTTTGTAAGATGGTTGTTTGATTCATCTGATTCTTTTTTGGTTCCTGCAATCAGCGGACAGAAGAAGAGATAGAAATCCACTGGAAAATGTTGCATTGTTTTGCAAAGTAAATATATTGGCAATTATCAAATGTTCTTATTGAGTTTAATGCTTTTATAATAATATCGTTTTGATTCATTTGAGATTCTATACTTAGTCTACTACAGAAGATGATATCACTGGACCAAAACAGGAAAAAAACAAACATCTTTATTATCAAGAGAAAAAAAAAACTGCACTGCAAAATTATCTTATCTGAAAAGATAAATGCTTCTAACGTGAGACCATAGGCTATGAAATAAACAGAGTACTGTGTCAAGCATCACCAAGAAGAGAGGCAGGAACTAGAGCCGCCGTGACCATCACCAGAATCGCTGGAGTTTCTAGGAGGGACGAGGGCAAAGCAGAGGTTACCTCCTCGGGATCGGAAAGACCAGACATGATAGACGTCGCCGACCTTAAACGTGTTGGTGGAGACAACTTGGTTCCAACCATCAACGAAGACGTAGTTCCATCTTCCACCCATCTTCCACTTCCTTAGATCAACCACATGCTTCTTTAAGAGAGGATCCACCAGAACAACACTCAGTCCTTCCGTACGATCCTTGAGTACCGACTGTTCGTATATGACTCTACTCTCCTCCTCCGACAGAAAGTCTGAAGTAACCACTTGGTTCGAAGGCAACGAGAGACGTGACTGGACTTTGTCGATATCACTCTTGTACAGCTTCTTCACTAAGATCAGCTTTGGATCGTATCCGTTGATCTCTCCTCTCATCATCATCGCATTCACGAGCCGCTCCGGGATCGTCGTCTTTTGGACGATTCTGCGTTTCTTGAGGCTTCTTTCTTGCGAGAAGTTAATGGGACGACGTTTCTTGCACTCGTTGACGCCGGAAGAAAGAGGAGTCAATCTAGGGTTTTGAATTAGTTGTATGGATTTTGAACACGAACCCACCTCAAAACGACCAAAGATTTCTCGTTTCTTCTCTTCTTTGTTACCCTCCGCGCAAGTAACTGGACTTTGTTTATCGATCGTACATTGTGTTGCCATCAAAGAAGATGATCCACGAAAGAGACAAGGACTTCTCTTCTTTCTTGGGAAATTCGCAAAGATTCTCGGTTTTTCTTCTCCGCCAGTTTGTGCCTCTGTTTTTTGGTACTCTGACACGGCGGCGGCGACCTCTGCCAACAAATGCAACTTCCACCATTTACTCGGCGGTGATGAAACCCTAGGGGGACTAACAGGCTTATTCATCTTCGTCGATGGTTCTTCGTTAACCGAGACCATAACTAGATTCGTATCAAGAGAGGATGAAATTGCGTTGCGCGCAAGAAATCGGAAAAGAAAGCGAGAGCGAAATAGAATGATGGTGTGAAGTAATTAAGTAATTTTTATTGTATCTGATAGATATATGACGTCACTTTCAGGTTCCTCTCTCTTTCTTAAGTGACCGTTGACTATCTAGATTTTCCCTTTTCAGAAGATTTTAGTATTAATAATAAAAACTTATTTTGAAATTGTTACGAAAACAGTTTAAATAATTTCGATTTAAAAAATAAGGGAAAATTTGGATAAATGCACTTCAATAAGAATATAATTTGAAAAATACACCATTGTTTAAGCTTTTTGAAAAATACACTAATTTATATATAAATTTATCAAATTGTCCAATCTTAATATTTCCCAGTTTCTATTAAACCATTAAATTTTTTTTTTTTTTTTTTTTTTTTTTTTTAAAAATCGTTAGAGAATATTTTGTTTAAAATACTACACAATATCTTTCTTATATCTTCTTAATATATCTTAAATGTATTTTTTATTATTTTGAAAAAAAGTGCAAAATGCGTCTCGTCTTCTTGAACCCTGGGTTATTAATTTGTTATCAGTACTACTCAAAGTCACACTTGTGTGCGGCATATTCAGAGAGCTTGCTCAAGATGTGAATGTTTTAGAAAACAATCAATAGCTCGAAAAAAGCACGGAAACAAGCTTGGTCAAGTTGTCATTGTACAGGACACAATCGTGCCCTTACATTGGGACTTTGGAATTTGATGTTTTTATGTTCTAAACGTTTTTCTGTTCTAAACGTTTTTTCTGGAAAATTTGGTTTTGGTTATTCTAGGTTTTGATAACTGTTTTAGTTTTTATTTTGCAATAAGGTTGAATATTTTGAACTAATCCCGTCTGTTCGCATTGAGAAGCCACTTGAAATACACAATGTTTTGGGTAGACAATCTTGTTTCTTCGGAAGTCTCGTTTAAATTTTGGAAGAAAGAACAACACAGTTGTTTTGTTTCAAATGATAACGCCATTGTGTTTGTTTGTGAAACTAAGAATGTGAAACCAATGATAATTAGTGTTCTTCTTTTTTCATATTTAAAGTAAAACAAAATAAACACATATGTGAATATCATATTAGAAGAACTTACTTGGCCTCGGCTTCAAGAAAGAATGAAAATTTTGTATAGAACGAGACATGACTTGTGTTTATATAAAGTTAACAAAATAAATTAAAATCTATATAAACCGTGTTTTCGTACTTTTCTTATTAATTTCAAATTTATATATTAATTATTGAAATATCAAATTGAGGTAAAAAGGTAAATTTACGTTAAAGAAAGTGTAGTTTTCAAAAAAATAATAAAGACAATATATTTTTCAAATTTCAAATCCTAAATAGGGTATTTTGCAAATTATCCCAATAAATAAACATATTACTGATTTCTCAATTATTATTTTTCAAAATTTGGTCGGAAACGACCTCATTGAAAATTATACTGTTTATAGCGTTTCCTTTTTAAAAAAACAAACACGATTATTCATTTTTTTTTTTTTCAAAATAAAAAAGAATGAATAATCGTGTTTAAATTTTTAAAAACAAATGTTTATTTCTTTTCTGTCACGTATTTGATTCATAATCCTGTAGTGTCAGAGTTAGAGAGACTGAGAATCTCATGGGTCATGGAGGGAACGAGAAGAACAACAATGTTACAGGTATATACGTATTTATTTATGTGTATATATTGTGCCAAACCAAGTGTTTTTTGGTTAGGGCTCTGAAAAATCGGTGTAGAGTCAAAGAAGACATTTTCTTTCACCTTCTGACTCTCTCTTTGTCTGCAGACTCGATAATGATAAGTGATGAGAGCGATGATAAAAAATGATATCCTTTGAGAGAGAGTAACATAACACTCCAGGGTCTGTTGATAGAAGAAGCCAAGAAGAACAATGCAAGATATAAGCAAACTCAACTAATGGGAACCAAGAAATTGTTAAGCTTCCAGCTAATTTGTCAGAGTGGGCAGTTCCGGCGATGATACCAACAAGTCTTCGAACATTTCAGACACAGAGGATATTTAATAGACCATGGATTTTACCCACTTTTAACCATGGTTTATAAGTGTTTTAATATATATTTACTACTATATAGAATCTATTTAGAATTTTTACAGGTTCATGTACGTTCTGGAGAAATATGGTGATTTTGGAGTCTTTTAAGTGCAGATCTGCACAGACGCATCAGATTTTTAGCTATGGATGGAGACCTTCCCACCGTTAGATTGAGCCCATCTTTTGACACCATATAGAGCTTTGAGTTAGCTTTCTAATGCCACTGGTTTGAGGTCAATCAGCATCATGTAACAGAGGTTATGCCCGTATTACTGAATAGTGGTCAGTCTGCCTCGCGAGAATAAACTGTCGAGGAGATGAAAGACTGTCGTCGATCGATGAAACATCATTGGTGTCGGTCGACAGTGATCCCAGAAAACAGGCCAAGGCTGTTTCGTGACCAATTTAGGCCCAGAAGTCACCACATATTACCAATATACCCCTGGACGACCTGAAACCCTATTTTACTGTTTCTAAGCCATTGTTGACGGCTATGCTTCATACTATTCTAGAGAGAGAGAGCTTAGGATTGGAGAGAGAGATCTGTACACCTTGAGAGAGGGAAGATCTTGAACTCCCTTTGTTTCTTTACTCTGTTCTCTTTATTTATCAGTTGCAATATTATTCATACCATCATAACCATGTCTTTTATGAATATGTCTGAGTAATCTCACTGTTAGATTTAGGATTCTCATAAGGTTGATATATGTATTGCTAGCTTAAATTGTTGTTAGGATGATTTAATTAGTTATTCATCTAGTTGCTCTTACTACTAAGCTTAGGGTTTATCTTAGATCTTAGGATTAATTAAGATCAAACCATTGCTTGACTCAATACCTGAAAATAAACTAGTATGATCTAACTGACTAGATACAGACGAGAGTTAATCTAGTGAGTTAGAGAATATAAATCAAAGCTGTCCGTAAAGCTTTATGGAAGAAATATCGATCGACGCAGCGACAGCCTTGTCGATCGATATTTTGAAAGGTGTATCGATCGATATTCGTAACGAATAATCGATCAACACTTTCTCGTGATTAACATACGAGAGTTGAAATTCGAGATCCAGATTAGATAATCTAATTGATTACATCTGAGTTTGAATTCAAGAACAATTAATATCAATAAACCCCTAAACACCCAAATTAATTTATTTACTTATCATACCTAAGAATATACCTAAATCTAGCTATTTTCCCAACTGTTAACAACCTCAAAACAAACCAATCGAGAATAACCTTACTCACCAATTCATTTATTGCTTTAAAACCTATAAACCAATTAATCTAGCCTATTTCAAAGACCATAATCTATTGTGTAATCCTAGAGTCTCTGTTGTTTTGATCCCTAAGTACTACATCTGAACCTCTTATTTGAGAGAGTAATTCACTCCTTAGGGTAATTTGAGTGATATCAAATTTGGCGCCGTTGCCGGGGACTCTTTCTTTTTACCATTAGATTAAGTTTAGAATATAGTCTAGATTTTGTTACTGTATCTGCTTAAGTTTTTCCTCTTTCCCTGCTGACACATGTACTTAAGATGGAAGAAATGAATTTCAGCCCAAAATCGATCGACGCTCAAACAACAACATCGAGCGATGGGTCGACCGAAAAGTCGATCAACACTCTGCTACCAATATCGATCGACGCCATCCTGCCGGAAGCAAGTAAGTATGTTCTTACCTATTTCAATAATGAAAAAGTAGTTCTAGGAGATCAAAAAGGCTGAGTATGCAATGCATCAAACCAAATTAATTATAGACATATGGCTCCAATTCCTATTGGAGTAGCTGTTGTTTTGAATGCTGGACCGGAGTATCGCAATAATGAAAAACTAGTTCTAGGAGATCAAAAAGGCTGAGTATGCAATGCATCAAACCAAATTAATTATAGACATATGGCTCCAATTCCTATTGGAGTAGCTGTTGTTTTGAATGCTGGACCGGAGTATCGCCAAACGCTTGGAGATTGCAACAGACCTGATCGGTTCTACACTAACAGGTCTGCAATCCGTCCTCCAGCAATTCAAAGAAAAGACTTTGAACTGAAACTCAAATATTTCTCTCTAGTAAGTCGGCACCCCTTTCATGGTCTTCCTCATGAAAACCCCATAGACCATATCGAAGCACTTGAGGACTTTGTGTCTAACATCAAGGTGCATGGAGTCTCTGAAGACTACCTATTTTGCAAACTCTTCCCGCACTCCCTTGCTGGAGATGCGAGGCACTGGCTGAAACAATTGCAGCCAGGATTTTTGACTTGCTGGAGTGATATCAAAAGCGTCTTCCTCAACAACTTCTTCGATGATGCACGAACCGAGGGATTTAGGAATAAGATCTATAATTTTTCTCAAGGCACCACTGAAGCTTTTAAGGCTTCTTGGTTGAGATTCAAAGCCTACCAGCGAGACTGCCCACACCATGGTTTTCCCGAAATCCAGCTACTTAATATTTTCTTCAGAGGTCTCGACTGGACATACCAAGCGACTTTGGACGGTGCGAGTCAAGGGAACTTCAAAACCAAGACCCCTGAAGAAGCTACGAGGCTCATTGAAAATGTGGCGTCTAGCACTAGTGCCAAGAACACTGATCTCGAAAGGAGGAAGATGACCAAGAATTCGAATGAAGATCGGATATCTGAGGTGAAAGAAACGTCAAACTCAGTTCATGCTTTCTTTTGTGATTGGAGATAAGCAAGTTCGGTTTACCGATGAGAGTCAGACCTTTCTACGTGAAGGAGATAAACAAGAGCATGTAGACCTCATCGATGAAACTGGCTTTCGCAAACAAAGACTTGCCGGTCAGCAGCAAAACATAAGCTTCACAAAGACCTACAAGGCAGAACAGACTCATAAGAGTAACCTCGAATCTATGATGGAACAATTTCTAAAAGGCCAACAGAAAATGAGTGCGGTTCTCGATGAAAGATTGGATTCCGTATATTCTGATTTACATGATGAGTTTGAAACTTTGAGTGACCATGTCAAGAAATTGGATAGCCAAGTTGCGCATAACGATGGGTTTGTCAGAAGGGATGAAGGATTCCTTCCTGGAAAAACTGACACCAACCCGAGACGCCAAGTTTGTGATGTTTTACTAAGAAGCGGAAAATGCCTTTCCCCGAGCGCTATAGAAATCACTTTTGCAAAAAAAACCCCTGAAGCTGAAAAGGCAACGATTAACCTCGATGAAGAAGAGGAGGAGTTGGAAGAAGATGTGGAAATCGATCGACAAGAAGGGAATAATGTCGATCGACTGACTATGATAAATATCGATCGACAGAATGAAAACAATGTCGATCGACGCTCAACTCCTGCCACGCCGGCAGTAGAGAGAGTGTATAGGACTTTGCCACCCTTTCCTCCTAACAAGATGCAAACTAAGCAAGAATTAGATAAAGCGATCTATAAGAAAGCATTCGATAAAATCATGTTGGAAATGCCACTAAGTGATGCCATAAAAGTAGCACCTTCGATTAAGAAATATGTAACATACATGGTATCCAACAGCTTCCCAGCTGCTGAAAACAGCGTCATGATGGTTTCAGAGGAAGTAAGCGCAATAATCCAAGGCGAAACCCCGATCAAGAGACCTGATCCGGGCAGTTTTGTTCTAGATTGCAACATACGAGACAAGAGTTTTCCTCGATCCCTTTGTGACCTAGGATCTAGCGTAATCTCATACCACACTCTGTCGCGATATCCCTGGGATACGATGAGTTCAAACCCACCAAACTAACTTTGGTTCTTGCTGATAGATCCGTTAGAATACCTGAGGGAGTACTAGATGATGTGCCGGTAAGAATTAACGACTGTCACGTACCAACGGATTTCGTTGTGTTGAAATACCAGAATGAACCAAAAGATCCCCTCATCTAGGTAGACCATTTCTAGCTACCGCAGGTGTAATCATCGACGTCAAGGAAGGGCGGATATATTTAAACATTGGAAACATTCCAATGACCTTCGATATGGAAAAACTGATAAAATGACCCTTAATCGATAAACAAGCCTCTTAAGTGGATGATATCTCTTTGTTGGCTGAAGAATCCTTCATAGACCAATGCTCAGATGATCCTCTGAAAAAAAGTGCTCACATCTACCGAAGAGGAAACATTTAGCATTGACATCAGAGTTGATAAATACGCGCGATTAATGGATGCAAGTGTAGGAATAGCAAATGTCGATGTTGTGGAGGATGACGATTCAGAAATCAAAATCGATCGAAATTTAAAGGCCGCTGTCGATCGACAACCATCCCCTCTAGAGAATTGGAATCCCAAAAAAGCATCAAAAATTGAGTTAAACCAATTGCCCGCCGGACTAAAGTATGCTTTTCTCTACAATAATTCTTATCCCGTGATCGTAAATGCCAACCAAACCGACGGAGAAATTTCGTTGTTATTAAATAAACTGCGCAAGTATAGGAAAGCCCTCGGATACTCTCTCGAGGATATTCTTGGTATCTCTCCAGATCTGTGCATGCACCGGATTCACTTAGAGGACGATTCCAAATCGTCAGTGGAACATCAAAGAAGACTAAACCCGAACTTGAAAGAAGTTGTTAAGAAGGAAATCATTAAACTTCTAGATGCTAGAATCATCTACCCAATTTTGGATAGCAACTGGGTGAGCCCCGTGCATGTTGTACCTCAGAAAGACGGACTTACAGTGGTTAAGAATGATATAAATGAACTCATTCCCACGCGAACTATCACTGGACATCGAATGTGTATCGATTATAGGAAGCTAAACGCTGCCACCAGAAAAGATCACTTTCCCTTACCCTTCATTGATCAAATGTTGGAAAGATTGGCAAATCACCAATACTACTGTTTTCTTGACGGATACTCTGGATTTTTCCAAATCCCTATACATCCTGACGATCAAGAAAAGACCACCTTTACATGCCCTTACGGATCATTTGCATACCGCAGAATGCCATTCGGTCTTTGTAATGCCCCTGCCACTTTCCAACAATGCATGATGTCAATCTTTACAGATATGATACAAGATTTCATGGAAGTCTTTATGGACGATTTTCCCGTATATGGATCCAGTTTCAAAAACTGTCTCGATAACCTATGTAAAGTCTTGGCAAGAAGTGAAGAAAAGAACCTCATTCTGAATTGGGAAAAATGCCACTTTATGGTTAACGATGGAATCGTCCTAGGACATAAAGTGTCCGCTGCTGGCATAGAAGTAGAGCGGGTGAAGATTGAGGTAATGACTGGCCTGCCTGAACCCACAAACGTAAAAGACGTGAGAAGTTTTCTCGGGCATGCCGGATTTTACAGGAGGTTCATACTGGATTTTAGCAAAATCGCTAAACCTCTCACCTCCCTCCTCCGTAAAAAAGTTAAATTCGACTTCTCACCAGAATGCGTAAAGTTTTTTGAGGAAATAAAGAAAGCCTTGATAACTGCTCCCATCGTACAAGCACCTGACTGGAATCTTCCTTTCGAAATCATGTGCGATGCGAGCGATTTCGCTTTAGGAGCAGTTCTAGGCCAAAGAAAAGACAAAAAGCGACATGCAGTTTACTATGCCAGTCGAACACTCGGCGAGGCACAAAGGAATTACTCAACAACAGAAAAAGAACTGTTTGTTGTTGTTTATGCATTTGAAAAGTTCCGCTAATACCTGGTTGGTTCGCGAGTCATCGTTCATACTGACTACGCTGCAATTAAATATTTAATGCAAAAGAAAGATGCGAAACCACGACTCCTGCGATGGATCCTTCTACTTCAAGAATTCGACATCGAGATTAAAGATAAAAGAGGAGTAGAAAACAGAGTTGCAGATCATCTTTCCCTGATATGAATAAAAGATGACGTTCCTATCGATGACTTCTTACCATCAGAAAATGTTTACCAAATGGATTCATTCGTCGGAAATATTTGTCTGACTTCCGAGGAACTGTCGATCGCCGATGAGAAATAAAGAAATAAATCCCATAACCCTCACCTTCGATATAAAAGTAAACGTCACATACAACGAGCTGCACCCTGACCATGATTCCCCCGTAGATGAAAGTTTGCATCGGGAAGTGCACGCAGTCGGACAAGGTTCAAAGAGCAGACCTTGGCACGCTGATATAGTGAACTATTTAGCTGCTGACATAGAACCCGAAGAGTTAAGATGGTATACAAGGAAGAAGTTTTTAAGAGAAGTTAGGAGATATCACTGGGACGAGCAATATCTCTACACACATTGCTCTGACGGGATATATAGACGTTGCGTCGCCGAAACTGAAATCCCTGATATTTTATTCCAATGCCATGGATCCGACTACGCTGGACATTTTGCAACCTTTAAAACGGTGTCAAAAATCCTTCAGGCTGGATTCTGGTGGCCGACCATGTTTCGCGATGCTCATGCATTCATTGCACAATGCGACAGATGCCAACGAAGGGGAAAAATCAGTAAAAGACATGAAATGGAACAAAAGTCTATTCTAGAGGTAGAAGTCTTTGATTGTTGGGGAATAGATTTCATGGGTCCTTTCCCTTCTTCGTACGGGAACAAATACATACTAGTCGCTGTTGATTATGTATCAAAATGGGTCAAACCAGTAGCTTCCCCAACAAATGACGCATCTGTAGTTATCAAGCTTTTCAAGAGCATGGAAAATCATGTCACTTACCGGTTGAGCTAGAACATAAGGCAGCATGGGCTATGAAATTACTAAATTTCGACATCAAACCAGCTCCCGAAAGGAGACTAATGCAGCTTAACGAGCTGGATGAAATAAGACACTTAGCCTATGAGAGTTCAAAAATCTATAAAGAGAAAACGAAAGCATATCATGATAAAAAGATCATCTCCAGGCAATTCGAACCAAATGATCAAGTGTTGTTATATAACTCTCGGCTTAAGCTGTTTCCCGGAAAACTCCGATCTCGTTGGTCAGGTCCTTTCACTGTTGTGGATGTCAAAAATTATGGAGCCATCACACTTATAAACGATGAAGGAGAAGAATTTACAGTGAATGGTCAACGAGTGAAATACTATTGGGCTAAATCGCCAATTGGCAGGCCTTTAAACTTAGGCCTTCTTCCTAATAATTAGACAGATCTGACCTCGAGTCGAGCTCAAGACTTAAAATAAGCGCTGAATGGGAGGCAACCCATTTCTAGTTTTAGAACATTTAGGATTTAGTTTAAAAAAAAAATCCGAGCAGACGATTATAAAATCGACCGATGAGAGCATGTCGATATCGATCGACAGTACATCACCTGCAGCGACCGATGGAAACTCCTTTCCATCGATCGACACTTAACCCGGTCAGGTATATCGTTCTAACTTGTTAAATTGTGTACTTATGATTAGTTCTAACCATAACTCCGACTGGATATATGCTGGGGACATTGTAATTTAAGTCTGGGGGAATGTTTACTGATATCTTGTTTATTGTGAGTCTTATCAAATGTTTTCAAAAGAGTTTTATTGAGTCAAGAAGGGGATAATGAACTTATTAGATTTTTGCTTGTTATCTAACCACTCTTTAACATCATTCTATACTTACTGATTGCAGATGGTACTAAAGATACTAAAGTGGATCAACCTGTCAACTATTCATACTTGCTGAGATTGTTTGAAGGAACCAAAGCTGACCTCCAACACTAAACTTGACACAACTGCTTGTCTTGGGGCTTGGTATACATGAGATCGGATTCTACAAACAAGTCTGGAAGGTAAAGCCTTGTGTAGATTTATCAATATATATATATATATATATATATAATAGGTGTTAGTTAGGTGGAATCCGAACAGGACTTGGTGGCTACAACCATTAAGTCTTGCTTCATAAGGATTCCAACAAAAAGAATTCGAACGGGACTTGGTGGCGGCAATCATCAAGGTTCGATTCACATGAATTCTTGGATATAGGTCAAAAAGAAGTAAACAGGACTTGGTGGCAACCACCATTAAGGCTTGATTCATGGAAGCCTATCCAATCTTGGTCAATGATCCTGCAATGGAAGCAGACTTTGACTAAAGAAAAAAATTAGTGGAGAGAAAAGATAGAAACTAACTCTTACTTCCAGATCCATATACTTGTTTGAAAATCTCTGCATCATGTGATCGATACTCCTGCACTTCTATTTATGCTAAGAAATGAGGTTGGTAGAGGGCAATGTCAGACATGATTTGCTAAGTTGTTGGCTAGGTGAATTTGGTTGCTAAGCTAGGATATGATATAATGTGCTTTTGTGATTAGGAATTTTTAGATGTGGATTGCAATATTGCAGAGGTGATGATTCTAAGTTTTAAATCAAGAGTATCCCTGCTGTTTTCAAACCTCTCTCAGAGAGGCTGCTCTAGTATGTTTTGCTTGAGGATAAGCAAAAGAGTAAGTCTGGGAGAGTTGATAGACCATGAATTTTACCCACTTTTAGCCATGCTTAATAAGTGTTTTAATATATATTTACTACTATATAGTGTCTATTTAGAGTGTTTACAGGTTCAGGTACGTTCTGGAGAAATATGGTGATTTTGGAGCTTTTTGAGTGCAGATCTGCACAGACGCATCATATGTTTAGCTATGGATGGAGACCTTCCCACTGTTGGATTGAGACCATATTTTGACACAAGATAGAGCTTTGAGTTAGCTTTCTAATGCCACCGGTTTGCGGTCAATCGGCATCCTGTAACAGAAGTTATGCTCGTTTTACTAAATAGTGGTCAGTCTGCCTCGCGAGAGGAAGCTGTCGAGGAGATGAATGACTGTCGATCGATGAAACATCATTGGTGTCGGTCGACAGTGATCCCAGAAAACTGGCCAAGGCTGTTTCGTGACCAATTTAGGGCCAAAAGTCATCACATATTACCAATATACTCCTGGACGACCTGAAACCCTATTTTACTGTTTCTAAGCCGTTGTTGACGGCTATGCTTCATACTATTCTAGAGAGAGAGAGAGAGAGCTTAGGATTGGAGAGAGAGAGATTTGTACACCTTGGGAGAGGGAAGATCTTGAACTCCCTTTGTTTCTTTACTCTGTTCTGTTTATTTATCTTTTGCAATATTATTCAGATCATCATAACTATGTCTTTTATGAATATGTTTGAGTAATCTCACTGTTAGATTTAGGATTCTCATAAGGTTGATATATGTATTGCTAGCTTAAATTGTTGTTAGGATGATTTAATTAGTTATTCATCTAGTTGTTCTTACTACTAAGCTTAGGGTTGATAAACCCTGAATCTTAGATCTTAGGATTAATTGAGATCAAGCCATTGCTTGACTCAATACCTGAAAATAAACTAGTATGATCTAACTGACTAGATACAGACGAGAATTAATCTAGTGAGTTAGAGAATATAAATCAAACCTGTCCGTAAAACTTTCTGGAAGAAGTATCGATCGACGCAGCGACAGCCCTGTCGATCGATATTCGTAACGAATAATCGATCGACACTTTCTCGTGATTAACATACGAGAGTTGAAATACGAGATCCAGATTAGATAATCTAATTGATTATATCTGAGTTTGAATTCAAGAACAATTAATATCAATAAACCCCTATAGACCCAAATTAAGTTATTTACTTATCATACCTAAGAATATACCTAAATCTAGCTATTCTCCCAACTGTTAACAACCTCAAAACAAACCAATCGAGCAATAACTTTGCTCACCAATTCATTTACTGCCTTAAAACCTATAAATCAATTAATCTAGCCTATTTCAAAGACCATAATCTATTGTGTAATCCTAGAGTCTCCGTGGATTCGATCCCTAAGTACTACATCTCAACCTCTTATTTGAGAGAGTAATTCACTTTTTAGGATAATTTGAGTGATATCAATGTTAGATAGAACAAATCAAATTTGTACACTATCAAATCACTCCTTAATCAATTTTATCATTCGTCAGTTAAATCCTGCTGTCTTATGACGCACCATTAGCATTGTATTAAGTATTTTTTTTGTTTGTTTATGGATGAGTTTTTTTATCTACCGAATATTATATGTAAAGTATGTCTAATAAGAAGAATTTTATGGGATCAGGTTAATTTTCGAGTTGCATATCATCTCTTTAGACATGGGCATTTTACCCGGATCTGAAGAGCCGAACCAGAACCGACCCAAAAATACAGGTTCGGGTACGGATCATGGTCCATGCTAAGGTACCTGTTGAGTCTTTTTTCTTTGGATCCACGGGTCTCGGTTCGGGTCCGGATCCTACCCGAGACCCAATTGGATACCTGAAGTACCCAAAAATTATGGTCTATATTAGGTATATAAGGGTGAATGGGTATATTTTTGGTATTTTGGGTATTTTTTAAAGTTTCGGATTCGGGTTTTCGGGTATAATTTCAGCTTTTGGGTAAAATTTTAGATTTTTAGAAAATATAATTCGGGTATTCGGATAAAATTTCCGGTATCTTTTGGGTTTTCAGGTCTGATTTAGGTAAATTTTCGGGTATTTTTCGAGTATTTTTGCGGTTCTTTGGGTATGTTTAGGGTTTTTGGGTATTTTTTGAGTTTTCGGGTCTAGTTCGAGTATTCTTAGTCATTTTCGGATCCTAAATACCTGAACCGACCCAAATCCGAAATAGACCCGAAAATTACGTGTATTTTACGGGTATTAGAATTATGGACACAAACTGACCCGGACCCGACAAGACCCAACCCGGATCCGACCAAAAAAATTATAGGTACCCATATGTGTTCAAATTTTCAGGACCAGAAAGAACTGGATTCGATAAAACCCGACCCAAACCCAATCCGAAGACCCGGATGCCCATGCCTATTGTCAAGCATGCCGCTAAGGGGTGACTATTTCACAGAATAGAGATTCAAGCTCGTCATATATATAACTGATAACCAAGTCGTCTTGGCTTAGTGGCAAAATGGTTTCAGCTGGAACTTTTGCACTGGATTCGATTCGTCTTGGCCACCTAGCCATGTCATTTAAATTGATTAATTAAGTACCTGGATGCAAGACTTCGTAGGATTAGTTTTTTGGCATAGAAAACTTTTAGGATCTCCACATTTATCAAAACAAAAAAAGATCAATATGACTGATTTTTCTTTGAAACGGGTAATAAAATAGGCTATACGAAAATACCACAAAGAAGCTCAACAGAGACTTTATGAACCTACCCACACAACATTTATAATATGATCACACATATATCTATATATATAAAGTAGATTTTTTTCTATTCTTATGACATATGAAATGAGGTTTGTTGACATGTATCCCAATTTTTTTTTACATTTTAGATCATTCTTCTTTTAGAATGCTGCAATTTGATCCAACAAACGTTATAAGATTAACGGTTACCCCTCATTTCAAAATCTTTTTTCTCTGCAGAAGAGAAGGCGGACTTGGAGCGGCGGGCTGAGCAACATACTTCCCAGCTTTTAGACGACCTTAACCCTTAGGATTTTTTTTATTTCGGTTTGTAATTTGGATATTATAATATTTTATATGTTAGACTTTTATTTAAATTTTATAAATTAAAATTTAATAAATGAAATATTGAATTTATTAAATGGTGGTAAATTAAAATTTAATAAATTCAATATTTTCATTTTTCAATATTTTTTTCCAACTTTACAAGTAACAATGTAAATTGGTCGTAAGGTTTACGACCAATTTACATTGACTGTCGATGTTGAATGGTGGTAAATTTTGCGACGACTTAACATCGACGGTCAATGTTAACTCTTTGTAAATGTTACGAGCTTTTAACGTCATTATAACGACAAAAATATTACAACCAATGTACGACCAGACAATACGACGTAATATTACGTCTTGTTTACGACGAATTATGTTACCACAAAATAATGACGAGTTGTTTTAATCGTAAAATTTACGATGATACTACAAACAATTGTCCGTTTCGACAAGCAGGTAACGACGAATCTCGTCAAATGCAAAAATAATTTGACCCAAAATTTGAATTTGAAAACAAATTTAAGTCAAAAATTTAGTCAATTGCAAAAATAATTTAAAAAGGTAGTTTAATTATAAATATCTTTTTACTGACCAAACAAAAAACCTTTTAACACTTTTACATTATGACCCATACTTAACGCGAATATTTTTAATATAATTTTTTAAAAAATATGAATTAAATATTAATATTTTTAATTTTTCAACTGAACTAATTTAAAATTTGAAGTCTTACATAATAGAATTTTGTCTGTAACATAAGTTACAATTGGTATTCTGTTTCAAAGTATGATAATATACTTTCACGAGTTATGTTAGTAAAAGATTTAACTAACTAATAACCTAAATTTATAATAATTATTATATTAAAATTAAATATAATTTTAAAAATATCACTTTGCGTTCCTTACTTTGTTCATTAAATCATTCATATGATATGTAAATGTATAAAATTATTTATATTTTGGAGCAATTGCTTAATCTACCACATTTCGTAATATAATTTTTCATGTTTACCTTAAACACATTTACCATTAGTTTTAAAGAGGTGAATAGAAACTTATATCTCTAACGTTAACTAATATATATATAGGGTTTAAATTTGATTGATGGAGTTTTGGAGGGTGTAGTTTAGGATTTTAATAAATAAATACTTTAAATTCAAAATATTTTTAATAGTTTCAAAAAGAATTTGAGAATTAAAAAAAAATCATTTGAATTTTTTTTGAAACAATTATTAAAAGTTTGAATTTAAAACGTATAGTTCGAAAACTAATTTTTTTTATTATTTATTTAAGTAATGATTTACATATCTATAAAGTTAGAGTAGAAAAGTGTTTTGTCTATTCAATGAAACTCCATACATTAGGAATTTATGAAAATGTTTATCTATTGAAGGTAAACATGAAAAGTAATATAAAAATGAGGTTAAAGCATAATTCCCCTTATATTTTGGGGTAATTTTAATTTTACACATGTTTGGTACCACTTTTCAATTTTCTCTTCAAAGATAATCATTTTCATAGATATTTTAAATTTGTGATAAAACGGATTAAATTAAATCTCATAAACCATTATAATTTTTTAAGAATACTTTATAAGAACACTAGGGGCGTGTCCGCGCTTCGCGCAAAAAAAAATATATATTTTTTTAATTATTATTTTTTGGATGATGTAATTATGTGATCGTTTTTGTTTTTTAAGAGCATTATTTCATGTTTTTAGTGTGTTATGTAGTAGTAGACGATAAGTTAATATATTATGTATTTCTTTTTTTCATTAATGTGGTGTTTGTGTATAATAGTACTTATTAGTGGTGAAGTGAGCCTACTAAGATAATATATTCTCTATTTGTTTTTTTCAATAATGTGGTGTTGTGTGTATAATAGTACTTGTTAGTGGTGAAGTGAGCCTCTAATGTAAATCATATTAAATTCAATAATATTGCATTTAGGCATTTGTTGATTATAATATTAACGGTTTTACTGTCAAAATTGTATTTTATTTTTACAAAATTTTGAATATTATTCTTTGAGGATATTTTTTTGCCTTTACTCCATATTTTGACCTTAAGCCGTCACCATTTATGTATTTCATTTACCTTTATGTTGTGTTGTGCTTCTCACCATTACCGGAAAAAGATTCACATCTGTGCTCTTGTTCTTCTTCTTCTCCTGTGAGATTATATGGTATTTGTTGTAAATCGGGTTTATGAGTTCCCAGCCGTGGGTTGTTTCTCACGGCCTTGCATGATGTTCGATTAATATTGGATGCTCCTCTTCGTCTTTATATTTCGTCTGATGTTAGGGACTGCATCTCCTTGTGTTGGGTCAGAGTTTAATCATCTTTTATGTTGTGTTCCTCGTTGTTGGCTTACAGTGGGTAGTCCCTGCTCAACTTGGTTTTCAGGATCTGGTTTTTGGTGATCTGACTTCTATGCTCTCTTTCATAGTTCGAGGACGGCTCTACGGTTTGTTGATTTCTTTTCATCTCTCATTCCCTCTCTGTTCTCTCATCTCATTTCAGTTTACATCGATGTTCATGTTTCTGGTCTTTCTTTCTTTCGCCATGTTTGTCACTCCAGGTTTGGATAGTGTTTTCCTTTGTGTATGTTTTTTTTGTGCTTGGAAGGTTATTTCTAGTCTCAAGCTTGATCTCTGGTTTCTCAGTGGTTACCTTTCATTCTCCCTCCCTCAGGTTATTTATTTTCTTCCCATGCTTTCCTTGGTACAGGTGTGTGAGGTTAATCTCTTGGAAATTTGGTCCCTTCTTTCCAGAGCTTTGTGGTTCTTCCTTGGCATGGGCTTGATTGTTTAGTTTGTGAGATGTCTCTTACCTCTTGGATGGTGGTTGTGCTTCTGGTGCTTTAGGCATGTATTTTCTTGCTTTGTGGTGACTTTTGTCTTTCGGTGATTATTCTTTCTCTGACCCACTTTCTTGATTCTGTGTTAGTGCTTGATCACAAATTTTATGTTTCTACGATTTTCTAACCTCTGCTTGTTGTGGCGAAGACACTATATAGTAAGGTGATGTAAGTTAGTCTTCGTTCTTGATCTTCTTTAAGATCCTAACCTTTATTGAGTTAATGTTACTATGACATTTCTCTTTTCTTTGTGATTGTGGAGATTTTAGGTTAGATTTTGTGGTGTGCTCTTATTTCTTCTTCTTAGTTTAGTTATATTATGATTTTTAATATTAAAATAAATATAATTGTTAAATAAAATAATAGAAAATAGTAAAAAAAAATTAATAAAATGGTGAAATTTATGTTATATTTAGTTGGGAATATATTAAATATTTAAAATGTATTTTTTTTTTACTTATTTATTTATTCATCTTGAGTGTATAAGTTCTGTTGGGAGTACGAGTGTATAAGTTCTGTTGTTTGTGGGTTTGTATAAGTTGTCATGTGTTCTTAATTCTGGTGTGTTTTTTATTGGAGATGTGGAAAAAGAACTGTTCTATTGTGTTCTTGTGTTTTCTATTAACCTTAACCTCTCGGATTTGCAGAAAAATGAGAAAGTGCAATTACATAAATGATAGAAAGGTCGATGAGATATTTTTGTTGTGCAGACAAAATATGATTTCGGATGTCCAATAAAACTTCCCCAGATCTCAGGTGAAAATCTTGAAGTTAGATTTTTCAGCAAGTGTAATGTTTCATACCATTTTTCTGTTTTATTATAGCAACAATAACATGTATGACAATTTGATGTGGTTTGTTTTGTAGTGAATGTTGGAAAATTGTTAGATCATCTTTTTATCAAATCAATTTGATGTGGTTTGCTTTTTAAGCAATAAAAGTGATAGCAAATCTCACTATTGCAAGTTTCTTTCCGTAATCTTTGTAGTCACTAATTTATTTTAATTGTTTTACTTGCTATTAATAATTAACATTTTATGTTTGTTGTAGAGAGGAATAATGCCACAATTTCGAAAGAAAATGGGGATAGAAGTGTTGTTGAAATTGTTTTGGAAAGAAAATCATTAGGAGGATATTCAAAAAATTGTTGTTGGTGCAACAGCCAACTTTGCAGTGACGGGTAAAACTTTGTTTCTCATGTGTTATGTTTATAAACAAATAATTGTTATATTTACTATGTTTTCATTTTTTTTTTACTTTTTCTTTTTCTTGTTTTGTTGTTGTTGAAGGTTAATTTTAGTTCATCAGTTATTTGTTTGTGGGTTCATCAGTTCTATTTTTGTGTGTTCATAAAAAATCGATTTTTAGAAAATATGTGTTTGTGTGGTCATTAATCTTTTTTTTTAATACGAGGTATTGTATTCTCTGTTCTTATAACCCCGAAGCTTGATCGGAGTTCTATGGTTGCTTCACTGCTTACTGAATATTATTGACTTTGTCTCGATAAGTTCGCATAATTTCTGATTTACTTATTTATGATAATGTTTCTGTCAGGTTCCTTTGATTATTATAAGCTGTGAGTTTTGGTTATTTATAAGTTGTCGCAATGAAGTTTAGACATTTTAGAACTAGTTGATTCCCTTAATTGGCAATATGTAGTTGATACGAGTGTATAAGTTATGTTGTTCTTTTTGTGGGTTCCATAAGTTGTGTTGTGTTTTTACTTCTGGTGTGTTTTTTACTGGAGATGTGAAAAAAAATTGTTATGTTGTGTTCTCATGTTTTCTATTAACCTTGCCTCTCGGATTTGCAGAGAAATGAAGAAGCACAATTACATAAATGATAGAAATGTCGATGATGATGATGAAGAAATGAATCAACCATTTGAACAAGTACTTTCTTATTTCTTTTTTTATTCATTTTTCATTTTTTATTTTGGTTTGTTTGTACTATTTATTTTATAATTCAATATAATATTTTTTAAAATTTCAGGAGTTGTCAGAAAATTCATATATTATCATACTTCAGAAGGAGTTGAAAGATTTGATTCAGCAAAATGAAAAGTTAAAAGTGAAAAGACACACGCTTAGTGCTCAACAAATACTACAAATGAATTTTATTAATGAGGTAAACAACATAGATCTTCATCACCATATTTTTTTAGTTTGTTATGTATTATGAGATATTTTTGTTGTGCAGACAAAATATGATTTTTGGTGTCCAATAAAACTTCCCAAGATCCGAGATGGAAATCCTAAAGTTAAATTTTTCGGCAATGGTAATGTTTTATATTATTTTTTACTTTTTTATTGCAACGACAATAATATGTGTGACAATTTGATGTGGTTTGCTTTTGTAGTAAATGTTTGAAAATTGTTGGATCATCTTTCTAACACCAAAGATGTCATTTTTCTTTTTCAAGCAATAAAAGTGATAGCCAATCTCATTGTCGCATGTTTCATTATGTAATATGTGTCGTCACTAATTTATTTTAATTGTTTTACTTGCTATTAATAATTAATATTTTATGTTCGTTGTAGAGGAATCATGCCACAATTTCGGAAGAAAATGGAGTAGAAGGGTTGTTGAATTTTTTCCCGAATGGAGATCACTCGGAGAACATTCAAAAACTTGTTATTGGTGCAATATCCAACCTTGCAGTGATGGATAAAAATTTTTTCTCATGTGTTATGTTTAGAAACAAATAATTGATATATTTATTTTGTTTTCATTTCTTTCTAACTTCTTCTTCTTATTTTGTTGTTGTTGAAGGTTTCTTTTAGTTCATCAGTTCTGTGTCTGTGGGTTCATTAGTTATGTTTTTGTGTGTTCATCAGAAATCGATTTTTAGGGAATATGTGCTCATTAGTCTGTGGGTTTGATTCGATGTTTTGTTCTATATTCTTCTATCCCTGAAGCTTGATCGAAGTTCTATGGTTACGTTTCTGTTGGTTTTCTCTTCTTATTGAATATTATTTACTTCGTCTCGCTAATTTCGAATAAAGTCTTATTTACTTATTTGTGGTAACGTTTCTGTGAGTTTCCTTTGATTATTATAAGCTGTGAGTTTTGGTTATTTATAGTTTGTGGCAATAAAGTTGAGACATTTTAGAACTAGATGATAGCCTTAATGGACAATGTGTAATTTGATACCAGTGTATAAGTTATGTTGTGCTCTTTGTGGGGTTGTATAAGTTGTGTTGTGTTCTTACTCCTGGTGTGTTCTTTGCTGGAGATGTGGAAAAAAATGTTCTGTTTGTTCTCGTGTTTTCTATTAACCTTAATTTCTCGGATTTGCCGAGAAATGGGGAAGAAAAGTTACATAAATGATAGAAAGGTTGATGATGATGATGAAGAAATGAATCAACCTGCTGAAAAAGTATTTTTTTTATTTCTTTTTTCTTGTTTCATTTTTTTTTTTTCGTTATGGTTTTTGTATTATTCATTTTATAATTCAATATAATAATTTTTAAATTTCAGGAGTTTTAGAAAATTTAGATATTGTCATATACTTCAAAAGGAGTTGGAAGATTTGACTCAGCAAAATGAAAAGTTAGAAGTGGAAAGACACACATTGCGTGCTCAACAAATATTACAAATGAGTCTTATTAATGAGGTAATCAACATAGATCTTCAACACAATTTTTTTTATTTTGTTACATATTATGAGATATTTTTGTTGTGCATACAAAATATGACAATAAAACTTCCCCAGATCGAAGATGGAAATTTTGAAGTTATATTTTTCAGCAATGGTAATGTTTCATACCATTTTTTACTGTTTCATTACAACAACAATAATATGTGTGACAATTTGATGTGGTTTTCTTTTGAAGTGAATGTTAGAAAATTGTTGGATCATCTTTCTAACTCTAAAGATATCACTTTTCTTTTTCAAGCAATAAAAGTGATAGCCAATCTCACTGTTGCATGTTTCTTTCCGTAATCCTTGTAGTCACTAATTTATTTTAAGTGTTTTACTTTTTTATTAATAATTAAGATTTTATGGTTGGAATCCTAATGTATATTTTCTTGCATTAACTTGATTAAAGTTGGATATGCAGGGGATTTGCCTTCCCCAATTTGTTTTCAGCTACATAAACTAATCAACAAATCCAAACTACATTTGCGGAGTTCTAAACATATGTAGTTATATTATTTGTTTGATACAAAATCAAAAGACCAACCTCTTTATTTTAAGTCATCACTCTTAGGGGGGTGTTTTCAATCTAAATTTTGAGGTGATTTAATTTTTAATGAGGTTTTATATGATTTTAATGAATTTCAGAGAATAAAATGATTTTTGTTAAACTACTCTAGAATATCACCTAAAACCATGATATTTGAGTTGTGATTTTTTTAACTAAGAAACTCCACCAAAACACTCTAAAATCACTTGAAAACTTGAAAACTCCACAACTTAAAATATTTTCAATAATAGTGGATTTCAGAGTATTTTATAAAATGTCAAGTTCGATAACACTAGATTTGAAATGAGTTTTTAAAATTCATGTTTCAATAACAGTGGATTTGTCATTTTGACACAAATCACCTAAACTCTCAAATGCGTTTTGCAGCAACATCACAGTTTTTAAATCTCTCTAAAATACCTTAGAACTGATTCTTCCAAGTTGAGTATCTAAGTTGCTTTTCAAATCACCAATAGTATCTACCCCTTCATCCACAAGATCCATATTGATTCGAAATTTGTTAATTACTTCAACACTAGAATTTGGGAACAAACATCGACTATATGATACACTTTTCACATGAAATCTGGTAAAATCATGAGAGATTGTGAGATCCACGAGATCTGAATCGGTCCTGAAATCTCCTCCCAGGGTAACTTGAAATGGGCAGGGAACCAAGTTGAAAGAAAAAATAATAATAATACCCATGCACAATTTTTTACTTACAACAATTTTTTGGAAGAATGAACAATTCTCCACACGAAATAGCCATGGAATTAATAAATTTGAATCTTAAATTAAAGGAAATGAAAACTAGTCATAAAACAAACCTTGTGGCAAAAAAGTCATAAAACAAACTGAAATCACAAAACAGAAAGAAATAGATCATAATTTTTAACCAAGAACAATTTGATTACATATCCATAAAGATGAAGCCACACATGTAGAACCTAAAATCTACACTAAGTATTTGATAGTGATCGGGAGTTTGATCTAGGGAAGACAAATGATGTATGAAACGATATCTTTAGAACACAACGATGTAAACATTTTCCAGTAGGTAAAAATGAACTTTATTGATGAATAAGATCGAATACAATGAGTTGAACTAGATCGAATGATACAAATAAGATTGGTAAAGAAAGGATCTAAGATTGGGATGAAAACAAGGTCGATGTATGTGTGTAGCTCTCTCTAGGGTTTTCAACTTGTCCATCTTCATGTTGGTTCCTCTTCCTTTACAGTGAGTCGACCTCGTGATCTTCGTAACTGCTCCGCGATCTTCGTGACTGCTCCGATCTCCGGGACCTCGAAGTCTTCATTTTCGAGCTCGATTGCTTGCTATGGGCTTCAGTTCCTTACGGCACATATCTTTGATCGCGGCCCATTAATGTACTGACCGAAATTGGGTCCAACATTTGTCCCCCAGTCTCTTTTGATTTGATCGAAAAGAAAAGAGGCGTTTAGTTATCAACTCTTTGTCGTTTGATAACCGATGCGATTTTGGTTTGATGGTTCTTGGAAACCCGTTGTTTGGCGCATAAATTTCATTCTCTTTCTTTTTTTATGCGTAACGGCTATATCAGCCACCGCTAGGGCGAAACCTAGGTCATTATTATCTTTCTCGGGGATGATGATAGAGCCGTTAGGATGGTTATAAATACGTGAGGTTTTTTCGTTTCAACTCCAATTCTTTTTTGCATCTTTCGTTGTACATTTGCTCTTAAGGTTTCCTGATCACCGAGCTTGAGATGTCTTCATCGTTCAGTTTCCCTCGTCCGACGACTACAACCGATGATCTCGAGGATCTCTATAAGGCGTACGGGGTTGAACGCGCCGTCATTCTTGATTTGGCCGGTGCAACTTAGACTCCCGAAACAGTACGGGGAGGGTACTATGGAGCCTATCTTTCTTTCTTTCGTTCTTGCGGCCTTACCTTCCCGATTCCGGAGCCTGTGCTCGAGATCCTGGCGAAGCTTGGACTATCGTTTACTCAAGTTCTCCCAAATTTTCTTAGGCATCTTATTGCGTTCTCGGTTAGGGATAGGGAGGAAGGTTTATCTTTAGGAGTCGGTGAGTTTCGACATCTCATTATGGTGAAGCGGAACACTCAGAGTCCTGGTACCTTCCTCGTGTCTCCGCGCCCGGGTCGACGTCCCTTATCGCGACGAGAAGTGGCGCGAGCAGTTCTTCGTATTAGGGTAGATCGAGCATCTGTGGGCGATTTTGATTTCTCTCGACTTCCTCGGAGTTGGGCTGAGGGTATTGGTTAGTTTTTTTTTATCTGAGTATCAGCCTTTCTCTTTGGGGAATTGGCTATTCAATTTCTCGTTTTTCTTTGATTGTTACAGCCCCTTTCGAAATTTCTTTGATGTCAGACGAGATGCGTGGTCTGATCAAAGTCCTTCGGAGAGGTCATTTGGACTGGTCTTCGTCTGATCAGGCTCGGATTCGGGCTGCTTTCGCCATGCCAGAAGGGACTAACAGGGCCCCTTTGGTTCGGGGCTCTGAGGATGAGGCCTAACATTCCCAGGAGGTCATTGCGACTCATTCCCTTCAGGCTCAGTCTTCAGATCTATTGACTAGGCAGCTCGCAAGGAGGTCGTCGTTTTGTACTTCTTGGTCTGCATCGAGGAATCAAGCCTCTGGTAAATCTTCTTTGATCTCGATTCATGACTCCGGCGATGAGGGTGCTTCGGAAGAGAGGCGGTCACCTGTCTCGTTGACCCCTGGTTCGGGAGACGAGACTGTTGCCGTGACTCGCAAGCGATGCCGGTCGGCAAAGGATACCTTGCCCGCTCCATCTCGTCCTAGGTTCGTCCCTAAGGGAGACGACTCTTTGATTGCAGCCCAAGGTGACCTAATTGCCCTCGCTGGTCGCATGAGGTCTGCAGGCTGCCGTCTTCCATCTCTTGCTTCTTCGGCCGAGAAAGAAGCTAACGCCAAGGTTGCAGTGGCAAGCTCTAAGGTTCGTTTCTCACCTTCTTTCCTTTGAAAAATCGCTTCAAGGTACTTATACACCTGTTTCGATTTATTCTTAGGGATGGGAGCTTTTAATGAATATGTTGTAATGATGGAAGATCACGTCGTGGCTTCTCGGAATGACAAGGAAATCGAGAGCATCAGTTCCAAGATTAAGAGGCTTTCGGGGGAGCTCGAAGCCGCCAAGCGAGAAGGGAAAAGAGATGCCGGAAAGATTGAGGCTTTGACTGAAGATTGGAGGAGAATTCGCCAGGAGAACGAGGCTCTTACGACCCAGGTAGTTGCTCAGAAGGCGGAAGTTGCAGCGCCTGAGGTCGAGATGGATCGGGACATTCGTCGTTCTTCTTGCATTGCTCGTCGTGATATCGAACAGCGGTACTGAGAGATCATTGGATCTTTGAAGGATAAATGGACGAGCAAGAAGAAGGAGGTGTCTGCTGAGATCTAATTGTAAGAAGTGACCGCCAACATCGATCTTCTGAATGAGCTCAAGGACGGGGGCCTAACCGTAGACGCGGAACTTGCTCGTTTAAAGGAGGTGGAAAGGGATTGTGAGGATTTCGTTGCTTCAGCCGCTGTGCCGGACTGGTCGATCTCTGAGCTCGATCTTCCTCAAATCTCTGAGGATTCGGTGGATCAAATCGGGGGGTCATCTGTCCCCGATGGTTCCGCTTCTAGATAATTTTTGGTTTAATATTTTTTTTTGCGTTTTGTTTTTCGCGATCTTTGATCGTGATGTTTCGGATATTCTTATCGGATAAGCATAATGTTTTGGAATATCTTTGTTTCCTTAGTCTTCGGGATTCCTTTTGCTCGGGTTGTTGAGATACGGCGAGGCCTTGATCTTTATAAAGCTTCACTTTGTTTTAGGATTTACCATAGTGCCAATGCTGAAGGAGAAGGTTGAATCTTCTGCTAATAAGTTCTCTGACGACCATCGTCGTGCAACTTGTGACGCCAAAAAGGCTCTGGCGGACAGCTACTTGGATGTGTTGGTATCCCTAAAGGAGAAGTGGGAGAAGAAGAAGGCCGCAACTGATTGTGAAGACCGTCTTAGGGAGGTCATGGAAAATATAGATCTCTTGATGGAGATCATGAACAACAATCTTTTGGCTTCAGACGAGCTGTTGCGACTTCGAACGAAGGAGGTCCCGAGCTCGACGTGACGGCAATTTCGGATTTCTCCATTGGGAAGATCGATCTGCCTCAGATTTCAAAGGATCTACCAGAAGATTTCTTTGCTAAGGTTCCTTTTGTGGCGGACGACGTGACGAAGTGCTCGGGTGGTCAGTTCGAGGATGGCGAGTTCAGCATCGAAGAGTAGCTTTAGGGATTTTTGTTTCTGTTTTTCCCCTTTGGTTTTGTTGCTTTATTATTATTATTATTTAATAAAGAAGGGGACGTGAGTCCCGGTTTATTTGTTGCTATTTTTATGTTTATGCGAGGCCAATCTTTTGGGGACTTGAGTCGATTTGTTGTAGATATTTTTATTGACGGTTTTGATGTAACAAAAGATTTTGTTGGCTAGTTTCGTCGCGCTTGTTGGCGGAGTTGGTCGCAACTGAGGACTTGATCAGGGTCCTGGTTTTTTGGTCAACTGTCGTAGTTTTGTGATAGGAAATCTGATATGCTTGAACTGTAATGTCTAAGAACTGTATTTATTAAGGTGTCGGACTCTGGTTTGTTACAGATTTGAAAAAGAAGGCAACTTAATATTGTCGTGCCATTGTCCCTCGGGTGTTGTGATATGCTTACTTCGAGCTTTGAAGTTGGAGGGTGACTGGACTCGTGTCGTGAGTTGCCTACGTACCCTCGTTGAGGGATCAAGTCATAACGTAGTTTGATTATTTCCCTAGGTATTGAGTTTGTTGTTCGATGGTTCGTGTACATGGGTACGTCTGTTGTTGGTTTTGGCTGTTTGATTTAGGAGTGTTTCTTGATGTGTTTGAAGCTTGCAAGGTAGCATATCCTGAAGCTCTTCTGGCTTCCTCTGATAGTCTCGACTCCTTTCGGGGCTGGAAATTTCAGGCATTGGTGATATGTTGAGGGAACTGCCTTCATGCTATATAGCCAAGGCCTCCCGAGGATTGTGTTGAACGGGGCTGGACGGTCTATCACGATGAATTCTACGATTTTCCTAACTTCCCCAGCGGTTACCGCGAGCTTGATCGATCCGAGGGAGTAGGTGGTTTCTACTGCGAACCCTATGAGGGGAGTTCGCTCTTGCTTTAGGAGTGCTTTGGTGAATCCCATTCTTTTGAACGCGTCGTAGAAGAGGACATCAGCCGAGCTTCCGGGGTTGATCATTACTCGAGATAGTTCGCAACCGCCGACGTCGAGTCGTATTACGAGGGCGTCGTCGTGTGGTTTGTCGAGTTTTGCGGTCTCATTTTTGTCGAAGGTGATTTCGTAGTCGGGACCTGATAGGGGCTCTCTCACCCCTACGTTGTTTTCAGCTCTATGTTGGTATGCTTTAATCGAGTTGACCGAATTGCAGAACTTGGAACCTCCATAAATGAAGTCGATTCGTTTTTTGCCTTTGTCGTGGGCCGGAAAATTCCATTTCCTGGTTAGTGTTGGTCGGTATTGCCTCTGTCCCCTTGACATATTGCGATTAAGGGTATGCATTCTGTCTTTTTTTGAATTTATAGGGCAGTTGATTTTTCTAGTAGCTTGCCAATTTTGGTAATCTTGTTCTTTCGCTTGAAGTTGGGGATTTTTCCACAGGGAGACTCTGTGTTAGGGTTGTACTGAGTGACACTGGGAGGAGGAGTAGCTTCATCGGGTTTTTCTAATGTGCGGATTGCTACCATGACCTCGATGAATATATTACCTTCGGTTTGGCTCTTGATTTCGTCGGTTGTGTTACTGTTTGGCCCCCACAAAATCATGTCGACTCTTTTCTTCGGAGCTGGGGGTGGAGAGCTCGATGATTCCGGCTCGGTTTCCCTCCCTCTTTTGTTCGTCGAGACTTTGGCTTTTCGGTTAGATTTTGGAGTCATTGGCTCTTCCTCTTCCTCTCCGGTTTCTTCGCTGGATTTTTTATTTTCGTTCTGACTGCGAATCGCCGCTCGACATTCTTCGGTCGCGTGGCCTTTGCGGTCATGAAAAGCGCAATATTTGCTGAGGTCGTATGTTGAAGTCTTTTGCGGTGAGTTATTTATTGCGTAGGAATGTTGCCCTTTGGTCGCTGGTTCTTTGGGAGCGGTTGGCTTTTTGGCCGCATTATTCTTGTTCGCGCTATACTGCTCCTTTAAGGCTGCGACCTCTTCCTCGTGGGTGGCGAAGTAAGAGGGTCGGTGTAAGCCGTCATCCAACGAGATAGGTGCTCGTACTGTCAGTTTTTCCCTCAATTTGGATGAGAACCAAACGCCATTCTTCAATTCTGCCAAGGCGACGACTTCGTTTGGATACGAAATCTTGGCTTTGATTTCTCGGAACTTGTTTATGTACGCTCTCAGTGGCTCGAAACGCGCTTGCTTGAGATTCCAAAGACCTGCCTCAGTAACTCTTGTTTCCATGAAGACTAAGTACTGTTTGAGGAACGTAGATACCAACTGGGTGAAATTGTCAATCAAGTTTTCTTCTAGTCCGGCGAACCATTCGAGGGCGGCCCCCATGAGGTTCTCGGCGAAGAAGCGGCTGTAACCAGCCTCCTTTTCGTCGTCGGTGAGGTGTGCTCTTGATATTGCTAGACGTAAGGCTCGTACGTGGGCCTTTGGGTCCCAGTTTCCTGCGTATTCGGGGAATTTTAATTTCCCAACATGATGCAGCCTCACGCTGGCAATTTTGTTTGTAAATGGAGTCCTTCTTGTTTCCTCGATGACCATGTCGATATCTGGGGCAGAGGTCGTTGCCATATGTACGATGGCATGTATCCTTTTGAGCTCGGCGTCGTTCCTCTCGATATAATTCTGAAACGCTCCGGTTTCACTCGGGATCCCTGTGTCTTCTCTTTGGGAGTCGATATTGATGGGGGCACGAAGGTCGTGCCTCCGAGCCGGTTCTGTTAGGTTATCGAATCCCGCCTGATAGAGGGTCCTTGTGGTGGATGGAGTTCAACTTTCGGGGATCGAATGGTTCGACGGTGGGGTCCGCGTTCTCGGTTCCCCCTGCCTTTCCGTTGATCCGTTATGGAATTGGATCGAAGTGCTTCGTGGACGTGGCCGACCAGTGTCGATTTCGTCCAATACACTGTAGCTTAAACTTCGGTGGGTAATGCCCTGCGGCGGGGGTCGTTGTGAGTTTTCTCTCGTGTGACGTCCGGATCGAGCGCTTGGGATCTCCGGAGTACCGAATAGACCGGCGTTTTGGGGATTCAATGTCCCTCCTAACGGGTCGAGGGGAGTTCGATTTCTTTCTCGAACGTTTGCAGCTCAATGCTCTGTGAGTTCCCTCTCAGCCTGGTCTAGTCGGTTAGCAATGGTTTGATTGGCGATCCTTTGGTTATGAATTTTGTCGATTAGAAACGAGAGCATTCCTCGAAGTTCGGTCACTTCTTCTCGAGTTTGTGCTAGAGGGGTCTGCGAAATTGGTCTGGATTGAGATCGGGTCAGGTCATCGGCGGATTTTCTGTCCCCGGGACGGTTCCAGACCTGAGCTCCGACTCGTTCTGGGATCGATGTCTGATTGATCGGAAGAGATCGATTTTGACTCGAAGTCCCGATCGGAGGGATTCGTTGCGTCTGGGTTGTTCCGATCGTGTCATTGGCTCCCATCGTCCCAGCTGGTATTGTTTCGGTCCCCGATTCGGATCCGATAGGATCGGTGTCATTGACTCTTGAGGGTGTGGTTCCGACGGTTTGGTTGGGATCCATAGTCGCGCTTAGGAAACTTAGATCGGTTTCTTAGCAAAGATGTTTTTCGTTTATCTGCCCCACGGTGGGCGCCATAATGTAGAACATAAAATCTACACTAAGTATTTGATAGTGATCGGGAGTTTGATCTAGGGAAGACAAATGATGTAGGCAACGATATCTTTAGAACACAACGAAGTAAACAGTTTCCAGTAGGTAAAAATGGACTTTATTGATGAATAAGATCGAATACAATGAGTTGAACTAGATCGAATTATACAAATGAGATCGGCAAAGAAAGGATCTAAGATTGAGATGAAAACAAGGCCGATGTATGTGTGTAGCTCTCTCTAGGGTTTTCAACCTGTCCCTCTACATGTTGGTTCCTCTTCCTTTATAGTGAGTCGACCTCCTGATCTTCGTAACTGCTCCGCGATCTTCGTGACTGCTCCGCGATCTCCGGGACCTCGTAGTCTTCATTTTCGAGCTTGATTGCTTGCTATGGGCTTCAGTTCCTTACGGTCCATATCTTTGATCGCGGCCCATTAATGTACTGACCGGAATTGGGTCCAACAACACATACATATACATAAAACAGCACGGGATTTAGAATCATATGATATTGAGATCGAGTAGATGTGTATTATATAACTACAAATATTAACTAATTATTTTCGTCAGTTTAATATACAAAATTTTATAATTATGCCCATTTTAATAATCAAACTCTTTATATTTTAATTAAAAATTAATAAATTTAAAATGAAATTAAAAATCACCAACATTCACAAAAATTCTCAGAGAATCTAAGTGGGGTGTATTCAATATAAAATTTGAGGTGATTTAATTTTTAACGAGGTTTTAGATGATTTTAAGGAATTGCAGAGAATAAAATGATTTTTGTTAAACCACTCTAGAATATCACTTAAAACCATGGGATTTGAGTTTTAATTTTTTTAACTAAGAAACTCCACCCAAACACTCTATAATCACTTGAAAACTTGAAAACTCCACAACTTAAAATATTTTCAATAATAGTGAATTTCAGAGTATTTTATAAAATGTCAAGTTCGATAACACTAGATTTTAAATGAGTTTTTAAAATTCATGTTTCAATAACAATGGATTTGTGATTTTGACACAAATCACCTAAAACTCTCGATTGAATACACCCCCCTAATTTTATTTTAAGTTTTATAAAAGTAATTAAATTGTGGATAATCTTTAATAGCATATAAAAGTAGGGAAATTGCCAAAAATACTACATTCATAATATCACTTTTTATTTTTACACTAACCACTTTTACCGTCACTTTTAAAGAGGGAAAAAGACATTTATAACCCTAGAGTTAACTAATCTAAACTTAGGGTTTAGAGTTGAGAGATGTGGTAGGGTGTTTGGAATGTGAAATTTAGGATTCTAATAAATATATAAATAAATACTTTAAAAATTTAAAAAATAATTTAAAAATTAATTTCAAAAATAATTTTCGATCTTCAAAAAGAAATTTTGAAAAAAAACAAATTCGAAAACAAAATTCAAAATTTTTTTGTTTTTAATAAAAAAAGTTTGAATTTGAAAAAGTATAATTCGAAAACATTAAAAAAAAATATTTTTTATTTCTTTTTTATTTAAATAATTAATTATTATACTCCCCAGCGGGGCTTACGTCAAGAGGATCGTTTGTCTCCTTATTTATTTATTATGTGCACTGATGCATTAATTTTGAATATTAAGAAGGTAGAGAGAGTGAAACAATTAACCGGTATGAAGGTAGCAAGAGCTTGTCCAACAATCTCTCATTTGCTATTTACAGATGATAGTCTGTTCTTTTGTAAGGCAAATAAAGAGGAGTGTCAAACCATTCTCAGTATTTTAAAGGAATATGAGGCTGTCTCAGAGCAACAAATTAATTTCCAGAAAACCTCAATTCAATTTGGACATAAGATCGAAGAATCCAGTCGTCAAGAACTGAGAGATATTTTGGGAATTCAGAATATAGGAGGAATGGAATCTTATTTAGGTTTGCCAGAAAGCCTTGGAGGATCTAAGGTACAAGGGTTTGGTTTTGTACAAGACCGCTTGAATAATAGGGTTAATGGATGGACTTTTAGATTCTTTACTAAAGGAGGAAAAGAGGTGATTATTAAATCGGTGGTTACGGTCCTGTCAAACCATGTGATGTATCTTTATCGGTTACCGAAGGCTACAGTAAAGAAGTTAACGAGTGCAGTAGCTCAGTTTTGGTGGAGTCCAGGAGGAAGCATAAAAGGCATGCATTGGAAATCATAGGATAAATTATGCGTGCCTAAAGAAAATGGTGGACTAGGCTTTAAGGACCTTATTGATTTTAACACGACGATACTTGGAAAGCAATTTTGGAGGCTGATTGAGAAGCCAAATACTCTTTTTTCAAGAGTCTTCAAAGTACGGTACTACAGGAATGCTTCACTCCTGGAACCAATCCGTTCATACTCCCCGTCATATGGCTGGAGGAGTATTATTTCTGTTAGATCTTTGGTTTGTAAAGGACTAATTAAAAGGGTGGAAATAGGTTCTTCTATTTCAGTATGGAATGATCCTTGGATCCCAGCCACTTGCCCAAGACCAGCAAACAAAAACCTTCAAAACAGTTACCCGGACCTCACAGTGGATTCCCTCATTAACTCGGAATCCCGAACATGGAATTTACATGCAATCAGGGCTTTGGTGGATCCTCATGATGTAAAAATTATTGAAAGTATTCCATTAAGTAGAAATCAGATGGAAGATAGGTTTGGATGGCATTTCACTAACAATGGGAAATATTCGGTACAATCAGGTTATCAAGTGGAAGGGGTCTATCCTGATAAGAAAAAACCACCAGAATTTTATGGTCTCACAGTGGATATACTAAAAGCTTTCTGCTGGAAAGTGTGGTGCCCTCCGAAGATAAAGCATTTCTTATGGCAACTCCTTTCAGGTTGTATAGCAGTAATGAAAAACCTAAAAGCGAGAGGATTACAAGGGGATATATGTTGTGCTCGATGCGGAGATCCAGAGGAATCAATAAACCATGCGTGTTTTGAATGTCCTCCAGCACGTCAAGTGTGGGCACTATCGAAGATACCATCGTATCCCAATATTTTTCCTTTTAGTTCTTTTTTCGCTAACATGGATCATCTTTTTTGGAGAGTAAATCCAAAGATGGATGGATGCCCACCAATTTGCATGGATATTTGGTATATATGGAAAGGTTGGAACAATAAAGTGTTTGGCAATCTGGATATTGATCCAAGGGAAACACTTAAAATAGCAGAATTGGAATCAACACTTTGGGCTGAGGCACATGTAGTAAATGATCAAACGAGGGGGCATCAGGTACAGACCAGACCCACACTAGCGACTCCAGGACGATGGTGCTTCATAGATGGTTCATGGAAAGATAAGGATCTATTTTCAGGGCAAGGCTGGTATGGCACTTTACCACGTTTTGATGGTTTATTAGGGGCAAGGAATGTAAGGGCATGTCTTTCACCTCTTCATTCGGAGGTGGAGGCATTAATTTGGGCAATGGAATGTATGAAGAATTTAAGACAGTTTCAGGTTACGTTTGCAAAAGAATGTTCTCAATTGGTGAAGATGGTTTCGGAACCAGAAGAATGACTAGCATTTGAAAGTTACCTGGAAGACATTAAGATTTTAGAAAGAAGCTTCCTCCACTCATGCATCGTTCATGTACCTCGGACGGAGAACCTAGAGGCGGATGGCTTAGCACGCAGTGCTAGGAAACAACCGTCTTTCGTCGTTCACATGGATGCGGAGTTACCGATTTGGTTTACAGAGTCAACATGAGTCTGTAAATGTTTGTTGTCAAAAGAAAAAATCAAATTTGGTTTGTTTTCTGAAATTGAAAATAATTTTTTTTTCAAAATTAAGTTCTTATAAATTTAAAGTTTTCTCCATAATTTAGTTATTTTCTTTCTTAAAATTTAAAACAAAAATAGAAATTTTAAGATTTTTATTAGATTTTGAAGGTTTTTAAAATTTTTGTTGAAACTTATTAATATTTTTGATTAAAATAAAACATTTTGAGTATTAAAATAGGCACAATTTTAAAATTTTGTGTATTAAAATGGGCAAAATATTTAATTAAAGTATTAAACTGGGTAAAAAAAATTAGATAATAAAAACCTTAACAGAATTTAGTTGGAGTATATTTGCGGATTTTTTATTACAAAACATGTATTGATCATTTAACCATTAATCTGTAATGGTTTCAATATCTCTTTTTTCACCACCCTTTGCAAATGTATCATGTCTAACCAAATGACTTGTTGCTTCACTATCACTTAACCATGCTTTTTCTTCAAAATTTTGCTGAACATTATATGATGTTTTCTTCTTCTAAACCACATCACATGTTATTATAATGCCAAGATTAAGAACAATCAGCTACAAAACCATGTTTTTTCTTCAAAAAATCAGTTACAATAAAAAAAGATTAAGGAAAATCACTGAAAAATACACTTCTGAGTGTCCCATGTCATATAGTAGTCTTATGAGGTAATTTCACTTTTGGCCTGAAAAGTACTTACAATATGGTCACAAATCCGACCTAGAATCCTTAAAATTTATGTTGCATTGTAATACTGCAAAACTTTGTTTTTCATTCCCTTAGAAGTTACTCACATAAAAATGAATATAAAACTGTATCAAATAGATAAACTATAGTTTCGATAAGAGTGGATATTGAGTGTAGTTACTTGATAACATAAGCTATAAAAGTATTACGGAGAACCAAAATGCATAACCCAATTAAAATTGTTTTTACTCGAGTATTATGTTTAGCTAGCAACGGAGTAACATCTTCATCTTTAAAATGACTTAATATCCTTTAGTTTTATTCAAATTATGTCTACTCTAAATCATATGTCAATTTTACTTGTTAAATTTTATGAAACATTGAATACAAGGTGAAATAGTGAAATTATGTCAACCACATCAATTATTTAACATGTTAAGTTTTCTAAGCATGGACATATAGACATGTCAATTAGGGCCGAAGCCCGTAGCCCGAGCCCGCCTAGCCCTAAAAATTACCGGGTTTGGGCTTAGCTTTATAAACCCAAAAAAAATTGGGCCTTTCGGGCTAAGCCCATTTGGGCTTTGGGTATTTTGGGCTTAAGTCCGTTTGGGCTAGGGCCGGCCCGAAAACCCGAAATTTATATTTTAGCGTAAATATTATCCTTCTTTCTTGTAATCGAAACTATTATTAGTATTGATATATTATTTTAATATTTTTATCCAAACTCTAATAAAGCAAATATAAAAGTTGTTAATGCACTTTATTGTTTCATCATTACAAGTGTTACATTTTAAATTTTACAAAAGTACATTCTTCTTTCATGTACAACATGTTTTTATTTTCAAAATATAAAGTATAAAACGTTTGACCATGTTTATCATAAATTTTGTTCTCTTATATTTTTTGTTTTAATTGATATTTGATTATTTAAATCTTATTAAATTTGGTTTGTGTATAAAATGTTTTTAAAGCATACGAAAAAATAAAAAAATTGTGATAGACAAGAAAATTTTAAACTCACTTTATACTTTTTTTATTTTTTAAAAATGAAACTCTTTTTTTAATGAAAATTCACATGTATTAAAACGATGGAAGTGACAATGACAAATTATTTTTCGAAAAGCCCACAAAAGCCCGAAAAGCCCTATAGCCCTATAAGGGTCGGGCCGGGCTTTGAATTCTAGGCCCAAATTATTTTCGGGCCGGGCCGGGCCGGGCTCAAATATTTACGGGCTTAGCGGGTTTGGGCCGGGCCGGACCGGGCCAGCCCGAATTGACACCCCTATGGACATATAGTAAGATTATGCCAATTACACCAACTAATATCTGTGAACGTTGTGACTTGATTGTAGTTTTCCAAATTAACATGTGATATCATTAGTCAAAGTTTGAATCCAATTTTATCACAACGATAATGAAAGAAAACTACAATAACCATTTTTCAATATATAAAGTTTCAATCTATACATTTGTTACATCTTTTTCAAAAACCTAAACTATCAGCTGGCTTCTTTAGTATAGAGAGAAGGAAAATGCACAATCTATACACTTTAGTAAATGTTTCAGCAAAAAAAAAGTGCACAAGTGTTGTTCAGTAGTTTAATAATTTCCTTATCTTTACATATTAAAATTTAGCCTTCACTGCGAGAAAAAAAAAAAGTAAATAGTGACACACTTTGGAGCATTCTATTAAGGTGTGGCTAGTTAATTTCACCAGCTAGAAATTGTAGTCTTGGACCATCATTGAGAGCATAAAGAAGTGATGTAAGAAAAATACCTTATGTATTTCTCCTTTAACAGTGAAATCACCATCAATTGGAACTATTTTACATACACGAGGACCAGCCCGAAAAGCCTCCCCATATGTACCTTCACCAATCTTGACAATGCTTTTTGGTTCACTGCAAGGTTGAGTCATGGTTATAATCAGTTCATATTAAACACATAAAACAGTATATCACACTTCTCAACCAGGGTTTACCAAAGAGTCAACCAAAATGCAGAACATTCTTAAATAGGACACTGTAGCACTAGACAAAGACCGAGTACTAGAACATAAAAAAATCATCTCTAGGTCCATACCAAAATTTAGAGAATACTTCTATGAAGTTTGATAGTTGCATCTGTCCACATGCGGACAATAGATCAAGACATGGATTCTTGTCAAAAGCAAGAAGCATAAGAATTACCTTGGAGAAAATTTCTAAGAGCATGGTTTCTAATCTACATAGCAGTTTTCGTCGTCACATGTTCTGTCCAAAAGAAAAAGAAAAAGAGCAAATTAGTTTGAATCAAAGAAAAAACAACTTTTATTTCAAGTTATGATGTAATTTTTTTTAAAGTTAAGATTCCAAAATATAACCATAATACAAACAATACTATAACATATTTTATCAAACCCTAAACCAAAGACTACCATTACTCAATCTACATTCACTAATATATGTTAAGAAAAATTCAATTTTTGAAAATCTAAACTTACGTCATTTAGAAATGTTTATTATTACATGATTTCGATTTTCTCCTATCAAATTTTTTTTATAAAATTTATAAATTACTTTTAAGATCTAATACATGAAAAAAATTTCCACTGGAAGACTTCACTTTAGGCGGAAAACCTAAATTCTACTAAAATTTAGGAGGTGACATGTGTGAAGTCTTCTAGTAAGTCTTCTAGTGCATTATATGTCATAAGACTTCTTGGGAAGTCTTCCAAACCCTAACTCAATCAAATAACTAACTAAATAACAAAAAAACAATTCATTAAACTTATAATCAACTTATAAAGCGTTTCATATACACAAACTAAACACATGTGGGTCAAATTTCTTTTTTTTGAAAAAAAAAGTTTAAGATTCCAAAAGCTAACCTAAAAATACAAACAATACTATAACATATGTTACCAAACCCTAAACCAAAGACTATCATGATTCAATTTACATTCACTCATCTATGTTGAAAACAATTCAATTTTAGTAAATATAAATTTACATTATTTAGAAATGTTTATAATCACACGATTTCAATTTTTCCCCATCAAAATATTTTTTTATAAAATTTACAAATTATTCTAAAGATCTAATACATGAGAATACTTCCCGAGAAGTCTTCTCATATAAGACTTTTCGATAATTCTTCTCATAGAAGACTTGCGGAGAAGACTTCACTAACCACAGAGAAGACTTCACAGAGAAGTGCAAACATGTTTTTTGTTTGGTCATAAGGGGCATGTTGAAATTTCACTAGCATTTTAGGTTAGGTTTGCATTATTCAATTTGGGGTATAGTTTTGCATTTAAAATCATGTTTTGTGTCATTTTGGCAAATTCCCCATCAATATTCATCCATATATTATTTTTTTAAAAACCAGCTTATATTAGAATATACTCATGTGATTCCATAACTAAGGAGCATATCCCATTTCTGATCAAAATTATAGACTATCTGTATAATATACTAGGGATTGGCCTGCCCTACGGGTGGGGTAGCAAATTCAAATATTACAGAAATTATCATTAGATATAATGGGTATTTTGAAATTTAGCATACTTTAAAATTAAGTTGGTCTTGGTCTTAATTTTCATTTAGGTTTTGTTATTAAGACCAAAAGCACCTTAGATTTGTTATTTAGGCAGTTACTTACATTATTGCCAGACCATATTCAAAACTGAGAAATACCTATTTTCTGTAAAAGACCTTGAAGCATGGGAACCAATTCTATTCTTTGTAGGGGTTAGAGTATGTAAAATTTCTCCTAATTTATATATTCTATTATGGTAGAAATTATGATCTGTAGATGGAGATTGTGGAAAACAACAAAGCCACACAGATTTATATGAACTTATAGTTATCATTAATTACATTAGATATCTTAAGTCATTGCACAGGAGAACACTTTAGCTTAATCTCAATAAAAAATCTTCTTCCTCAACTTCTTACATCACTGATGAGTAAATCATGTCTCCCTCTTTTATTTTTAGGGATAATTCTTTAGTTGTATGTAATTAGGATCGAGAGATCACCTAAACAGTACCAACAAATGACATGTGATATGAATAAGAAAAATAGTCTTCCAGCAAAAAAGATATAAAACTAAAACATTTTAACTAAAGCAGAAGAAAGAAAAATTGTATACTTGGTAATCTGGTCACCTAGAAAGATTTTGATGTCACCTGAGGATTATCAAGCAAGATTCAGATTAGAATAAGATCCATGAACCATAAAAGCAGCTTACAAATCTATGAAAAGCTGTAAAATCTATGAAAAGCTCCGAAGCCTCATAAAATACATAAATATAATAATATTTTAGTTGCAACTTGGCTTTTTACTTATCAATTTTTTTCATTGAAAAAATATGTACATATGAATACATATAAACAAAATAAAACTAAAAAATAAGAAATAAAACTATACACCCACATGTAGTTCCAAATACACAAAAAACATAAACTTGCTTAGATCTTGCAAGATAATGTGACATCATGTTCCCGTCATGAGTAGCAGAAAACAAAAGTAAGAACTATAAAAGCAACAAACATGGTACAAACTCCACAAAGTTAAGAATAGCAAATGATATAAAATTGTCTGTAATTCACTAAAACTAAGATGCGTAAGAGCACAATCATAAGCTTGAAATTACCATGATTCTGTAGGATGCATCTATCCACATACTCTACTCTCCCCGAACTTCAGACTAATTTGTGCTGATCAAAAGAACAACATACATCGAATTATTAAACACGTGGTCTAAAAGAAATTAAATCTCCAAAATAAACATGGATAAAGTAAAAAAATACCTTGATCTTAAGTATGAGAAGCTCTTTCAACAAAAAGACAGAAACCAGTAGTTAGTACTCAACTACAAATAAAATCGTAAACTAAAAACACATGCCTTTTATTACTGCACATTCATGAATTAAAATGCAAAATTTACCCAAATCTCTCCACCAGACCTAAACTCCACAAGTTTTCAGCTTCTAACTCTCCAAGCTTGACCTGAAAAAGGAAAAGAAGGTAATCAATTATAGGGATGACGAAATGGGAAGCAATGGATATCCAATAAATTAAAAACAAAAGCAAGCATATGGTTTCACCTCAACATCATCCAAATCAATATCAACTTCTTTGTCTAGGAACTAACCTTTGACATTTGGTCTTTCAAGAAACGTATATTTCGTTCCATCTCTCCAAATTTTTATATCTTCATACATATCAACAATGAGTGAGGATAAATATCCACTAAATATACTGAAAGAGATATGAACTTACCTGAGCAGCATACGTCCTTTGAAATGGGCTCTTCTCAGAATTAAGCTGAGATCACAATCAAAGAGGAATTCACAAATATTGTTCCAGCGATCAGAAAGCTCAAGTCAGATCGCAATTAAAGAGCAAAGTTCAAAGAAAACATCAAACACAAACTGATTACAATGGACAATCATATAGCTGGTAGAGAGATGATCAAATAGAGAGATGGAGAGCCTCACAAAATCTGATGAGACGCAAACAAATACATAAACAAATGGAATAAAAATCAACAAACAAAAGAGAATTCGAAAATATCTCCCAACGAATTCAGATGATTGAATTGATCAGTTTCACGGTAGAGGGCGTACCTTTTTATACTCTAAAATTCATAGAAAGGGAGTAAAGGGAGATGCATTCATTTATGAATCGTGTGAGGAGTGGGTCGAAAGAGTTAAGATCTTGTTAATGATGTTGAATCAATGCAACTCATAACGCCTGCGAGGAGATGAATCAAAAACGAAGCAACACGAACCGACATATACACAATGATTACTCACTAATCAGAGCTCAGTGGAGACGACGACCCTAAAAATGGCTGGCTTTACGTTAACAAAGAGAAGACACCTAATGGGCCAATATTATATTAGGTTTCAGACCAATCTAATAGACTATAAACACTACAAGAAAACATTGAGTTTGCAACTACAATATTAGTCACTAAATGGTTGTAAATAAGAATTTCGTAACTCATTTGTAACTACCTTGTACGGTTAGAAAAGCTTCGTCGCAAATAGAAATGGTTGCAAATCCGTTGATAATTTGCAACTAATTTGCAACTACGAAACTTAGTGGTACATTAGCCAGGTTGCAAATATTTATATTGTTGTTACCAATTAGCAACTAATTTATTTCACAAAATGTTTATCGCTAATTAGCTACTACTTTGGTTAATGCAGTCCTAATTTAGTCACAAATATTAATAACATATAAGCAACTGTATAATATTAGGTAGTCTCAATTAAGTCACAAAATATAGTGACTATTTTGCAACTGCATTGTTATAAGTAGAGCGACTGATTTGCAACTACACACTTTTGAGAGTTGCAAAATTGTCACAAAATATAATGACTGATTTGCAACTATATTATTTGTAATGTTGTGGCAATATAGTTGGGATTATGCTGACTGATTTGTAACAACATTATTTGTATATTTAGTTGCTAAATTATAATCTGAAAGTAGAATATTAATAAAATCTAGTTTTGATACTAATTTTGGAACATCCATTGAATTCCTTAAACTTTAAAATACAAAATACTTAAGATTTTTGTTTTATACAAATGGCAACTACTTATCTTTGCCAACCCAAAAAGGAGTTATGAACTACTTATCATTGGCAACCAAAAAAAGAAATCATAAACTACTTATCTTTGCCAACCAAAAAAAGAAATCATAAACTACTTATCTTTGCCAACCAAAAAAAGAAATCATAAACTACTTATCTTTGCCAACCAAAAAAAGAAATCATAAACTACTTATCTTTGCCAACCAAAAAAAGAAATCATAAACTACTTATCTTTGCCAACCAAAAAAAGAAATCATAAACTACTTATCTTTGCCAACCAAAAAAAGAAATCATAAACTACTTATCTTTGCCAACCAAAAAAAGAAATCATAAACTACTTATCTTTGCCAACCAAAAAAGAACTTATTAACTACTTATGGCATAGGAGTAGTTGTCGCAGATGCAGACGCTGCGATCATAAACTCCGAGAATGATGGGTCTTTACCTTGCATATAGGTGAGCAGCATCTTCAAAGTATTGATCTGGCTTTGATGCTCTGCATCTCGAGCTGCTGTTTCAGCATCACGTCGAGCATTGGCTGCTGCGGTTTCAGCATCACGTCGAGTATTTGCCGCTGCTTGCTCTTCAATTAGACGTTGAGAAGCTTCAAGTTGTTGTTGCAAGTGTGCAAATGCAGAAGAAGTTGAAGTTCCAGGACCTCCTTTTCTCTTTTTGTTGCCATATAGTGGAAGAAGGCTACCAAGTCCATACTCATGTCCTCTCATATCCAAAGTAGTAGTCTGAAAATAATGAAATCTTTCACTTATTAATAGCTAACAAAACTTTATTAAAAACTTTACAATGGTTTATATGGTTTACCTCAAGAAAGATCTCATTCATTTCAGCTGGTGAAAGCTCAGGAATGTAAGAACTATCACCACCATTCACACACACGTCTTGTTCAACCTGGGACATCTTCTCATCTAATTTCTTTTCATAAGCTTGGGCGATCTGCTCAGCCTTCAGATCACTAAATGTCCCATCAGCCTTAGTATGAGTCTTTAAAAACACTTCTCCAATACTGACAGGTCTGCCCAATTCTGCTTCCTACAATTATAAAATGAACTTGAAACAGAAAAATATGAAACCTTATAATTTACAATGTTATTGTTCATGTATGTTACCATATTTTGCTGAATCCGTAAGAAGGACATTTGTCCTGCGAAGTGCTTGAATGGCCCAAGTCCACCACGGTCAGAGTTCCTACTGTTTGATGCGGTTTCACTCTTTTTCTTGGCTGCATCAGTGGCCCAGTAAGCGCACATTTTTTTCCACAATGTATCTCCAATCCAAGCTGGTCGTATGCCTTTCCTCTTTGCTTGACACACCATTCCTTTCATCCGATTAAGACAGATGATTTCAAACTCATCTCGTACAAGTGTGGTGATCGAGCGATCCCAGTGGTGTCCTTGCTACACATCAACAAATTTGTTTGTAAGTAGTAAGCAAATCTGACATAAAAATCTGTTAATAATATAATACCGCAAAGTCTTCAAAATAGGGACGTTGGATGTCAGGAGGCGTTACTGTCCAGCAGTAATACGCATCATCAAACTTAGCTTTCAAGAGCTTTGAGATTTTTC
>NC_027756.1:28028483-28055594 GCF_000695525.1 Brassica oleracea var. oleracea
GTGGTTGCCCTTTAGTTGCCTTATTGCTACTACGTTGCGACTTCGCAATAGAATTGCAAATATGTCTCAAAAGCTTGACAATAAATCAACTCATTTACAACCACGAAATTTGGTTATACATTTGCAACTTATTTAAGACGTTTTCATTGTAGTTGCAAAACTGTTGCAAATTCGTTAAAGATGGGTTACATATATTTGCAACTAAAGACTGTAGTTGCAGAAATAGTTACCATATTGATGTTTTCTTGTAGTGAAACCTAACTAACTCGTGTAAAAGCCAAACCAAACGAATCCGAGTTTATTGTTGTATGAGGAAAACACGTGTCATTCCCTCGTCTCTCTATTTAATGACGTGGAACGCTGAGAAGAGAGGAAATTTTTATGATATATATACTAGTGTCGGTCCAGACTACACCCGAGTTTTTTGTAATTTTAATTTTAATTATATATTTTGTATGTTTATTTTAATTATAAATTTTATAATATATAATAAAAATATAAGTAGCTAGAGACAAATATACACTAATTTAAAATTATTCATTGATTTTGTCTTAAGCAATTCAAAACTTTTAGTTTCCAATTTTTTTTGTTATTGGAAACTATATATAAGGTGCAAAACAGAATGAACAAAAATTAACCAAATTTTAGTTATTGTTTTTAATTGGTTGAATTGTAGACATATTTCAAATCAATTAAAACTATTTATAACTTTGTTTCCAATTAGTCTCTAAGTAATTTATGGTATAATTGGTAATGAGACTGTTGAGGTTTTGTGGTTACGTAAATCCATAAAAGCCAAAAAATTACCAATCAATTCTTTGAGATTATAGAAATCTATAAAGCCTTAAGAGCCCATTTTTAGAAGAAGCTGTTTTTTGTTCAAATTTTTCTACAGCCATTTTTTAAAGATTTTAAAGCTTTTTTCTTCACTTAAAAAAACATGGGTAACTAATTTTGTTTTGTTTTTTTTTGTCCATTTTTGACCAAAAAGTCAAAAAATAAATATAATTATTGATAAATTAATTATAATTAATAAGTTAGGTTTTTAACATGAGGAAAAGGTCATAGCCTACTATCATTAAACATTAATTTGTTAAAGCCTAAAAATAATTGTATGTGGTAATTAAAAACATTTATGAAAGATTAAATTATTATTTGTATAATAAATAAATAAAATATATTTTTTGATAAATTTTAACTGATTTCTTGTTTAAAACTATTCCACATATTTTATAGACTTGTATAAATAAAAAAAAGTAGATAGAAAGAAGTAGATAATATATTTTGGGAATGAATCATAAATATATATTTATAACAGTCAGAGCTTCTAAAACCTTTGATGCCAATCAAGTTTCAAAACTTTCTAAAGTAATAGTTACCGGTTTCAAAGCTAAAATATCTTCAGACACAAATCTAGAATCAAATCATAAAGCGAAAGTCATTACCAATCAGATCTTTAATGGACTCTACCCCATAAATTTACAACCCTATATATTTTTATGTTTTTATTTTCTTAAATCAACTGTTTAAAAATTGTAATATTTTCTATATCAAAAAACTTACAACTACATCACCAAAAATTACAGACTGAGTTCTTACAACAAAATTTATGCATTTACAACAAAATTTATGCATTTACAACGCAATTAATGGGATCCATTGTTGTTATGAAATTATTTTTGGTGATGAAATACTAAAGAATTCAAAAATAATGTTTACTAATTCAAAAATACGTATTCAAAATTTTGTTAGAGTATTTCAAACAATTTCTGAATTATTCTATTTTGCATATATGATTATTATATATTTATATCTATAAAACAAAATAATTTGATCATAGAATATCAAAAAAATAAAATTATATGAACATATGTTATTGCAAAAAAAAATATAAATCAACAAAATACATACTAAACTTACAAGGATTACTTTACTAAAAGTAAGATATTGTCTTTTATTTCTAATCAAGGAAAATTGCCAAAACTACCACATTCATAATATCACTTTTCATGTTTACCTCAACCACTTTTACCCTCACCATTAAAGAAGGAAAAAAACATTTATAACCCTACGGTTAACTAATCTAGACTTTAGGTTTAGAGTTAATGGGTGGAGTAAGAGTTTTGGAATGTGGAGTTTATGATTTTAATAAATATATAAATAAATACTTAATTTAATAAAAAAATAGTTTTAAAAAAAATTCGAATTTCATAAAGAATTTTGAAAAAACAATTCAAAAAATAAAATAAGAAGTTCAATTTTTTAAAAGTATAATTTGAAAACATAAAAAAAAATTATTATTTTTTATTTTTTTTGGGAAATTCTCCTAAATAGACCATTTTCAAGTTTTGGTCACAAAAATATAGCACAAGAAGCAAAATGACCAAAATGTTTCATTTAATAGGTGAAATGACCCTAATACCCTAGATATATAAAAAATAAAAATAAATAATTTTTTTTATAGTTTAAGATTATATGTTTTTTAATTGTGAACTTTTTTATAAATTTTTTTTTTATAAATATTTTTTTTTTGAATTTTTTTTTCGAATTTTTTATTTATTTATTTTTCAAATTTTATTTTTGTAATTCGAAAATACTTTTTGAAACTATTTTAAAAAATTTTATATTCAAATTTTTAATTTTAATTTTTTATTTTATAAAATTTTAAACCCCAATCTCAAATCTCCACCCCTTAACTCTAAACCATAAGGTTTGGATTAGTTAACCCTAAGGCTATAAAAATATATTTACCTCTTTAATAATACATTTTGGTTATTTTGATCCTTAGAATCTATTTTTGTGACCAAAACTTTTTTAGTTATATCCTAGGGTATTTCTCTTTTTTTAATTTAAGTAATTATTCATTATATATATATATGTGTGTGTGTAGAGTAAGTGTATAAAAATCTTTTGCCTCTTAGTGAAGAAAATATTTTTGAAAATGTCTCTTTATTGGTGGTAAACATGAATAATGGTACCAACAATGTGGTAAACATGAAAATTCTCATATAATCAATGCAATACATCCCCAAAAATATTTCAATTTTATTCACAAATTCAAAATAAATATATTAAACATCTAGTGGTATAGTAAAACTAGAAAATGACATTCCTAATGATTTTTTCCATCTAAATTTCAATATTTAATTTTTTTTAAAAAGAGGTGTTAAAAAAAATTTAAAAAGAGAAATTAGGTTCTATATACATTAAAAACCATAATTAGGAAACTACACTAAGCACTATTCAACTTTCCAAAACTCAAATAATACCCCTAGTTTCATAGTTCTCTCTTTTCTCCTATCCTAGCCATTTCTCATCTTCTCTTCTATTCCTCTTTCATCTCCTCTCTCTTACGGATCATATTTCATGTTCTTGATAATTATAGTTTTGATTTACAATTAAATTTGATTTCCCAACCGAAGCAAGATCCGATTTTACTCTTATTCATTGACACCATAAATGCTAATCTCATCATCTCCTACCAATACCACCACTTTCTCTTTCTAATAACTACCACTTTCAATATCCAATCCCAATAGCAATTTTTTGTTGTGGTTTTGTCCCGACGTGGTTGGAGGACTTACCGGTTTTGGCAGGTTCGTCAACCATGGTTCATGTGGTGTGGTTGATCAAGAGTTTGTGAATCTGTTTTTTTATTTAGATAACATATATTTTAGTCAGAATTTTATCAGTTACCTAATATTGCTTATGTTTAAACGGATTCTTAGTTTTATAGTGTCACTTAGGAGACATGATTTGTTAGTTGTTACGAACATATACATCTAATTGATAAATGTTTGATGAGATGTAACGAAATAGTTATCATTAGCTGATACATGGTTTATTGATCGATACATGAATTGTTAATTGCTACAAACAGATTGATGTTAGTTGATAAATGATTGATAATATGTCAAATAGTTTTCATTAATTGATACATATTTTAGTAATCAACACATGGTTTGTTAGCTGATACATTTGTTTGATACATAGTTTGTTAGTTCATAAATGGATTGTTATCTGATATGTGATTTATCTTAGTTGATATATCATTGGATACCAAATAACGAATATTCATATTCATACATATGTTGAAAACTTATTCTCAATCATCTTTATAGTCTTTTTTTTAAAACGTCTGAACTCAATTAAGAGATGGTACATTGTTTTGTGAACATGGGAAAGATAACACAAAACAAAGAAGATAAGACAAAACTCAAAGCAAAACACCATGGCCAACAAGCTAATCTTAAGGGAAAGATCTAAAAGTTGTTGGATGAAGCTTCACTCTAAATTTTGTTGTGCAGCCACGCCGGTCCACCAAGCGCCAGATAAGATTGAAACCTGCTGTCAAGCAGCACACTTCTGGCAATATCACGAACATTTGTTGCTGGAACTTGCTGCTCAAAAAGAACAGAACTAAAACCACGACGCAAATAATCAATTTTGTTCAAAAGAGCGCGATATCTAAGACACAACAGAGCATTGAAAATTGCTTTAAAGGCTTCATGTAAGTCCAAACTAATGATGATGACCTGACCCGAGGAGTCTCCATATAGTTTTAAAGAGCGTAAAAATTAGACATTTCGGTGAGATTTTCTCGACATAAGAGTAGTCTATCATCGACGAACAAGAGATGTTGCACTGATGGGCACCTTCTGGATAGTTTCATTCTGTTGACTTCACCTCTAGCTTCAGCTCTGTTCATGGCATGTACGAGAGCTTCTGCACACAAAATGAAGATGAAAGGGGAAAGAAGGTTTCCCTGTCATATACCTCGTTCTGGTGTGATGTGTCCGTGTGTATGTCCATTCAATAGCACAGGGTAAGAGACTGGTTGTATACATCTCATGATCCAGCCAGTCTATTGAAACCCATCTTGAGAAATAAAGATTCCAGAAAATCCCACTCAACTCGGGTTAATAGCAATGTAGTCCGCTTTGCAGCTTGGGTTAGTCCTCATCCCATGGATCATTTCATGTGCTATCAGGAGGTTATCTGAGATGAGTCTACCTGACATGAAAGCACCTTGCGTGGGGGAGACAATCTGTGGCAGAATGCTATTCAGTCTGGAACACAAGACATTTGAAATGATCTTGTATACAACAAAACACATGCTTATGGGACGCAAATCAGTCATTTTATTTGGGTTGGGCTTTTTTGGTAATAAGCATAGTTGCGTGAAGTTCCACTCTGTTGATAACTCCACCAGAAAATAAATTTTTGACCTCCTTCGTAACCTGAACTCCCGTGATGATCCAGAAATGTTGAAAGAATTTGTCTGTCATTCCATCAGCTCCAGGAGCACTATCGCTTTTGACTGCTTTCACTATCTTACGGATGTCATTATCCGAGACTGGCCTGGTAAGGTTTTGATTCATCATATCAGTAACTCTAGACGTAAAACCCTTCAGCAACTCTGATGGGTTTGTAGGTGACTGAAGACAGAAAGAGGTTTGAGAAGTACTCGACAGCAATATGTCCATTTTTATCTTCATCAAAATGCTCAATGCCATCTATATCAACCATCGAGATGATACTTTGTTCTTCATCTTTATAGTCAATTAAATGAAATTTTTATACTAAATAATGGTGAATATTTGTGTTGGTATCAAGCAATGTTTCAGCTAATGAAAAATCATGTAAGGAACTATGTATTAGCTAAGAGAGCATATTATCAAACAATATATCAATTAACAGATCATACATCAAACAATCTATCAGTTAGCGAACGAATGTATCAGCTAACAAATAAAGTATCCGCAACAAACCATGTTACCTGGTAAGCATAGTTTCCTAGTAAACATGATATGTACTAACATTTTATATAACATCTAAGTTAAAAATTAGAACGAGATGTACATTCCCGACTTGCTGAGACCCTAAAATTAATCACAATCCCTAACACCAAAAGCCTAATAGATAGATTCATAGATTGGGTATGGTGGCAAGGATGGGATGAGGAAGAGGAGGACGTCGGTCGTGGTTGGTGCCAAAACACTGATGTCAATGAAATAAAAGAAAGTGAGATTTGTGCCATAAAAATCTAAGATGAAGATTAGATGATGGAAAAAGAAATTGGAACATGAAAAAAGAGAATGGAGAGATGAAGAAAGAGAATGAGGACGAAGAAAGAGAATGGAGAGATGAAGAAAGAAAATAGCGATAACAGAAATGTAGAGACAAAATAGAAAATGAGGACAAAATGTTATATAGTGATTCAGGGTTTTGAAACACGTAAGGTATTTTTCTAATTTAGAAAGTTTTGATGTATATATAACTAATTATTTCTTAAAAAAATCACATGGTGCATTTAATAATTATTTCGCCCTCTGCATTTTATAAATGCGAATCAAATCTAATATGGATTTATGATCAGTGATAGACCTCGTTCGGAATATCAATATATTTCATTGAGAAACAACGAAAAGGTACGGATGCTCCTATCTTAAATGCGATTAAGCGTTTTACTGAAATTTGTATTTGTCACGTTTTTTTTTTATTAGAGTAAAACAATCAATTTGAGTTAATAAGCAAATCATAGAGTTCAATTTTGCATCTATGGCTTTGTGAAATGAGATATTATGGGTTGGAAAATTGCCATAAATATCATATTCATAGTACCACTTTTCATGTCTACACTAATCACTTTTACCCCTATGATTAACTATCTAGACTTAGGGTTTAGAGTTGAACGTGGGGTAATGTAGGTTTTTTGGAATATAAAATTTAGGATTCTAATAAATATATGAATAAATACTTAAAAAAAATAAAAAAAAAATAGTTTCAAACATAATTTTTGATTTTCAAAAAGAAAATTTGAAAAAAAAAATTCAAAAAATTAATAATTATGAAAAAATTTGAATTTGAAAAAGTATAATTCGAAAGCATATTTATTTATTTAAATAATGATTTATTATATATAGAAAGAACAAGAGTATAAGAGTTTTTTGTCACTTAACAAAGAAAATGTTTTTGAAAATGTTCTTTTAATAATGGTAAAGATAAAAAGTGCTAGCTAAACATGAAATTTTTCGGATGGATTTTCTAAAAGGGCCGAAAGGGATAACAAAAAACAACCCCCTCTCCCCCCCTCTAGTTTATTACTTTTAGAGTTAAAATACTTTATCTGTGTGGTGTTCGAATCTGTGGCTTACTAAAAAACAGTCAAATACATTAAAAATATCCGTTTTCCAGATTTCATCCCTTCCCTTCCCTTCTCCCACCGCCTCATTGCTATCTTCTACCTCCCCCGATTTTACGTCGGTGGATCTTCGTTCGTCAATGATTGGCTTCTCGCCGATTCGATTCTCGCGGCTCGTTCTTGTTCTTAATCATCTCTAAGAAGGTACACAAAAGGGTTTTATTTTGTTTACTGGATGATTGTGGAATCAAAAAGCATATTCGAATGCCTATTTTATTTTGCTGAATGGTTTTTCTCTTAACAGTAAAATAGTGAATGATGGATGAAAGCTCAGTGAGTAGCAGGATCAATGAAGCCGAAGCTGCTCACATCCAATTCAAAAACGGTCAGCAATCTCTTAAACCGGATGAAATCCAGGAAACCAAACAAGTTCAAGCTGAGGTTCAGAGGGATGATCCCGGTTCTCCTGATAGCTCCTTTGGCGTGATAGCTGATTTTCTAGACGGTAAGAATGTCAATGAGACAGAGAATGAACCATGTTCTGCTGATGACGTGGTTGAGGAGTTGACTGTTAAAACTTGTGAAGGATCGAGCATGGCCATAGTTGGTAGTTCAAGTAGTAGAGCTAGGTTAGAGATCAATCGCACTCAGTTTCTGCCTAGTAGCAGTTCTATGGATAAGAGGGAAGGTGACAAAGTAATAACAAGTATCTTGAGAAATGCAGGCAAGACCTCAACTGGTGATGTTGAACGAAACCCTGTACCGGTAGATGCATTGTCCCATGGAGGCATCAAGACGAAGATGTTGTCGCAGTCTGGTTTCTCTCAGTTTTTTGTTAAGAAAACCTTGAAGGGAAAGGGTGTCACTTTCAGAGGACCGCCGCTTAATAGATCCAAAGCTAGTAATGTGGATCAACAGTCTGTGGCTAGCCCTTTAGTAATATCGAACGATACTCCTGCGAAGGTTTCGGGCAGCACTCCTTTGGCGGTGGAGGCTTGTGACGTTTTGCCTTTAAAAGGCGGTAATCCATCTTCTTGTACTTCTAATCCTTCGGATAGTGGTTGTGGAGGTGAAGGTTTAAGTCTGAGAGATTGGTTGAAGTCAGAGCGTCAGGAAGTTAATAAAGCTGAATGTTTTCGTATCTTTAGGCAGATCGTGGAGCATGTGGATGATTCTCATTCCCAAGGAGTTGTTTTATCTGACCTACGTCCATCTTTGTTTAAAATTCTCAAGGAAAACGAGGTCAAGTATGTTGGTTCAGGTTTTCACTGGGAGTCTCCTGACAGCAACTTGAACAAAAATACTTTAAGTCAACCCGAGAAACCTCTTGTTAGAAGGCGGTTAGGAGATTCAGGATTTGCTTCTAGTCCCGGCGTCCCTGCAAAGAGGCACAAGTCAAGTGGACCAAGCTCTAGACAGTGGCCTATGTTTCAACGAGCCGGCGGCAACCTCAATATCCAAACTGAAAAAGATGTTGGCGCAACACAGGAGCTTCGTCTAAGATCGAGTCATCCTCAGTGTAGTCCATCTGCCCGTTCTTTTACGTCAATGAGTGAGCAGTTGGAGGAGAAATGGTATGCAAGTCCCGAGGAGCTCAGGGGCGAGACTCGTTCAGTCTCTTCAAACATTTATAGTTTGGGTATCCTTCTTTTCGAGGTATGGAGAAGTTTTTATTAATTTCACTTGAGGGTTGACATTCTATTGTAGCTTTTTGCCTGCAATTGTAAATATTTTTCGTTCTTGAATTGAAATTGAAATCGCATTGCCCCTTGCTTTGACATACTAGTATAAGTTTTTTCATGGGATAATGCTTTCTATAAGTGAGGCCGTAGCATGAGCGGGTCATGTTCGGTATCTCTCAATCTTATGCTATTTGCCAAACTTAAAGTTTTCTGTATACGTGTTACGGCTCCATTTTTAATTTCATTCATGTTACATGTTAACGATGTTCCTTTATCAGTACAGTTTCTAGTTGACATTATAGTTGACTTCTAGGCTCTTAGGTTAATGTTTTGATTCGGCTGTTGTTTTGTCAAGCGAATGATTCTAGTTGACATTCTTATATGGGTTTTTTTTTTTTTGCGCTCAGCTGCTTAGTCAATTTCAAAGTGAAAGAGCTCGTGAGGCTGTAATGTCTGATATCCGTCACCGGATTCTCCCGCCCAAATTTCTGTCAGAGAATCCAAAGGAAGCTGGGTTCTGTCTCTGGTTACTTCATCCAGAGCCTTCATGCCGACCATCAACCAGGCAATGCAAATTCTTTCGCTGCATTAATTTTCAAGTAATAAAAAAGCATGTTATCGAACTTTTGTATGCTTGATTATGTAGAAGGTTAAGGCCATGTTTCCAACTGGTGTTATTGGAAGATAGTCTTGTTGGTCATTCATTCTAAATGAAATGTAACTTGGAGGTGTTCTCCTGTCTGTAAACATAGGAAGATATTCTCGTTAATAATTTCAGATAGGATTATTTGGTTATACTCGGAATAATATAGTCTTTCTTGTATACGAGCTCCCCTTATGTGTTGATAATTTCTAAACTTTTGTAAATTCTATGTTGTTCTGTATCAGGGATATCCTGCAGTCTGAAGTGGTTAATGGAATTCCAGATTTATATGCTGAAGGTTTGTCTTTAGCTATTGAACAAGAGGACACAGAGTCTGAACTGTTACAGCATTTCCTCGTTTTGTCCCAAGAGCAAATGCAGAAGCATGCTGGAAAGTTGATGGGAGAAATTGTGTCCTTAGAAGCAGATATTGAAGAAATTGTGAAGAGACGTTGTGCTATAAGTCCTCTGTCTGTGGGAGAAGCTTCTAGCTCATCGCTTGCTTCAAGTGTACCTGAAAAGAGACTGGTCACGAACATTAAACAGCTTGAAACTGCTTATTTCGGAGCAAGGATAGATGTTCATCTTCCTGAAGCACGTTATAGGTTACGCCCGGATAGAGATCTGCTAAGAAATCGTGATGAGAATGTTATATCAGAACAAGAAAATAGTGAGACGTGGAGCTCAGATGATCGCGTTGGAGCGTTCTTTGATGGATTATGCAAGTATGCTCGATATAGCAAGTTTGAAACACGAGGTGTTCTGAGGACAGGGGAGTTGAACAACACTTCAAATGTGATTTGTTCTCTGGGTTTTGATCGAGACGAAGATTATTTTGCTACGGCTGGTGTTTCAAAGAAAATCAAGATATTCGAGTTCAATTCCCTATTCAACGAATCTGTGGACATTCACTATCCAGCCGTGGAAATGTCAAATAGATCAAAGCTTAGCGGCGTTTGCTGGAACAACTATATCAGGAACTACTTAGCTTCCTCTGATTATGATGGTATCATCAAGGTAATCTGAACCATTTAAAGTGTTATTTGGATTGATTATCACTTGATTTTCCTTTTATCTAATGAATTCAAGTGTATTATGATGGATCCAGCTATGGGATGTGACAACAGGACAGGCCATTTCACATTTCATAGAGCACGAGAAGCGGGCCTGGTCTGTTGATTTCTCTGAAGCGTGTCCGACAAAATTAGCCAGTGGAAGCGATGATTGTTCTGTGAAGCTGTGGAACATCAACGAGGCATGCTCTTCTTTACCTCTACATGCATAGGCACATCATACTGCATATTTATAAATGAACAAACAGCACTTGGGGTTACTCTGTTGTTGTTACATCCATCTGTTCAGCTTTGTAGCTAATACGCAATCTTCTTGCTTGAATGTGCAGAGGAACTGCTTAGGAACGATCAGGAACATTGCAAACGTTTGTTGTGTGCAATTTTCTCCACAGTCCTCTCATCTGCTAGCCTTTGGATCATCAGATTTCAGAACATACTGCTACGATACACGGAATTTAAGAACTCCTTGGTGCATACTGTCAGGACACAACAAAGCAGTTAGCTACGCCAAATTCTTGGATAGTGAAACCCTTGTCACAGCATCAACTGATAACACGTTAAAGCTTTGGGATCTTAAGAAAACCACTCACGGTGGCCTCTCCACAAATGCTTGCAGCTTAACTTTTGGTGGCCATACAAACGAGAAGGTAGCTAATGCTGACACTTTGTTAATCCTTATTAATGTTCCTCTTTGTTCTTTGTGGTTGATTTGTCATCTTCCTGTCTGTTTTCAGAACTTTGTTGGTTTGTCTACTGCCGATGGATATATAGCTTGTGGCTCTGAGACAAATGAGGTATGACCTAAAACTTGGGAACACAATGAGATTCCTACAGAACTTTTTGTTCCAAATTATAAATACATGTTGATAGTTTGATACATCAACTTAATCATTAGCTCCAGAGTTTACGTATTCCCTATGCAGATAGAGTTCCATGTGAATGGAGGAACTAATCTGTTGCTAGTGACATTAGTAAAATAATTTCATATTTTATCTGTTTAGTGATCTCTCTGAGTAAAACAAATGGTGTTCCTTGTTTTTTTTCGTTGCTAAGGTTTATGCATATCACCGGTCTCTTCCAATGCCCATTACCGCGTACAAGTTTGGTTCGATTGATCCTATATCAGGAAAGGAGATTGAGGAAGACAACAACCTATTTGTTTCAAGCGTTTGCTGGAGAAAAAGGTCAAATATGGTTGTTTCAGCTAGCTCAAATGGGTCTATCAAAGTTCTACAGCTGGTTTGAAATCATTACCTACAAAAGAAGCCTATGTAAATCTTCTTTCACCTGGAGAGCCCCTTTGGTTTTAGGGTAGAAACAAAGAACCATCAACCCAAGACTGGACAAAACAATCGTACTACGGAGTTTGTGGAGAAGGTTGAGATGATGAACACAGAAGAGATATGATCAGTAACTCAATCCTATGTACAGTGTTGGTTAGTAGGTGAGGTTTGGGTAATACAGGTGATGAGGATACGTAGTAAGGTAAGACCTTTTCTCGGTGGTGTTGCTAAGTTTTTTTATTTATTTATTTGCCCTCCTATAGTTTTGATACCAGATCTCACTTTTGTTATGTAAATTTGCCTTCCTATAGAGTATTAGACAATTATACTCTTTTGTTTTTGATGTGTATATACATACAGTAGTTGATATGAGCTTTTATCCTAAAGATGAATCTCATCCACCACTAAACGAAAGGATCTTTTTATTTTAAATTTTAATATATGAAAGGCAGTTCGAAAAAAAAAAACTAAAAGATCTTCAAAATTATTATTTTTGATTCTAAAGAATTTTTTTCTTCTTTTCGTAATGGACTTTTCTTCCGAATTTTGCTCAGTTTCATTGCATCTGGTGTTACTGTCAAAAGTACAAGACTCAAGAGTAAATATATACAAATCTTTGTGTCTGTTTTAAGGTCTCTTGCTCACTGAAGAAGGTGCTCCATCTTCTTGGTTATGACCTTTGTCTTTGGTATCTAAAGATTCTTTACTTTCTGCAACACAGAATGGAAAAATCCAGACTTTTTATCAAATCTTATTAGTGATGGCATAAAATCAGAGTGACATGGTTCATAATAGACCAGCTGTGGTCTATTGAAGGTAACCAGGACCACCTTTCGAATTTTGAGATTTCAAGTGAACGTACGAAACTTGGCTAATTTTACCATAGGCGATATGATATGTGAAACTAGTAATCATTATCTCGTTGAAAGGTTTTCTATCCATGCCCAAGAACACACACTATTATCGAAGAAAAACCAAAATAAAGAAGGTTAAAAAAGTGTCAGAATGGGCCGGCCATGTAATCGGCCCATAAATATTTTAAGTTGGAACCCTTTCCAAATATTACAAAACCCATCGCCGTCGTCTCCTCCGTTATCAAACAATCAATCCCTCATCGCCGTGTACGCTCCATTTCTTGAGCTATTCTATGATCTCGATCTCTTTCTAGTAACGCAAAGAACACAACTTTTACACTCGGTGAGTCTCCGTTTATACTCTTTGATGTTCTGCAATGAAAATAACAAATATACTCTTCGCTTCTCGTTCTAGCGGTATACCTATCGAACGGTTCTTGTTTTCTCCATATCCTTAAAAAAGCTCTATGGATCATTACTAGATTTTGGATTCTTAGCTTGGATTTTCGAAATCAACTAGTCAAGCAAATCTCTTGGTATAAGTGAAACAGTTGGAAGAAGCTTCTGTTTCATATGACATACTTAAGTCTTAACTTTTGTCCGAGTTTCATTTTGGTTCGGTGAGAGTAGTTGCAGATTCTTGGAATATTTTTTTTTTTATTAGAGTTGTCACAAATGTTTACTGATGTTTCATTTTCCTGATTAGTTTTGGTTATAATTCCATCAGGTTTTTGCGAAAAAATGGCGTTTGCTAGGGAAGCGAGACGACCCCTTGGAGTCTTTGTTTATAGTGCTAGTCGTAGGTTCGGTTGTGGAAATGAGTACTCTACTACTGTGGCAAGCAAATGGGAAAGTCTGTCTCAGTACAGGAGCTCTGTATCTTCTGGATACGCAAACCCTGTTCGTGGGTTTGGGAACTTGTTGAGGAGTTTTAGTTCGGAGGCGCCTGCTGTAGTTGACCAGATGAGCCTCATCAAGCAACTGAGGCAAAGAACTAGTGCTCCTATTAAGGATGTTAAGGCTTCTCTTGTTGAATGCAACTGGGACATTGGTAAGCATTGGCTTGGTGCACCTTTCTTTCTGTTTCATGTGCTCTCAAATGGCTGTTTTCGATTTTTGGCACAGAGGCTGCTCAAAAGGATTTGAGGAAGAGAGGCAAAGTACTGGCTTCCAAAAAGTCGTCACGGACAGCTGCAGAGGGTATGCTTGCGGTTGCCCAAAACGAAGGAAAGGTTGCTGTTATCGAACTCAACTGTGAGACAGACTTTGTGGCTAGAAACGACATCTTCCAGTACTTGGTTAGTGCCATTAGCTATTTCAATTGGGTTGCTTGCTTGCTTGATAATTAGCTTTCCATTTATGTTCTCTTCTAAAACCTACCATGTCTGCAGGCTTTAGCTATGGCAAAACGTGCTTTGCTGGTTGAAAACAGTTCTCAGCAAGTTTCTGGTGTTTTCCCCTTTGGCCCTGATCTTTTTGAGGTCAGTTGTTAGATGCCCTCACCTGTTATATATCTTATGCCCTTCACAATTTGGAGATATTGATATCACATATAATGCCATTCAGGAGTTGAAGCTCAATCTCGACCATCCAAAAGTGAACGGCGAAACCACAGTTTCAAACGCTGCTACAGAAGTAGCGGCAATTATGGGAGAGAACGTCAAGTTTAGGAGAGGTTTCGTAATGTCAAAATCTTCAGCAGGCGTCCTCTCTGCATATCTCCACACAAGTCCCCAACCAGGTACCAAAAAAACTGTTAAAATGTAGTTAGTTTCCTTGTCGTTAGTTACTAATCTCTTTTTTCATGATTCATCTCTTAACTTTTGATTTTATGGTATCAAAAATCTTAATAGGGTTGGGTCGTATAGCTGGGATTGTATCTCTCGAAGTAGAAGGTGGAAACACTCAACTAGAGGCTGTTCAACGTGTAGGCTCAGAGCTGGCCATGCATGTTGTAGCAGCAAAGCCTTTATTTTTAAGCAAAGACCTTGTTTCTTCTGAAGCATTAGCAAACGAACGGGAGATTCTCAAGTCTCAGGTCAACCTTCACTCCATTGAGCTGTAGTTTGCAAACAGACATTACATAACTGAGTTCCAAAAACTGTCTTATTAACAGGCAGAAAGTACAGCCAAGTCTCAGATGGCTGTGGAGAAGATGGTGGAAGGCCGTCTCCGTAAATATTTCGAAGATGTTGCTCTGATGGAGCAAAAGTTCATTGTGAATGATTCTATAAACATAAAGGTATGTGCATTACTTTTTGAATTGATAAAGGCTATGGAAAATTTCTCAAAAAAATCTATGATATTCCACAGACACTGGTGGATAATTTATCCAAGGAGGTGGGTTCTCCTGTGAAGGTTGCCGATTTTCTGAGAGTTGAGGTTGGGGAAGGAATCGAAAGGTAAATTAATGTAACAATGACCTGTATATGTTTTGTATATATGTATGGCTTTAGTCACAAGATTAGCGGCTAAGAACATGTATCTTATTTTGTTTTTGAAAGGCTTGAAGCATCTGATGAACCGGTTGCTCAAACTGCTTGAAGATGATTAATGTGGAGATGGTGTTTAAATTCAGAGACTCTTTCTTTGGTTCATCAGGTTCTACTACCGATCACTCACCATGTGGTTTTTATGCCGGCTTTAGATTACAGAGAGTGTGAGGCTTTCCTTTTCCCATGTTTTGTTGTTTTAAAAATGTGAGTTTGCCATACAATATCCCAATAAGATTTTAATTTTGTGATTGTGCACATCGCTTCTTCACTCTTTGACTACTGCCTATGGAAGCTTTTGAGTAAAAACCATGTCTTGTTGAGTTTTCTTACAAAAATCCATTATACAAAAACCTTTACTTCTCTCTCCACTTACTGCATCCTTTGGTTTGGTTCTTTTGGTTTTCATATATGAATTGTTTTGAGTTTTAATGAAATTTAGTAGGTTCTGTCAGGTTTAGTTCGTCTGGCTCGCTTTGGGAAATTTGGGATAATTAGGTAAAATATTGGATTATTTGAATATTTCAGATTAAAAATTGAATATAAATAATCTAGAATATTTCAGATATAATTTTTCTTTTGTGTAATATTAAATATAAATATTTAGTTTATAAATAATAATTGTAGATAGTTGATTGTTTTAAAATTTTAATATACAATAATATTTTTAAATATAGAAACTGAATTTATATGTTTGCAAACAAATTTGAATTTGCGTATTTAAATTTTATTCGATTTTTACTCAAACTCCTAGGTATTTGGATAATTTTTGTATAAAAGATATATAAACAGTTCAGAATTCATAATTGTTCAGTTCAATACCCTTTTAGCTCGACTTGTGATACAATAAAACGTAATGGGAAGAAGAAGAAGATGAACAGTGACTCTTATTGATTCGATCCAATGTTATTACACAAAGAATCGCTCTCTCTCCTGCCAAAAGTTTACATGTAGAAACAACTCAAAAGCAAGGATGAGGAATCCATGGTGATATTCCTAGAAAATCACAGAGAATACAAACCAGAATAGAGATGAAGAAGATAACAAACTTTCTTGACAATTTTCGATATGACCTAACTTTTTTTATCTTCCACGCTATATATCACACTTTTTATGACGTGTGTGCTTTGCTGACGTGGCCTTATTGGCACCATCTCATTTCCTATAGCAAATCCTCCCTCTTTTGAAAACCTTGACCACAAAGTTTTGAGAATGCTACTGCTTTTGATCCATCACCATGCCGTGTGAATCTGTAATACGTAGTCTCGGCCAATACCAGTTTGAAACTGTTGTGCACTCCATTATTCTCCTGGATCAAATGGCATGTTTGCACTAACCCCCACACGTCTCTGAGTATCACCAAATAACGTGAGCACATCAGCAACATTGTCGTCACACAGCTCTCCATCACTTAAGCATTGCTGATGTCATGTTGCAACTTTAAAAACTCCAGCTCCTAATACAAAACACTCAACTTCCAAAGCATCATCCTGTTGGAGACAGACACCATTGATAAACCAACAAAGCAGTAAAGACTCCCATGTTTTGAACCAACGTTTCAGTAACAACACTACACAAGACCCTATTTTAATCTTGTGCATCCAAAGATGCCAGACTGCTGTAGTGACCTGCAACTCTTCATGGACAGAAGATTCACTAAAGTATATTTCCTGGTACCAAAAGAGCAGTTCCACGCTGTCACCTATCACGAGTTTAACATATTCAAGAGCAGACTGATTTGTTCGGAGAGAGTCTCCGTTTCTGCTGGACCAAGAGCTCAGTAACAGCCACTGCAGAAGACTTGAAACAGCTTCTGATTCTGGACCATTCTCTATGTTGAATATGTTCTCAGGTGGTCGTTGCAAATGAAACACCTCAGAGATTACGAAGTCATGAAATCTGTTTCCAACAAAACCAGTGGTTGGCTCACCTTCCCAACTCTCCATGAACCAAAAAGACTTGAGCATATTCAAAACTGTCTCTGCATAATCACAGCCTGTATTCATATTGTCGATAACAGCTTCTACAAAATCTTCATTTCCCTTCTTGTGTCTCTTTTTCTTCCACAAAATCAAGATCTGTTGTTGATACTCCTTTCTTACTCTTAAAACCGTTTGCACCAACAGCTGGTGTTCGGGAATTAAATCCTCAGTTGGATAAACTGGCTTTGTAGTATCTGATCTTTCCAAAAAGCATAGCCCGATCTGAGCGTCTTCAAACCGTGTACCCCAAAACTTCTCATCGTCTATTGCAGATCTTTTTATCTGACATGCAGCACTTTCTTCAACTCTGAGTGTGTTATTAAGCATAAGAGACTGGAAAAAACATAGATCCATATCTCTTCTTTCTCTTGTTTCTTCGCTAGAGAAAGCATTCTCATGAATTTTCCCATCTCTGACTAACCAACCCAGCTGAATGAAAGAATACAGCAATAACCTCCCTGGCTTCCATAAACGAGTAGCTCGTTCTAAAGCTTTAACCCGATTATCTTCGTGAAACTCCTCTGTTTTCTTGAGCGAGTCCACATACTCTTTGGATTCTCTGTCCAAAATCGAACACTGAATCACTGGAGTTGATGCTGTCTCAACTTGTGCCTGTGAATCAGCAGAAACGATCATTTTTTTCCTTGAATCTCAAATGGAACTCGATACATGTCATTACTATGATCTGCTTTCAGCTTATGATCCTTCTTGGGATGCCATTGTTCATACAATCTGCCAGTAAGTAAACACTTACCAATCTTCAGAGATTGAAACATTTTAATGGTCCTTTGAGCATCCATTTCCAAGCCTTGTAAGTAAACTTTAACCAGATCAGCTTCAGGTAACTTCAAATCAGTTCTCAAAAGCTCAAACCTACGATGATATTCCTCAGTTCCCTCTGTTTTCTACAACTTCATGCTTCTCTTTATTCCATGTTGATCACTGGAAATCTGAATTCTCAAAGCTCGCTTCAGTCTGTACTTAAACATCCAACTCTTTGGATACCTCCTCTGTTTCACCTTACCCCCAACTCTTAGCAATAATTGATCATACAACTGGTGTGCAACGAAATAAACACCTTCTATTACCTTCTGAGTCAGCTCATCTCCCATATCCACATCTAAAATGTATGCTGCTTCTAATTTTGGAGCACTCAAAACACCACAAATCTGATCATGACGTGCCTCATTGCATAGAAGTTGTGAGCTACTGTTCTCAAGTAAAGCAGAGTGTGGTACCTTCTTGTGTTCAAATGAATCTATATGTTGTGAAGCACATTGTGACTCAATTTGCTCCTCTGGTTTCGTCAACTCTACATCAGGAATCTTCTTTGCAATCACTGGATCAGATTTTGACTCAATTTGTGTCTCTGAATCAGGAATCATAGCACCTGAGGTCGTCTTTGAAACCGAAACTGCTGAAGGTTGATCTTCATCACAGGCAATCATAAGAAGTCATGCGTTCTTGTGGCGTAGATAGTGATCTTCAGTTTCCGGTTCGTCGCAGAACACACATATACCTCTTAACCTTCGATCTTCAACTTCTTCAATCGATATTCTCCGACGGATCGTCTTTGTTCGCTTCCTGATCGAAGCTCCATCTGAATCTACACACTTCACAGCTTGTCTTTCCGCCATGATTTCTGAGGATGAGACGACTCTGATCTTCTCCAATGATTTACAAGTACTTCCAAAAGCTTCGTCCGTCTCTTGCACCACCGGTGAAAATCGCTGTGATCTGATATAATCGCCAAGCTCTGCCATGGATTCCGAGGATGGACTGGTCTCTGATACTTTTGATACTGTAAAACGTAATGGGAAGAAGAAGAAGATGAACAGTGACTCGTATTGATTCGATCCAAGTTATTACACAAAGAATCGCTCTCTCTCCTGCCAAGAGTTTACATGTAGCAACAACTCAAAAGCAAGGATGAGGAATCCACGGTGATATTTCTAGAAAATCACAGAGAATACAAACCAGAATAGGGATGAAGAAGATAACAAACTTTCTTGACAATTTTTCGATATGATCCTAACTTTTTTTATCTTCCACGCTATATATCACACTTTTTATGACGTGTGTGCCTTGCTGACGTGACCTTATTGGCACCATCTCATTTCCTATAGCAACTTGATTAGCTTCTTCTACTTTCAAGTATTATGCCAATATCTACCACTTACCGTACGGAATGTACTTAGCGAGTAGCGACTATGTTTGATTGTTTAATTTTAAGGTACATTGAGTGGTTTAAAGAATTTTTATTGAATTAATTAATGTACTTAGAACATAGAGGTTTAAAAAAAGTTTTTATTATTTTAAATAAGTCAAAACTAATAAATGAGGAGAGATAACAATGCAAAATTTCTTATTTACCAACTTTTCGGAACCGTATTAGAACTCTCAAGGACAGCTGTTACTCAGATAACCTTTCAATAGATTTTAGAAAACTTAAATAATTAAACTAATAATTTTTTTTCTTTTAGAAACCCCTCTAGAATTTTATGGATAATGCTGCTCTTAGGGCATGATTAACCCCGGTTTCTTAGCCGGGGTTCTTAACTCATGATTTGACATCTTTTAGTTTGTTTTTTTTACATTTTTTGGCTAAAAGGGAACTCTTATATCTTTTATTTAAGAGACGGTTATTACCTTTTCTTAGTTAAAATCTAAGAAAAACTAAAATCTGTTTCTTAGCCACAACTGACCACCGTCTAATCATGGTCTTCGCGGCTATATTTGATTGTTCAATTTGAAGGTACATTGAGCGGTTTAAAGAATTTTATTTGGATAATTCAATGATGATGAAACCGGTCACTGGTGAAATACTCCCTCTGTTTCATAATACTTGATGTTTTGCTTTAGTGCACAAAGATTAAGAAAACTATATTTTTCTAAAAAAAATATTTTAAAGATATAATTTTAAAATCTGTTAACCAATTATAAAAAAGACTGTAAAATCTAATTGGTTGAACAGTTTCCAATAAAGTTAAAGTTAACTTTAAAATCTCAAAACTTCACGTAAATTGAAACAAAATAATCATTCTAAAACATCATCTATATTGAAACGGAGGGAGTATTAGAAATCAGCAGTTGAGATCAATGATGTATGATCGTATGGCTATTAACTTATTATCATAAGCTGTATTAAGCTTTGAGTATACGAGAAACACACTAACCCCTCTCTTTTCCTCTGGAAGCTTTATGATTCCAGAAAAAGGCAACTTTATCGAAAAAAGCAAACTTTCTGATTCTTCGCTCTACTCACTCTTTCTCGAGAATCTCTCTCTCTTCTTCACTCTTGATTCTCTCTGATCTCTCCACGCCAATCATGGTCTCAGATACGACGCGATCGACGGTTAAACTCACCAACGTCCCTCAAACCATAGTCGCCGAAGAACTCCTCCGCTTCCTAGAGCTCCACCTCGGCGCAGACTCCGTATTCGCCCTCGAAATCCCGACCTCTCGCGATAACTGGAAGCCACGCGACTTCGCACTCGTGCAATTCACCTCCCTCGAAGCCAAGTCTCGCGCTCAGCACCTCTCCTCCCAGAGCAAGCTCCTCTTCAAGTCCCGTAACCTAAGAGTCTCCGAAGCCTACGACGACATCGTCCCTCGCCCCGTAGATCCCAGGAGAAGGCTCGACGGCGACGTTTTGACCGCTGGGTTTCCCGAAGCGGAGGAAGGGAGGTTTTGTGCCCTAGAGAAATGGGAAGGCGTGAGGTGTTGGGTTATAGAGGAGAAGCGGAGAGTGGAGTTTTGGATTTGGGAAAGTGGTGATTGTTACAAGTGTGAGGTTAGGTTTGAGGATGTCCTTGAAACTGTTCCCTGCTGCGTCGATGGCGTGGATGAGATCAATGCGTTTCTTCTCAGGGTAAACGTTTTTACTCATAATGTGTTTGTGAAAGTTCTCTAATTTCATACTTTTATCTGCAAAGTGAGATCCTTTTGTTGAACTATTGAGATTCGAGAAAGTAACTTGGTGAACCTTAGTTCTGCTGAGAGTTAAGTTTACAATGCAAGAGTGCCTTAGGGTTAGGGTTTTGACTAAACCCTTCACTGTTTTATAATGTATACAACTATAATGTATATAACTAACGTTTCAAGTGATTTTATGTTGAGCTTATCTTGCTTGCTGTTGGTTTTTTATGTTGCTTGTGTCTTCTTACTTTTGTTTACCTCTTGTCTTATTTTTTTAGCTGAAATATGGACCCAAGATATACAAACAAGTATCAGGACCTCATATCGCCACAAAGTTCAAATCTGGCCGGTACAGTTTCTGCAAGGAGGATTTTGATTTCATGTGGATTCGCTCAACTGATTTCTCTGGTCTAAAGTCAATCGGTACATCCACTTGCTTTTGTCTGGAAGTGGATAACGCCTCAACGATGTCTGACATCTTCTCAAGCTTACCTTACTACAGAGAAGACACTTTGAGCCTAACCCTGGTGGATGGGTATACATTTGCCTCTGCTAATCAAATTGTCCCCCTCTTGAATGCAGCTAATCTGGGGATAGAGATTCCATATGAGATCCTTTTCCAACTCAATTCGCTGGTTCATGCGCAGAAAATCAGTCTTTTCGCGGCTTCAAATATGGGATTGATCAGCATCCTCTGTGGTTTGAGCTTGGAAACCGCATTGGTGATCCTCAAGAAACTGCACCAGCAAAGCTCTATTTGTTATGATCCCATCTCATTTGTCAAGGCTCAGTCGCAGTATGTGGTTAAGAAGACGGCGCATTCCCCTGCAGCAGCCTATAAGAGATTGACTGAGCATAACATAATGAGTTGTCAGAGAGCCTATGTTACGCCTTCAAAGATTTATCTGCTGGGTCCAGAGCTTGAGACTGCCAATTACGTTGTGAAGAACTTTGCGGAGCATGCCTCGGATTTCATGAGAATTACTTTTGTGGAAGAAGATTGGAGCAAGATTCCAGCTAATGCGCTTTCTGTGAACTCCAAGGAAGGCTATTTCGTGAAACCCTTTAGAACCAACATCTATCACAGGGTGTTGTCAATCCTTGGAGAAGGGATCACCGTCGGGCCTAAAATGTTTGAGTTCTTGGCTTTCTCAGCGAGCCAGCTGCGAGGAAATTCTGTCTGGATGTTTGCTTCTAACGAGAAAGTGAAAGCTGATGATATAAGAGAATGGATGGGTTGTTTTCGTAAGATCCGAAGCATTTCGAAATGTGCTGCTAGGATGGGCCAGTTGTTCAGTGCTTCTCGGCAGACACTTAATGTCCGTGCGCAAGATGTTGAGCAGATTCCTGACATAGAAGTGACTACTGATGGTGCTGACTACTGCTTCTCCGACGGCATAGGGAAAATTTCGTTGGCATTTGCTAAGCAAGTTGCACAGAAGTGTGGACTGAGCCATATCCCTTCAGCGTTTCAAATTCGATATGGTGGCTACAAAGGTGTGATTGCCGTTGACCGCAGTTCCTTCAGAAAGCTGTCTCTGCGTGATAGTATGCTAAAGTTTGATTCCAACAACAGGATGCTCAACGTGACCAGGTGGACAGAGTCGATGCCTTGCTTCTTAAACCGGGAGATCATTTGCCTTTTGTCGACTCTCGGAATAGAAGACGCGGTGTTTGAGGCGATGCAAGCGGGGCATCTATCTATACTGGGGAATATGCTTGAAGACGGCCACGCGGCATTGAATGTTCTGCAGAAATTGAGCGGAGAAAGCTCCAAGAATCTGCTAGTTAAGATGCTGTTACAAGGATATGCACCGAGTTCAGAGCCTTACCTCTCAATGATGCTTCGTGTGCACCACGAGAGCCAGCTTTCTGAACTGAAGAGTAGGTGCAGGATACTTGTACCCAAAGGACGTATCTTGATCGGTTGCATGGATGAAATGGGTATACTGGAGTATGGCCAAGTGTACGTTCGTGTTACACTGACTAAAGCGGAACTGGAATCTCGCGAGCAGAGCTACTTCCGCAAGATTGATGAGGAAACATCTGTGGTGGTTGGGAAAGTGGTTGTGACGAAAAACCCATGCCTTCACCCTGGAGACATCAGAGTTCTTGATGCAATATATGAGGTCAATTTTGAACAAAAGGGATTTCTCGACTGCATCGTCTTTCCTCAGAAGGGAGAAAGGTATATAATAAACCAATTCTTTAAAAATCTATGCACCATAGTAAGAAAGAAACCATATGCTTCTGATTCTTGACCTCTGTATAATCGTTGATGGTTTGTTTTTGCCTTTACAGGCCACATCCAAATGAATGTTCTGGTGGTGATCTCGATGGAGACCAGTTTTTTGTTAGCTGGGATGAGAAGCTTATACCGAGCCAAATGGATCCTCCAATGGACTACGCTGGAAGCAGACCTCGTATAATGGATCATGATGTCACCTTGGAGGTTAGTTTCTCGAAAAGGTTCTGATAATGTGTGAGTTTTCTAATCTTTGGAGCCTAACCTGCTTCTCATTATAGGAAATCCACAAATTTTTCGTTGATTATATGATAAGCGACACGCTAGGGGTTATTTCAACTGCACATTTGGTTCACGCAGACCGTGACCCGGAGAGAGCCCGGAGCCAGAAATGTATAGAGTTAGCAAACCTTCACTCTAGAGCCGTTGATTTCGCGAAAACCGGAGCTCCAGCCGAGATGCCTTACGCCTTAAAGCCCAGAGAGTTCCCTGATTTCCTGGAACGGTTCGAGAAACCTACGTACATCTCTGGGTCCGTGTTTGGGAAGCTCTACCGTGCTGTGAAAAGCACTCTAGCACAGAGAAAGCCAGAAGACGCTGAGAGCGAGGACAAGAAGAAGATGGCGGCTTATGACTCAACGCTGGAAGAAGCTGGCTTTGACAACTTTATAGAGACGGCCAAAGCTCACAGAGACATATACGCCGAGAAGCTGAGCTCGTTGATGAACTACTACGGAGCTGCTAACGAAGAAGAGATTCTCACGGGGATTTTGAGAACCAAGGAGATGTATCTGCAGAGAGATAACCGAAGGTATGGTGATATGAAGGATAGGATTACATTGTCGGTTAAGGATTTGCAGAGCGAGGCAATGGGATGGTTTGAGAAGAGCTGCAAGGATGAACAGCAGAGGAAGAAGCTAGCATCGGCTTGGTACTATGTAACATACAACCCGAGCTATTGCGATGAGAAGCCGAGATTCTTGAGCTTTCCGTGGATCGTAGGCGACGTTTTGCTGGGGATAAAGGCTGAAAGTGCGGAGAGAGAGAGAGACTGAGGGAATATGATGATAGCTTGAAGAGCAAGCAAGCAAGTGGACTACCATCTGTTTGGTTAACCAACCCTACTCATTTGTAGGTTTAGTATAATCCCCTATATATTATTTGTGAAACATTACAACTTCTTTTTGTAGCCGCATGTCATCACTATGATGATTCTTAGAATTACTAGAGAAATAGGTTGGTCTTCTAATTATATAATAAATTTTTTATTAAACTAACCATAAATTCATTATTAATGTCAATTATTATTTCCTTAAATAAAGATTACGGAATTGCCTAATGTGGGTAAAGTATATATGACAATTAATGATTTTGAATAAAAAAGATCTGATAAAAAAAATGTATCTTCTATCAAATTTGTTTAATTTTAAAACTATTAAAATAACTTTAAAAAAACAAAATAACCATATTATAAAAATTTAGATTTTTCTGTATATTTTATATTTTGAATTTTAAAAAATGACTATAAATTACTAAAATTATTAAAAGTCTCACATTCAAATTTTGCGATCCATGGTTTAAAATTTTTGTTATGACAAAATACAAATGATTACAAAATCATATAAGTAAAAGTCTAATTTAATTAATCATTAAGATTTAAAATATATATGTATATATATATCATTCTAAATTAAACTATAAACCATATTGAATAAATAAATATTTTAGTTTCAAAATTTACTTTGAATAATTTTTTTGATAAAAGTTTTGAACTAACATTGATAAATTTTTTTAAATTATCAATTACTAAAATTATTAGTCCCATATACATTAATATTAAAAATATACTATGTATGTTAATATCATTTAAAATTAATTACATATCCTATCAAATTAAAAAAAAAATTGTTTGTATTAATAAAATTGATTTATACGTTCGCACCAATTTTATTATATATGTAATAGTTACTGACTTTTAATTATTTAATATATATTTATTATTTCATAATATGTAAGAACATATAATACATAAAATAATTTATATATATAATTTTTATCCCGCGCAAGGTGCGGATCTTAATCTAGTTGCTAAGTATAACCGCCTGCGTATGCGTCGAACGCAACCCAAAATCAATGTGACTCGGTCACCTGGTTTGTTTCACATTATTAGTGAATCTAATCAAACAAGTAATAAAAAGAAGATATAAGCCTTCGATAGAGTGTCCATGTAGGCGAAAATAATCGGTCAATAAAAAACTATATTTTTGCTATGTCACTTTTTTATTTGTTTTTACAAAATGATCCTTTAACTTTTTACTTAAACAATTATAACCAAAAATATATTTTTAGTGAAATAGATTATTTATATAAATATAATTGATTTTTTATTTACATAATAGTTTGTAGAGAAATATTTAGTGTAAATAATATCATAATTTTATAAAATACTAAAATAAATTGGGTTGGTTTTCAACTTCCACAAATAAAAAGTATTAATTGTAAACTTAGAAAAGAATATATCAAGAATATTTTTTTTCAGGAGAGAAAATAGAAAAATACATCGGAGACAAATTCATCTCTATTATGAAATTCCTCTATTTTAGAGGAAAAAATAGAGGAATACATTGGAAATGGTCTAATGCAAGGCCGACGTAAATGATCGACGTTGAGATTTCTTTTGATTCTTACTATTCTAATGTTTCAATATAATTTGAATATTCTCTTTGCTTTATAAATGGTTTAAAAGTATTTTTTGTTTCACTGTATAAATTGTTTTTTTTTTTTTCAATGTAACTTTATACTTATTGGATATTGTGTGGCCAATTAAATTATGTAAATTATTGTGTAATTGATTAAACTTATATAATAAATGACAGTTTTCTAAAGTAATAACTTTTAAATATTACAGATTTTAATTAAAACTGGAGGATATAAGCTTCAGATAACTTTTAAATATTACAGATTTTAAATAAAACTGGAGGATATAAGCCTCAAATAGAGTGTCCACGTAGGCGAAAACAATCGGCCAATGAGAAACTATATTTTTGCCGTGTCACCTCCTCTATTTGTTTTTTACAAAATGATCCTTTAATTTTTTACTTAAATAATTATAACCGAAAATATTTTTTTAGTGAAATATATTATTTATATAAATATAATTATATTTTTTATTTACATAATAGTTTGTAAATAAATATTTAATATAAATAATATCATAATTTTATAAAATACTAAAATAAATTGGGCTAGTTTTTAACTGTTGGGGTCAAAATCAGTCACGGCGGAATCAATGTCTGAAAGTCCATAAAAATCGGCATGAACGTTTTTACGAAAAATAAATCTTCGGAAAAGATGTATTCTTACGAAGAGCCCTACGGAAGAAACACGTCGGCATGAACATTTTTACGAAAAATAAATCTTCGGAAAAGATTTATTCTTACGAAGAGCCCTGCGGAAGAAACACGAGACATCAGAGAAAAGCCCGAAAAAGGTCGCACGGTCGCTACGTAGTGACCGAGCTCGAGCCAAGCTCGGTCGCTATGTAGCGCTCAAGCCAAGCTCGGTCGCTACATAGCTTGGCTTGAGCTCTTCCGAAACGTCGATACGACACGAATCCATGCATTCTCGTCTACCCTTCGATGCTGTCTCCCGAAGACCGTAGCGAACCCATTTCATGTTTTCCGCCATTCGAAGTCATCAATCAAACTTTACGATAAAAACCGCGAAAAGTTCGTTTTTATCGAAAGAAGTCGTAATAAACGCTTCAAGTCGAAAGACGGCCCAAAGGGACCTAAG